>NW_016809732.1:637194-639301 GCF_001698545.2 Rhinopithecus bieti
GAGAGAAAAAAAAGAAAAGACAAAAAGTCTCCAAGAAAAAAAAGATAGAAAAGAAAGAAAGAAAGAAAAGGAAAGACAAAAGAAAGAGAAAACGTATAAATTTCCAGGAGGGAAGTTACCAGGAAGTCTTCATGGAGGAGGTGGCATTTGGTGTAAGGATTTAGAAGAGATGAGAGGGAGGGAAGGCAGGAATGATGGTCTAATTGGGCAGCAGAGAGGGTGTATCTGGAGCATGTGCTTCAATAACAGAAGTGTCTCAGTTTTTAAGCTAATGTTTACCCGGTAAAAAGATGTTGGAGGGAGTAGGGTAAAAGCAAGACTACAGGGCTATGGAGAAGGTGACTGAAATCCTCAATAGTGTCACTGAGTGGTCCTGAGCAGGCTCTGGGGCCAGACTGCCAGGGTTCAAATCCTGGCTGTGCTATGTTGCTGCTGCATGTCCTTCAGCAGGTTACAAAACCCCTCTGTCCCTTGAGTCCTCAGCTGTGATGTGGAGACAATAAGGTACTGGTGTCCGAAAGTGGCTGTGAGGATAAGTTCAGAAGTTTAGAAGTGTAAAGGGCTTAGATGAGTGCTCGGCACACAGTAATGCTCACTGTATGTTAGCAGTAATGGTGATGGTGATGGATAAGATGATGATGGACGCCCCTCCCAACCAAACACCCTGGGTGACCTCTGCTCCAACCCCCTTCAGGCCCTCCTGCCCTGATGTTTGATCTAAGCTATGCCTCTGATTCCAGGTAGGGGAAGATGCTTGTGCCCTTCCAGGTCTCGGTTGCTTACTCTGTGACCATCTGACCCCTAGCAATGCTGTCTCAGCCCCTCCAGGCAGTGTCTGGGTGCCGTGGGCCCTGCTGATGAGGTGGTGTGTCATGCCTGGTCAGCAGGGCAGGCCGAGGGGCAGAGCTGCTTTCCCCAGCAGGGGAATAGAGTTGAGCCTTGCCTCAACTCTGCCTCTCACTGGCTTCAGTTTTCTTCTTACTGGCCTCCTAGGACATCTATCCAGATCCTGGACAGAGGCACAGGCTTGGCTCAGGTCTTCCAGCCAATGAATGGCCAAGGCCGGATTCACACTAGGACAGTCTGGCTTTTAACGACTGCACTAAGAGTCACTGCAGTAGATCCAGACATCAAGGAAGGTTCCCAGAGTCCTGGTGCCTCAGTGCCCTTAGGCAGGCGAATACTGATGGTGGAGACAGAATTGTTACAAATGTATAACAAATAAGTTATAATAAAGCAGAATTCAATCCAAAACTCAGAAGGAAAGCAATGCTTTCTGTTCCATTGCAAACCATCTCTAAACTTCGTGGCTTAAAACTACAAAACTCACATTTGCTCATGATTCTGCAACATGGGCAGAACTCGATAGTGGCAGTTCATCTGTGTTCCACATGGCATCAGCTGAGGCTGCTCCACCAAGGCTGCAGGATCCAATTCCAGAATGGCACACTCACATCACTGGAAGCTGATGCTGGCTGGCAGCCAGGGCCTCCTCTTGGCCTCCTTACATAGTTAAGTTAAACTTCTGCGGCACAATAGTTGGGTTCCAAGTAGGGGCAACCCAGGAGGAAGCATCCCAAGCCAGGGGTAGGCACTTTTCAAGCCTCTGTTGGCATCTTGTTGCTAGAGCCCTATTGGCCAAAGCTTGTCACCTGACCAAGCCCAGAGTCAGTATGGGAGGAGACTATACACAGTGGTGAATACTGGGAGCTGTGGTTTGCCAAAGTGTCTGTGTGAACTTCTTTTTCATAAGGCTCGCTTTGGTGCTCCTGATACTCTCCCTTCAGCCTCCTCTGAAACCTGGCTGCATCCAATATCCTCTTTCTCACCTCGTCCATTGCTCCCTCTTCAATGAATCCCTCCATTCAGCCAACAAACCCACTCAAGCCACAGCTATCAACAAACAGCTCTGCTCAGCCCTGCTTCTCCCTCAAGGTGCCATCCTATCTCCCTCCTTTCCTTTGCTTCCAAAAATCTTTAAATAGCTGCTGAATGCTGGAAGCAGAAAAAGTTCCCTAAAGCCAATTTGCTACGTTTATGAAATATTCTAGGCTGGGCACTGTGGCTCACACCTGTAATCCCTACACTTTGGGAGGCTGAGGTGGGC
>NW_016809732.1:640696-665182 GCF_001698545.2 Rhinopithecus bieti
AAAAAAAAAAAAAACAAAAGAAAAACAAAAAACAGAAATATTCTGATTTGTCCATTCTAAAGAAATTTTTCCTTAATGTTTTCAATGAGTATGAACATATACTTTTAATGAATGCATCAGTAAATATATTCAAGAATATACTCTTCATGAATAGAAATAAAAATATATTGATAAGAAGTCTAAACTACACTGTGACTCTTAGGTTCCAGCAAGCCCATAGTCTGTGAATAGACTCACAAGTGGAATATATTCATATTCACTGAGAAAACTTTCTTCAAACTTTTGACAAATTTGCCAAAATGGGCACACATCTCTTAAGTAAAAAATTTCATCCCTCCTTTCCTCCATCCATTCATCCATCCAATAGATATTTATTTGAATGCTATGGCATGCTCAGCACTGGGGCATAGTGTGGTTGAACACAGACCCAGCCCTGGCCCTCATCAAGTTTACTGTCTAGTAGGGGAGACAGTTATTCATTAAGTGATTATTTCAAACAAACACTGAAACTGGCCCGGTGCCATGACTCATGCCTGTAATCCCAGCACTTTGGGAGGCCAAGATGAGAGGGTCATTTGAGGTCAGGAGTTCAAGACCAGCCTGGCCAACATGGTGAAACCTCATCTCTACTAAAAATACAAAAATCAGCTGGGTGTGGTGGTGGGCGCCTATAATCCCAGCTACTTGGAAGGCTGAGGCAGGAGAATTGCTTGAACCCAGGAGGTGGAGGTTGCAGTGAGCTGAGATCATGCCACTGCACTCCAGCCTGGGTGACAGAGTGAGACTCTGTCTCAATTAAAAAAAAAAAGAACACTGAAATTGCAATCATGACCAGTGCTACCACACCTTTTCCAGCTCATGACATGCCCTTTGGCATGCACTGCTTTGGAATTTTGATCATACTGCTCCCTTTGTTGGCAATGCTCTTTCCTGGTTTCCCTGCTTGGCATATGCAGCTTCATTTTAAGACCCCAGTCAACAGCACTCACTGTGGCTCTGGCTCCTATCCCCAGGAAAGATTAAATGCTCCCTTATTTATGTTATAGCAGCACTTGGCATAAACTTCTAGTAGTGAACATATCAAAACATAATATATTATATCTGTGTCTCTTCTATTAGATTGTAAGTGTAATCGGGTCAAGAATTCTGTTTTCAGAGCCTTGCGTGGAGTGAATGTGCAATAAATGTTTAAAAAGAAAGAAGTCGGGGGTTGGGGGGGCGGGGTGCAGTGACTCACACCTGTAATCCCAGGACTTTGGGAGGTAGAGGGGGCCAGATAGCTTGAGCTTAGGAGTTCAAGACCAGCCTGGGCAACATGGTGAAACTCCATCTCTACAAAACATACAAAAAAAAAAAAAAAAAAAAAGTAGCTGGGTGTGATGGCAAGCACCTGTAGTCCCAGCTACTCAGGAAGCTAAGGTGGGAGTACTGTTCAAGCCTGGGAGGTCTAGGCTGCAGTGAGCTGTGATTGCCCCATGCACTCCAGCCTGGGAGACAGAGCGAGACCCTGCCTCAAAAAAAAAGGTATCCTTACCTGACATGGAAAAATTCCTCTGGGCACCCATTAGGGGACAGATACCTCCATTTACACTCATCCTTTTAAAGCCTCTTATAATTTGTTCCACAATATAGACATTAAAAATAAGCTTGAGGGAGGCCCAGTAGCCATGGTGGCAGACAGGGCCAGTGGGTAAGGCTCTGGTGGCCACTGACCTGAGGGAGAACAGCCTGCTCACCTCAGCCAGGGCTGCAGCAGTGGGACCAGTGCCAGACAAGGTGCTCCAAGGGGTTAGCACCAAGTACAGTCATCTTTGCATCTCTAGCATCTAGCAGCATTGACTAGATGCTCACACACTCGAGAAATACGTGTTAAATGAACAGTCCCTGTGACAATCAAGCAGACTTTATTCTTTCTGATGATACACCTCCTCTGGCTGCCACTGTCACCCCTGCAGAGCAGGGGCTGGGGAAGCCAGAAGGGAAACAGGACAGGACAGCCTGAGTGAAGCAGGACTGCGTTTTGATGAGCTGAGCAAGCCTGGGCGCGGGACCCTGAGGTTACCAAGCAGACCAGCGTACCCAAGGAAGAGTGTATGGATTTTGTGGGCAAAATCAGCCCATTTCCGAAATAGTTGGTGGTTTAATTGAGCCTGTGGACCAACTTGCAAAAGCAGCAGAAAATGAGAAGAGGAAGGTAGTCAGTGCTTGGAACATGCTCCAATTTATGGCAAAGCTGAGAGAAGCCCAACAGCAACAACTTCCAGAATGAACAGCAGAAGATAAAATGTGGCTAAAAAGGTGGTGGGTTGAATATGAAGCCTTGTGGAAAGTAGTTGCACAGAAGGAAACACATTTATTGGCCAGTTTATTTTCAGATGTGACTAATGACCTGAGTATGCCGTGTGAGATGCAGTGTGAGGAATGCAGCCTTTCTGAAGGCGATAATACAAATCTAGAGGGGGCTTGTTTTAAACTTCAGTGCATATCTGCTGGGAAACATTGGTGCCATGCAGCCAGCAGCCACAGCATTCTTGGTCTCAACTAAACAGTCTGTAAACGTTGATCCTTTTTTTTTTTTTCTGTAAATTCACAGATTTGGAAGGAAGAGCAATAAATTATTGTTTTCCAAACAAATAAACTTGAGAGAAAAATACTCCTTTTTTTCTTTTTTTTTTTAAATGGAGCCTCGCTCTGTCACCCAGGTTGGAGTGCAATGGCGCAATCTCAGCTCAGTGCAACCTCCGCCTCCCGAGTTCAAGTGATTCTTCTACCTCAGTCTCCTGAGTAGCTGGGATTGCAGGTGCCCGCCACTATGCCTGGCTAATTTTTGTATTTTTACTAGAGATGGGGTTTCACCATGTTAGTCAGGCTGCTCTTGAACTCCTGACCTCAGGTGATCCACCTGCCTCGGCCTCCCAAAGTGTTGGGATTACAGGCATGAGCCACTGTGCCTGGTGAGAGAAAAATAATACTTTTATGTATATGCTTTTATAGGCATAAGATATCTCTAGAAATATCCATGAGGAACTCTCATATTTCATCAGATCTAAGATGCCCTCAATTATAAGATATGTTGTGTGCACAAGAAAGAAAAAATACTGCTAAATGGAGAGGCAAAAGGTTCAGAATAGCCAACACAATATTGAAGAAGAGCAAGTCGGAGGACCGATACTACCCAACTTCAGGACTTACTATAAAGCTACAGTAATCAAGATACTGTGGTATTGATAAAACAATAGATAAATAGATGAATAGAACAGAATAGAGAGCCCAGAAATAGACCCACATAGCTATACTCAACTGATGTTTGATAAAGAAGCAAGGACAACACAATGGAAAAAAAAGACAGTATTTTCAACAAATGGTCCTGGAACAACTGGACATCCACATGCAAAAAAAAAAAAAAAAAAAAAAAATTTAGACACAGACCTTGCACCCTTCATAAAAATGAACTCAAAATGGCTCAGAGACCTATATGTAAAGCACTAAACTAGAAAACTCCTAGAAGATAACATAGGAGGAAATCTGGATGACGTTGGGTATGGACATGACTTTTTTGATGCAACACCAAAGGCATTAACCATGAAAGAAATCATTGATAAATTGGACTTCGATAATTTAGAAAAACTTCTGCTCTGTGAAAAACACTGTCAAGAGAATAGGAAGACAAGCCACCAACTGGGAAAAAAATATTTGGAAAAAACTGATAAAGGATTGTTCTCCAAAATATACAAAGAACTCTTAAAGCTCAACAATAAGAAAATGAACAACCCGGTTGAAAAATGGACAAGAGACTAGAACAGACACCTCATCAAAGATTTTACAAATGGCAAGTAAGCATGTGAAAAGATGCTCCGTATCATGTGTCATTAGGGAACTTCAGATTAAATCAACAAGGCAAGGACCCAAACACATGTGTTGGCTCCACATCCTCACCAGCATGTCGTGTTGTCAGTGTTCTGGATTTGGGTCATCTCATTGAATCAGTGTGAATGAATGAACTCTCATTCATTGCTGATGGGAATGCAAAATGCTACAGCTTCTTTGGAAGACACTTTGATGGTTTCTCTCTCTTTCTTTCTCTTTTTTTTCTTTTCTTTCTCTTTCTTTCTTTTTTTTTGTGACAGGGGCTTGCTCTGTCACCCAGGCTAGAGTGCAGTGGCAGGATCACAGCTAACTGCAGTCTCTAACTTCTGGGCTCTAGCAATCCTCCCACCTCAGCCTCCCATGTAGCTGGGACTACAGGCATGAGCTAGCATACCAGGCTAATTTCTAAAAAAAAAAATTGTAGAGACAGAGTCTTTCTATGTTGCCCAGGCTGGTCTCAGACTCCTGGACTCATGATCTTCCTACCTCAGACTTCCAAAGTGTCGAGATTACAGGCATGAGCCACCACACCCAGCCTAATTTGGCAGTTTCTTGCAAAACTAAATATACTTTTACCATATGAACTAGCAATTGTGCTGCTTGGTATTGACCCAAAGAATTTAAAAACTGGTGTCCACACAGAAATCTGCCCATGGATGTTTATAATCAGCTTTATTTATAATCGTCAAAACTTGGAAGCAAGCAAGATGTCCTTCAGTAGGTGAATGCATAAATAAACTATAGGTACATCCAGACGATGGAATGTTATTCAGTACTAAAGGAAATGGGCTTTGGGTGATAATAGCATGTCAGTGTAGGTTCATCGATTATAACAAATTTACCTCTCTGCTGCAGAATTTTGATAGTGGGGGAGGCTGTGTATGTGTGGGGCCAGGGAGTGTATGAGAACTCTCTGTACTTCTAAATTTTGCTGTGAACTAAAACTGCTCTAAAAGATAAAGTCTGTTTAAAAAAAGACTGCCAGTTAACTATATGACATGATGCCATAACGACAGCCTTACATGACACATGACTGATCACACCAGCCCTTCATGGCTTTGAAATTTCTTGCATCTATTCTGAGAGATCTGGCAATTTCCCCAGTCTTAAATTGCATTGTCTGACATGAATTTGAGTATGTAACATTCCTTTATCTCCTTTGGGAATCTTCCACTTTGGGGTCCTCAAATGGACCAAGCATGCATCAGCAGCATCAATATCACCAGGGTGCTTGTTAGAAATGTGGAATCTGAGGCTGGGCACGGTGGCTCACGCTTGTAATCCCAGCACTTTGGGAGGCTGAGGCAGGTGGATCACGAGGTCAGGAGTTCGAGACCAGCCTGGCCAGCATGGTGAAACCCTGTCTCTACTAAAAATACAAAAAAAAAATTAGCTGGGCATGTTGGCACACACCTGTAGTCCCAGCTACTTGGGAGACTGAGGCAGAATAATTGTTTGAACTTGGCAGGCGGAGGTTGCAGTGAGCCAAGTTTACATCACTGCACTCCAGCCTGGGCGACAGAGTGAGACTCCGTCTCAAAAAAAAAAAAAAAAAAAAAAATTAGCTGGGCGTGGTGGTGTATGCCTGTAGTCCCAGCTACTTGGGAGGCTGAGGCAGGAGAATCGCTTGAACCCAGGAGGCTGAGGTTGCAGTGAGCAGAGATTGCACCATTGCACTCTAGCCTGGGTGACAGAGCAAGACTCCATCTCAAAAAAAAAAGAAAAAGAGAAAAAGAAATGCGGAATCCGACCCTTGCCAGACTTAGTGAATATGAATCTGTGTTCTATCCAGATCCCAGTGGATTTGTGTGCACATTACAGTCAGAGAGGTCCTGCTGCTGAAAACCTCTCAATGGTTGCTCTGCAAGAAAATATGGAATGGAAATCATTACTCCAACAATTCATAAATTCTCTTCACTAATATCAATTTTGCACCTCACTGTTGTTTCTGTAACTTTCTGCATCCACAGTGACCTTTCATTTCAATGCTGATTGTACAGTCTTTTTGAAGATATTTTAAATAGCAACTCAGCATGTGTAGCATCAACAAATGTGTATAAATCATTTGAAATGATGACAATACTAAAGCTACAGCCAAGTTTGCTCAAGTGCAGGCAATGGTATCAATGTGATGAGACCCACCTAGCTGACAGCTATTGTAAGACACATCCTGATTTCAGAGATGTCAAAATGTGAAAAAAAAAATGTGTATCTTAGAAGTCAATGAAATATGGTAACAAAATAGACTGCTTCTGGGGTAGGAACTGGATGACTAGAGAATAAATGGGAGGGAGGTATTTCATTGTATACTCATTTGTGCCTGTTGAATTTTGGGCCTTGCAAATTTGTTAAAAGCCATATAGTATTTTAATTAAGTAATAAATTTGGCTCTAATCTTAATCTTCTATTTTGTAATCCCAGGACCCAAACCCCAAATCTCTGAATCACTTATGGACTATTCAGTGGTAGTAGACACTGTTTTTAATGTATTTTAAGATTGAGTTGGCTTGGCAGGTACAGTGGCTTATGTCTGTAATCCCAGCACTTTGGGAGACCAAGGCGGGTAGATCACCTGAGGTCAGGAGTTCCAGACCAGCTTGGCCAACATGGTGAAACCCTGTCTGTATTAAAAATACAAAAATTAACCAGGCATGGTGGCAGGTGACTGTAATCCTGGCTATTTGGGAGGCTGAGGCAGGAGAATTGCTTGAACCCAGGAGGTGGAGGTTGCAGTGAGCTAAGAACACATCATCAAATTCCAGCCTGGGTGACAAGAGCGAGAATCTGTCTCAAAATAAATAAATAAATAAAAAGATTGCCTTGGCTTGGTAGGGTGCAGTGGCTCATATCTGTAGTCCTAGCACTTTGGGAGGCCAAGAGGAAACATGGCAAAACCCCATCTCTATAAAAAATTTAAAAGCCAGGCATGATGGTGCTTGCCAGTGGTTCCGGCTGCTCAGGAGGCTGAGGAGGGGGATTGCTGGAGCCTGGGAGGTCTAGGCTGCAGTGAGCTGTGATCACACCACTGCACTCCAGCCTGGGCAACAGAGCAAGACCCTGTCTCAAAAGAAAGAATTGACTTGCCTTTTTGGAATGCTCTATGTTTCAAGGTTATAGTAAAAAACAAAAGAAAACAAAAATCTCTAAAACTTCTGAGCCTTTTCTACAAATGCTATTAAATGACTTATGTTCCTGATTTGTAACTTTTTTTTTTTCTTATTTGGGTGTGAAGGGATGGGTGGAGATGATGGGAAGGCTTACCTTTATCCCTGTTGAATAAGAGGCTGTTGGAGTCAGCCCACAGGTCTAAAACTTTGATTTTCAAATTATAGTGTGCATCAGAGCCACCTGGAGGGCTTATTAAAACGCAGATTTCTGCTGGGCGTGGTGGCTCATGCCTGTAATCCCAGTACTTTGGGAGGCCAAGGTGGGTGGATCACTTGAGGTCAGGAGTTTGAGACCAGCGTGGTCAACATGTCAAAACCCCATCTCTACCAAAAATATAAAAATTAGCCGGCCATGGTGGCAGGCATCTATAGCCCCAGCTACTAAGAGACTGAGGCAAGAGAATCGCTTGAACTGGGGGGCAGAGGTTGCAGTGAGCCAAGATCACGCCACTGCACTCCAGCCTGGGCAATAGAGCAAGACTCTGCCTCGAAAAAAAAAAAAAAAAGAGAGATTTCTGGGTCCCATTCCTGGAGTTTCTGATTTCAGTAAAAGTCTGAGGTGGAGCCTAAGAATCTGCATGTCTAACAAGGTCCCAGGTGACACTGATACTGCTAGTCTGAGGACCACACTTTGGTCCGTTGCTCTAGCCAGCCTGTGGAAACTCCTTTGGATCATGATGCCATCCTCCAGATATTAACTGTCCCTCCCAGCGATTTTCTGTACCTTCATCTAAATCATTGACAAAAGGTTGAACAGGGAGAGACTGAGGACCTAACTTTGCAGCAAGAATCTTCAGACTGTCATGGATCCACTCATCAGTGTTTGTAGGATATGATGGGTTTCCATCAGCGAGACTCCACAGCCTACAAGGCTCCATCCTGTTCGTGGAAACAGCCCAAGGAACTTTGTGAAAACCTTGCTGAAATCTAGGCAGGCACAATGTTTATGTATTCTAGTCCACACTTCTGAGGGTTGTTGCCATGCCCTATTTAAGGCTGTGTGACCATCGGCAATTGCCTAGTTTTCTTTCTCCATCTCATTTGCGGTGAGGCAGGAGCCAGCTCAGATGCACGAGTTTGCACCAGTCCCACTCCTCAGCATCACTAGTCTCTGAAAGATCCTCTCTTGTTTTATTTAGTTGATTATATCCAATATTAATCAGAGTAGGCTAGGATTATGCTGCAGTAACAAACAACCCAAGTCCCAGGAGCTTAAAACAAAAGTTTATTTTTCACCAAAATTACCTGTCTATTAATGCAGGTTAGCAGGATGGAGGCTAGGAGAGGGTTCAGCTCATTGTATTCTCTCAGGGATCCAGGGTGATGGAAGTTTCTTCTCAACTTTTGCCCCAGGAACCTCTGTGGTAGTGGATCAGAGCATTGAATGATCTTCCACCACAAATTAAATGTTCTGGTCTACAGCTTGCACACATGATTTCCACCCACAACTCTTCAGGCAGCACTGATTCCGTGTCCTTGCCCAACTACACGATGGAGGAGGCAGAGAAGTACAATCCACCCAGGAGCTTAGGAGGAAAGGAGAATAGCCTCTGGACGAGTCATAGAAGACTCCATGGCAGCTGCTTTTGTCTCCCTTTGTCACTCCCACACCTCTTCTTCCTCTCCATAAATAGCTATTCCAGGGCTTTTGGTGTGTATCCTCTTTGTTTGCATGTGTTCTTGCAAAATGTGTAGTGTTGTTTTATGGACATGTGCTTTTGATTTACGTAGATCTATTGTGCTACAAGGCTTTAGTCTATTTCTCTATCTCTCTTTTTTTTTTAGCTTAACACTGTTTTTAATATCCATCCATTTTGCTAAATGTGAATCTAGTCTGTTACTTATAACTGCTGCATATATCACATTTTACTTATTTACTCCCTCAATGATAGGTACCTAGATCACCTCACTGTCACAATACTACTATGAACATTCTTTTTTTTTTTTTCTTTTTGAGACAGAGTCTCGCTCTGTCACTAAGGCTGGTGTGCAATGGTGTGGTCTCGGCTCACTGCAACCTCCACCTCCTGGGTTCAAACAATTCTCCTGCCTCAGCCTCCCGAGTAGCTGGGACTACAGGCGCCCGCCACCTCGCCCGGCTAGTATTTTTTTGTATTTTTAGTAGAGACGGGGTTTCACCGTGTTAGCCAGGATGGTCTCGATCTCCTGACCTCGTGATCCGCCCGTCTCGGCCTCCCAAAGTGCTGGGATTACAGGCTTGAGCCACCGCGCCCGGCCCATTTTTTGAATTTTTGCCCTCCTGATGGGTGTGCCCATGATGTGTGTGATTGTTTTCATTTGTATTACCTGAATTACTAGTAAGTTGTGGCTTCTCTGTAAATGTTTGCTAAACTTTTGGGCTTTAATTTTTGAGAATGACCTATTTTCAACTTTTGCCCATTTTCCTTTCAAATTCCAATAGGTTGTTTTTTGTTTTGTTTTGTTTTTTTTTTGTTGTTGTTGTTGTTTTGCCTGATGAGAAACCATTTTTATATATTTGGGGTTAGCCTTACTGGTCTTTTACATTCCATATGTATTTTACCAGTCTGTGATAGGTATGTTAACTTTCTTCATGTCTCCCATGGAATCAAAATCCTTAATGTTGTCCAGACACGGTGGCTCATGCCTGTAATCCCAGCACTTTGGGAGGTCAAGGCGGGCAGATCACTTGAGGTCAGGAGTTCAAGACCAGCCTGGCCAACATGATGAAATCCCATCACTACTAAAAATACAAAAATTAGCTGGGTATGGTGGTGCATGCCTGTAATCCCAGCTACTTGGGAGGCTGAGGCATGGGAATGACTTGAACCTGGGAGGTGGAGGTTGCAGTGAGCCAAGATTGCACCACTACACTCCAGCCTGGACAACAGAGCAAGACTCTGTCTCAAAAAAGAATCCTTAATTTTGTATTATCAAATCAGTGAAAATTTTGCCTATAGATATGCTTTCAGAGTTTAAAAAAATTCTTCTGTATCCCTGTGTTCTCCTATATTGTAATTCATATGCTTATTATTTTCCATTTCAAATGTAGATATAGAATCCATTGGATTTCCAGCTTCATATATAGTATTAGGGAAATATGCAATAGTATTTTTCTTTATATGAGTAATCAATCTTCCCAATGCAACTTATTAAATATTCTATCCTTTTGTAATTGGTATGTGGTGATTACTTTTTCTGTATCTATGGTGTCTGCAGCTGTCTCATTTACTTATTTGCATATTTTCTCTTTCTATATTAACTAGTCTTACCATAAGTCTATGTACTGATGTATATTTTTAAAGAACCAACTTTTGATTTTTTTTTTTTTTTTTTTTTGAGACGGAGTCTCGCTCTGTCGCCCGGCCTGGAGTGCAGTGGCCGGATCTCAGCTCACTGCAAGCTCCGCCTCCCGGGTTTACGCCATTCTCCTGCCTCAGCCTCCCGAGTAGCTGGGACCACAGGCGCCAGCCACCTCGCCCGGCTAGCTTTTGTATTTTTTAGTAGAGACGGGGTTTCACCGTGTTAGCCAGGATGGTCTCGAACTCCTGACCTCGTGATTCGCCCGTCTCGGCCTCCCAAAGTGCTGGGATTACAGGCTTGAGCCACCGCGCCCGGCCCCAACTTTTGGTTTTACGAACTTTATTTGTTTTCTATTTCATTAAATTTTTTATTTTTTATTTTTTTATTCCTTATTTCTTTAGGCCTGCTTTATTACTCTTTTTTTGTTTTTTTTGAGACGGAGTCTCGCTCTGTCGCCCAGGCTGGAGTGCAGTGGCCGGATCTCAGCTCACTGCAAGCTCCGCCTCCCAAGTTTACGCCATTCTCCTGCCTCAGCCTCCTGAGTAACTGGGACTACATTAGCTGGGACTACAGGCGCCCGTCACTTCGCCCGGCTAGTTTTTTGTATTTTTTAGTAGAGACGGGGTTTCACCGTGTTAGCCAGGATGGTCTCGATCTCCTGACCTCGTGATCCGCCCGTCTCGGCCTCCCAAAGCGCTGGGATTACAGGCTTGAGCCACCGCGCCCGGCCCTTTATTGCTCTTTCTCCAACTTCTTGAGCTAAATATTTACCCATTTATTTAAATCTATTTTGTTCTCTGGTAAATGTAAGGAAAGCTATATATTTAACTCTCTAAGTAAGTATTGCTTTAAGCATGCCACTTAGGATTTTACTTATTTTTGAGGCAGAGTCTCACTCTGTCACCCAGGCTGGAGTATAGTGGTATGATCTCGGCTCACTGCAACCTCCACCTCCCAGATTCAAGTGATTGTTGTGCTTCAGCTTCTTGAATAGCTGGGATTACAGGCATGTGCCACCATGTCTGGCTAATTTTTGTATTTTTAGTAGAGAAGGGGTTTCGTCATGTTGGCCAGGCTGGTCTTGAACTCCTGACCTCAAGTGATCTGCCTGCCTCAGCCTCCCAAAGTGCTGAGATTACAGTTGTGAGCCACTGCGCCCAGCTAATATATATCCATTCTTTATGTGCCAGTATATAATGCTCCTCTTGTCCCTTAATGATATGTATATTTTGGTCTTAAATTCTGTTTTGTCAGTGATTCTGGTTGCTATCCCAGGATTTTTTGGTTCATATTTGCTTGGTATTTTCCCTGTCACTGGATGATTTCTATGTAGACATTTCCTTGTGTATTCTTCAGCTTCACTAAAATGTTTCTAGATGTGAATTTTTAAAATTATGCTTTATTTATCAAAAATAATAATTAATTTGTAAAAATTTTTTAATCAGTTTTGGAAAATATGTAGCTGTTATCACCTTAAATATTTCCTATTGTGGCAGACACACTCTAAGGTGCCCGTCTCTCCATCGATCTCTACCTCCTGTTGTTCATGCCTTTGTGATCCCCTCCCCTTGTGGGTGGGCAGGACCTGTGACCTGCTTCTAAGCAATAGGATATGGTGATGGTGATGAGCTGTCACTTTTGTGAGTGTTACATTATAAAAGAGTCTGTCTTTTTTGACTCATTCTAGAGGCTCTCCTTGCTTGTTAGATGAAGTTAACAGCCAAGTTGGGAAAGCCCATGTGGCAAGGAACTGCAGGTGGCTTTGAGAAACTGTGGATGGCATCCAAGAGCTGCCAGCAAGAAGCTGGGGCCTTCTTGCCCACAACTGCAAGGGAATAATTCTAATCACAATCTGAGCAAATTTTGAAGCAGACTCTTACCCCATTGAGCCTCCAGATGAGAATGCAGCCCAGCCAACACCTTGATTGCCACCTGCAAAACCTTAAGCAGAGGATCCAGTTAAGTCATGCGCAGGCTCCCAGCAAAGAGAAACTGTAAAATAATAAATGTGTGTTATTTGAAGCCCCAATTTAAAAAACAAAAATAGTCAACCCTCTGTATCTGCAGGTTCCATGTCATTGGATTCAACCAACTGCAAATTAAAAGTATTTGGAAAAAAATACACATAAAAAACCAATACAGTATGACAACTATTTACATTGTATTAAGTAACCTAGAGAAGATTTCAAGTTTATGGGAGCATGTACACAGGTTATATGCAAATATTACGCCATTTTATATAGGGACTTGTGTGTCTGTGAATTTTGCTATCTTTTGGGGATCCTGGAACCAATCCCCCAAGGTTATCAAGAGAATAACTATGTATCTCCTTTTATCCTTTTTATTCTTTCCTTCTGGGACTCTGATTAGATAGATATTTTAGACCTTCTCAGTCTATCTTCCATATCTCTTAACTTTCATGTCTTCCATCTCGTTGCCTTTCTGGGTAACTCCTTTATGTATAACTTCCAGTTAACTAATTCTTTCTTTCTTTGAGACAGGGTCTTGCTCTGTCACCCAGGCTGGAGTGTAGTGTCACAATCTCACTGGCTTACTTCAACTTCTGCCTCCCAGGCTCAGGTGATCCTCCTGCCTCAGCCTCCCAAGTGGCTGGGACCACAGGTGTGTGCCACCATACCTGGGTAATTTTTTATATTTTTGTAGAGATGGGGGTCATACTATGTTGTCCAGGCTGGTCTCGAACTCCTGAGCTCAAGTGATCCTCCAGCCTTGGCCTCCCAAAGTGCTGGGATTACAGGCATGAACCACTGTGTCTGGCCACTGCTGGTCATTTTTGACTGTATCTTGTTGTTTACTTAGCCTTGTGATTCCTCAACATTTAGTACATAGTTATCTTATAGTCTGTAACTAACAGTTCAAATATCTAAAGTCCCTGGAGGTCAAAATCTATGGTTAATTGTCTCCAGACTTTCATTCATAGAGGTTGGTTTCCTTATGTTTTAATCACCTTTGATTGTGAGCTCATTTTAGCTGACCCGTCTGTGGAAAATGTGGAGAACTAAATTGAGAAATCCTTTCTCAGAGCAGAGAGGATTTGCACTTGAACCCATAGGAGCTATTGATCTGGATTTATTCCAACCTCCATTCCAGGCTGTTATGCTTAATCTGGGAAACTCAGATACATTCTCTCTCACCTTGCCACAGGTCCAAGCTTTCAAGTAAATGCCACCCTTGATGGAGGTGAATACTTTGGTTTTGTCTCAAAACATTTTACTTCTTTTAAATTTTTTGGAGGGAGGCTTGGTGTTATCCCTTACAGCCTAGAAGTTTAGAAAATCAAAAAAAGTCATATTTTATGCAGAATTCAGTTTGGGTTGAAGAATATATTCTCCCTATTTCCTGATAATCTAGTCCACCACAATGCTAAAATCTTTTGGTTTCTTTTTAGTTTAAATATGCCTATTGTAGACAATTTATTGTTGGATTTTTTTACCTGCTCTGAGGGTCTCTAACTTTTAGTTGATGGGTTTATTGCATTTACAATGGCTTTAACTGCTGTTATATTAGTACAAATTTCTACTCCTATTTTGCATTTTTCATTTATTGCCTTTTCTTTTTATCACTTCCTTTTCACTGGATAGATCAAATTTTCTTCTGTTGTCTTAAAAGCTACACATTCTAATTTATGGTTAAAAGCTACACATTCTATTCTATGGTTATGTTAAAAGCTGTACATATCTATCTTATGGTTAAGAGCTTTGTTTATCTACTGAAATCTTAAATTTATCACTCTCTTGTCTTCCCCTTAAAAGACAAGTAAAGATCGGCTGGGCGCGGTGGCTCAGCTGTAATCGCAGCACTTTGGGAGGCCGAGACGGGCGATCACAAGGTCAGGAAGAGTCGAGACCATCCTGCCGAATCACAGTGAAACCCCGTTCCTCTACAAAAATACGAAAAACTAGTCCGGCAGGTGGGGGCGCCTGTATCCAGCTACTTGGGAGGCTGAGGCAGGAGAATGGCGTGAACCCAGAGGCGGAGCTTGAGTGAGCGAGATCGCCCAGCTCGCACTCCAGCCTGGGCGACAGAGCAGACTCGCGCCTCAAAGAAAAAAAAAAAAGACAAGTAAAATCTATACGTGCTATTTACCCCATCTATTTTATTTTAACTATTTTAATATGTAATATTTCCACTTGGTTCTTCTTATGACTTCATTCCTGATGTACTCGTTAATTAATATAACATCACTGCAGAACTCAGCATCTTAAAACAACAAACATTTATTTATTTATTTATTTATTTTCTGAGACAGGCTCTCTCTCTGTTGCCCAGACTGGAGTGCAGTGGTGTGATTTTGGCTCACTGCAACCTCTGCCTCCTGGGTTGAAGCGATTCTCCTGCCTCAGCCTCCCTAATAGCTGGGATTACAGGCACTCGCCACCACACTCAGCTAATTTTTTTTATTTTCAGTAGAGACGGGGTTTCACCATGTTGCCCAGGCAGATTTCAAACTCCTGACCTCAGGTGATCTGCCCACCTCAGCCTCCCAAAGTGCTGGGACTACAGGCGTGATCCACCCCACTCAGCCATTAAAACAACAAACATTTATTATTTCAGTTTCCATGGGTCAGAAATTTAGGAGTGGCTTAGTTAGGTGGCTCTGGCTCATATCTCATGAGTGTGCGGCCAAGGCTGCTAAGTGAAGGCTTGCTGGGGCTGGAGGACTGGTTTCCAAGGTTGCTCACTCACGTGGCTGTAGGCAGGAGGCCTCAGGTCCTTGCTGACTCTTCGTAGGAGGGCTCAGTTCCACAACACATGGGCCTCTCAGCAGTGTTTCTTGAGAACCTCCCTATATAGCAGCTGGCTTTTTCCAGAACCACTGACCCAACATGGTGAAAGCAAGGAAGAAGCCATGGTGTATTTTATGACTGTAATTTCTGCCATAGTCCATTTGTTAGAAGTGAATTATTAAGTCTAGTCCATGCTCAAGGAGGGGGGAATTAATCACTACTTGAAGAGAGGATTATGAAATAATTTAGATACAAAGTTTAAAATGACCCCATCTGTTAATATTACTAATACTCTTAACTCTTTGAAGATTCCTATTTTAAATCCTTATGAATTTTGCTTCCCGTAATATATTTTGTCCCATTTTCTCCAGGTCTGTGTATGTACTAGGGTATGTACTCTTCAGCTATCTGTAGGTTTCCTTGGTAATATCCAATACTCTATCTCTTGGGAACGTTCATGTCCTCTCAGGTGCCCCGATGAGTTCATGGAGAATGGCATGGGCCGGGCACGGTGGCTCATGCCTGTAATCCCAGCACTTTGGGAGCCCGAGGCGGGTGGATCACCTGAGGTCAGGAGTTCCAGACCAGCCTGGCCAACATGGCAAAACCCCGTCTCTACTAAAAATACAAAAATTAGCCAGGTATGGTGGCAGGCGCCTGTAATCACAGCTACTCAGGAGGCTGAGGCAGGAGAATCGCTTGAACCTGGGAGGCAGAGGTTGCAGTGAGCCAAGATTGCACCACTGTATGCCAGGCATATAGCCCCTGGCACCGTGCAATCACAACTGATTCCCCATCCTCCCCTTCCTGTTTGTCACTGGGCCACCAAGCAATGCCTCTGGTCAGGTATTTGTGCTTGAACTCTTAGGAGGAAGCTGTGCTGTGAGGAGGAAGCTTTCCCACGGGACTTCACCAGCCCTGGTGGTGAAACAGAGAAGGGAGGACAAGTGAATGTCCGAGGGAATCTGGTCATCCCATACCTGTTTTCACCAGCTTCTCACTCCAGCTGTGCCCTGATATTACCCCACCATCACTGGAACCTGAGCTATTGCTCCTGACTTCTGTCACAAAGAGGCAGTGGGGCAGCAATGACTGTCCCGATCAATGTGAGGAAGAAGTAAGAGAAGGCCCTGAAAGAGCTCTTCCAACCCTTCCTCCCACTGGCGGATCAGGTGGATGCCCACTGCCATGGACACGCTAGTTCACAGCAGCTCTTGCTCTTTCTGGGAGCTCTGACAGTTTCTAGGCTTGTTGCTCAGGTCCAAGCTTCTCTGCTTCTGTAGTTTCTCTGGGGTTGACTTTGTGAATAGGAACCTGTAGCCCACCCTAGATTGCTATCTTCTGAGGAGTCAGAATTGCTCCCACTCCTGTTTCTTTTCTCTGAGTATAAAATAATGACATGGTGTGGATTATATCAGGGCCACACACCCAGATGCCTGCTGGAGCTGGCTAGATTAAAATAATGAATGGGCCGGGTGCAGCGGCTCACGCCTGCAATCTCAGCACTTTGGGAGGCTGAGGAGGGCAGATCACTTGAGGTCAGGAGTCTGAGACAAGCCTGGCTAACATGGTGAAACCCTGTCTCTACTAGAAATAACAGAATTAGCTGGGCATGGGGACGGGCACCTGTAATCCCAGCTACTCAGGAGGCTGAGGCAGGATAATTGCTTGAACCCGGGAGGGGAAGGTTGCAGTGAGCCAAGATCGTGCCACTGCACTCCAGTCTGGGTGACAGAGTGAGACTCCGTCTCAAAATAAAATAATGAATGAAGCTGGTCAAGGGAGAGGCACTAGGGAATGCAGGGCCAGGGTGGATGGGAGTGTGCATGCTGCATGTGCGTGCTTCATCTATTGAGGGCAGTGATACCCACTGCTGGCAGAAAGGAAGGTCAGTGCCATCATGAAGCCAGAAAGGCTGATTCATTTAAATATCTGAGGGTTGAATTCAGCTGGAGTCACCCGTTTGCCATCCCTGGTTTTTTAATCCCTAAAGGTTTTTTTCAGATTTAACAAGCCAGAAGTCTTGGAGTCTGGAGTACTCCTTTGAGTAACCTGCCAGGCTAAGAACTTTCTCAAATATGGTAACGACGCCCATTTGGCACAGCCCGTCCTTAATAACCCCATACTGGAGCCTTGTCTAGTTCACCAGCCTGCAATTCTTGGAATCCGCTTGTTCCTCTTTTAGAAAATTAGAAAAACATTTGCCCATTTCCAGTCAGGTGGGGCCTCGCCCATTCTCCAAAATTCTTCCAAGATTATAAACACTGGTGGAGCCTTGGAATTTACCACAGCAGCCCTTGTTGATGTTAGCTTTTTTTTTTTTTTTCTTTTTAAACCAGCCTCACCTCTTTCTATGCTTTCTTTCCCCCCATACTCTCTTTCTATGGGACTCTATCATTTAAGAAATGTTTGTCTTGGCCCAGTATGGTGGCTCATACCTGTAGTCCCAGCATGTTGGGAGGCTGAGGCAGGAGGATCACTTGAGCCCAGGAGTTCGAGACCAGCCTGAGCAACATGGCAAAATCCAGTCTTTACGAAAAATACAAAAATTAGCCAGGTGTGGTGGCAGCTACTCAGGAAGCTGAGATGGCAGCTACTAGTTCCATCTACTCAGGAAGATGAGGTGGAAGGATTGCTTGAGCCCAAGAAGTAAAGGCTGTGGTAAGCCTTGGTTGTGCCACTGCACTCCAGCCTGGGTGACAGAGCAAGACTGTCTCAAAAAAAATAAACAATAAACAATAAACAATAAAAAATAATTTGTCTTCACTCTGACAGACCAGGTTTTTTTGGTTTTGTTTTGTTTTTGTATTTTGAGATGGAGTTTCATTCTCATTGCCCAGGCTGGACTGCAATGGCGTGATCTCGGCTCACCGCAACCTCTGACTCCTGGGTTCAAACGATTCTCCTGCCTCAGCCTCCTGAGTAGCTGGGATTACAGGCATGCACCACCACACCTGGCTAATTTTGTATTTTTAGTAGAGATGGGGTTTCTTCATGTTGGTCACGCTAGTCTCGAACTCCCGACCTCAGGAGATCTGCCCATCTCAGCCTCCCAAAGTGCTGGGATTACAGGTGTGAGCCACCGTGCCTGGCCTCAGACCAGATTTTGACTCTTCTTTCTCACATATCTCTTTCCCCACTTACATCCAGTCAAATGCAGAATCCCATCATGATTGTGCTATCTTAGGCAAAACACCTACATTCTCTGTAGCTCAGTGTTCTCTTCTGTAAAATGGAGGAGTTGAACTGGTTGGTCACCGAGGTCCCTTGGAGGACTACTTTTGGGTTAGGGATCCCTTTGACAATTGGCTAAAAATGGTGACCCTGGGGCCAGGTGCAGTGGCTCACGCCTGTAATGCCAGTACTTTGGGAGGCCAAGGTGGGCAGATCACTTGAGGTCAGGAGTTCCAGACCAGTCTGGTCAACATGGTGAAACCCCATCTCCACTAAAAATACAAAAATTAGTTAGTGTGGTGGTAAGTTCCCGCGCCTGTAATCCCAGCTACTTGGGAGGCTGAGGTACAAGAATTGTTTGAGCCCAGGAGGCTGAGGTTGCAGTGAGCTGAGATCATGTCACTGCACTCCAGCCTGGGTGACAGAGGGGAACTCTGTCTCAATAAATAAATAATAAATGTTCCTGAAATCTGCTGTACACATAGTAGGAACTCAAAAATGCTGGAGATTGTGATGATGGTGGTGACTGTGTCATGAAAGGAGCCCATCTCATTGAGTGCCAGTGTCACTGACAGGCTGTGAATCAAATGATTGACAAAGTCATAGGGCCACAGTGGATATCCTTCTGCTAGGAGTCCTGAGGTCTAGCCTAGAAGCTAAGAGTACATGTGACCCCTCATAGGCCCCCTGGGAATTTCAGTTGGGCCTGGCTGACTGGGCAGCAGTTCTGGAATTTCTCCTGATGAACGGAGCACTGGGCTGTGAGACCAGATACTGACAGGAGTGGCTAAAACCACGGTCTATTTTTAACATTAGGGCCAGAGTGCCCTGGCACGGCTAGCGGATCTCTGACCTAAGGCCCTGAGAAGCTCCTGAAATTATAGTGAGGAAGCTCTGTGCATACGCAACACACACATGTACACATCAAGGATGTTGTCAGCAGATAATACAAATAATGCGCCTTATCTATTTATGTAACTGCAATTTTTCAGAAACATTTTCTCCAGCAATGGAAATTAAAAGCACATATTAATCATGAGTATTTCAGGAGTAGAGGGTGAATGCTTAAGGGTGTGATGCCGTCATTGAGGTGTTTTGACTTTAAAAGGATTCTTTATATCCGGAAAGCAGAGTCCGGTGGGCTCTGACAGGAGAAATGTCAGAACACAGGACCCCTGGCAGAGCAGAGGTGGGTCAGTGTTTCCCAGCCTTGAGTGCACATTGTAATCACCTGGGGACTTTAAAATCCCGACGCTCAGATTGCATCAGGCCAATTAAGTCAGAATCTCTCGCGGGGGGAGGCGCGGATAGAGGGGGGACCCAGGCATCGGTGTTTTGCAGGTCCCCGGGTGATTCCCACGCACAGCCAAGGTTGAGAACCGAAATTTAGGTGGTTGGGGTCTGGGGAGAGAAAGCCGTGAGTCCAGTTAACCACGAGAGGGCGCGATGGAGCAGGAAACTCAAGGTTGGGCGGACGCCGCACATTTTTCTCTCCAGCATCAAACATCAGAGATTGGGACCTCTTTTACAGATAGAGACCGAGGCGCGTGGCCAAAGGTGATCGCGCGGGAACAAAACTGCACCACCCTGTCTTGTGCTTTGGGCATTTCACGGCTTCCGCTTCCAGGAAAGGCCAGGGAAGTTCCGCCTCTGTGGCTAAGCTTCAGCCGTGCAAGGCAGGGCTCAGCTTCGGTACAGTTCCAAACTGGGCGTCTGTCCTGGCTGAGTTCTCCAGCCTCCAAGACACACCTGTGTTCCTCCCTGCTCACTCAGGCACCTAGGGCAGGTCCCCCAGGCAGTGAGGGAATTTCGTAAGGGGAGGCAAGGAGAGAGAAGGCAGTCCTTTCTTTTTGTTTTTTAAATTGACAGATAAAAGTTGTATGCATTTGTGGTGTACATGTTTTGAAATATGTATACAGTGCAGAATGGCTTAATCAAGATAGTTAACATATGTACTACCTCACAGACTTACTTGTGGGAACGCTTAAAATCTACTCTCCTAGCAATTTTCAAGTATTGTGTACAATGCATTAATTACAGTCATCAGATTGTACAATAGATCCCTTGAACTAAGTCTTGCTGTCTAATTCTGTATCCTTTGACCAACACCTCCACCCTCCACCCCGACGCCAGCCCCTGGTGACCACCATTCCACTCCTTCCTGTCTCTGTGTTCCGCTGGTTTAAATTCCTCATGTGAGTGAGATCATGCGGTATTTCTGAAAGCCCCCATTTCTGCCTACACTGAGCCTGTCTTTTCTGCCGGCAGCCACAGGATGCACTCCTTTTGGACGGGAGCGACCTCAGTGTTTCCAGGTGAGTGGGTGTCCAGGAAGTGCCCAAGGAGTTGCCTCCAGGAGAATGAATCACTTAGTGGGAAAATAACAAAAACACTTACTTGCCAAGACGGTGAAGACAGTTTACCCAGGAACTGAAAGCATGTCTTTTTCCACTGCTGCCCTGATGTTGTCAATGGCAAGGAGACTGATTGCAGAAGCCAAGAAAAGGATTCTTGCCCCTTAAAAAACCTTTTGGACCACAGATGGTGGCCCGGGATGCTTAAACACTCTATGGGGGGCCGAGATCAGCGGATCACTTGAGGTCAGGAGGCTCCCTGCACTTAGAAGACTCAATGGAAACTTCCCCCGTTTAAAATCCTGAACCCGGTATCCCTTCTGAATCAGCAGAGCTCTTTGCCTTCCTAGCGAATGATCAGCTACTGAGCCTCAGCTGGGCCAAGAGGCATTTATTGAGTGTTCTGCATATAGTACATAAGGTCTGTGGAGTGAATGTCTGCTTCGTTGAGAAAATAAAGGTTTTGGCCAGGTGCGGTGACTCACGCCTGTAATCCCAGCACTTTGGGAGGCCAAGGTGGGCAGATCACTTGAGGTCAGGAGTTCAAGACCAGCCTGGCTAACATGGTGAAACCCCATCTCTACTAAAACTACAAAAAAAAAAAAAAAAAAAAAAATTAGCTGGGCATGGTGGTGTACGTCTGTAGTCTCAGCTACTTGGGAGGCTGAGGCAGGAGAATCCCTTGAGCCTGTAACACAGAGGTTGCAGTGAGTTGAGATCATGCCACTGTACTCACTGTACTCCAGCATGGGACAACGGACCAAGACTGTCCTCCAAAAAAAAAAAAAAAAAAAAAAAAGGAAAGTTTAGTAAATCCTTAATTTCTTCCCTAACCTTCCAAGTTTTTTTTTTTTTTTTTTTTTTTTTTTTTTTGATTTTTGAAATACAACTTTATTCTGATTCTAAACGAAAAGGAATGGGAATGACATAACAAACAAGATTTCACCACCTGAATATTGGATGTGACTGTAGCAGCCTTATACATTGGAAACTCAAGGAATCAACTGCGTTCCAAAACAGCTAAAATAGCAGGTCCCAAACAATGAAGGAGGTATTTTTTTAAACTGCCACATTCACTCCGAAGCCACTCATCTCCTTCAGCATCCCACAGATGAAGACAATGTCCGCCTTAGCTAGATGAATAATGAGGTGGCACACAACGCTGCACCGCTGACATCACAGGACACTGCCTATAAAACTAGACTTCTGAACGCTGGGCTCAGCTCCATTCTCACAGGTCATCATCCCTCATCCGGGAGAGCATTGTCTGAGCAACCCTCTAAGTCGTGCTCATACTGGCTGCCAAAGCTGGGTCCATGACAACTTTCCGTGGGGCAAGAGCAGGCAAATGGCAACAAATTCCAGAGTTAGGGTCTCCCATGAGCTTCCTAGCAAGCCAGAGAAGGGCTTTTCAAAGTTGTAGTTACTTTGGCCAGAAATGTTGTAGTACTGAAATTCTTCTTCGGTGAAGACAATGGATTCGCCTTCACTTTCCGTCTTAATATCCACTTTGTTGGCCACAAACACAATGGGAATTTTCACACACCGTACCAGATCTCTATTCCAGTTAGGGACATTCTTGTAAGTAACTCTCGATGTCTACGTCAAACATTAGATGCACACTGGGCTTGGAATAATAGCCATCTCTCAGTCCGCCGAATTTCTCCTGGCCGGCTGTGTCCCATAACATTGAATTTAATAGGTCCTCTGTTGTGTGGAACACTAGGGATGAACCTCAACACCCAAGGTGCACATACTTCTTCTCAAATTCACCAGTCAAATGACGTTTCACGAAGGTCGTTTTCCCAGTACCCATCACCAACCAATACAAGTTTGAACAGGACCTGGGCTCCCCTGCGCAGCCATCGCGGCCTTCCTTCCAGAAGCGTCTCGCGCCCGTCCGACGCCTCATTCCAAGTTTTATAGGCATTTGTACTCCTTTCTCTCACCTCTTCTTTCCTTTCCACATACCATAACATCATCCTGTTAAAGTAATACAATTCAATAGCTTTTTTTTTTTTTTTTGAGACCGGAGTCTCGCTATGTCGCCCTGGCTGGAGTGCAGTGCCGGATCTCAGCTCAACTGCAAGCTCCGCTCCCGGGTTCACGCCATTCTCCTGCCTCAGCCTCCGGAGTAGCTGGGACTACAGGCGCCCACCCACTCCCCGGCAGTTTTTTGATTTTTGTAGAGACGGGGTTTCACCGGGTTAGCCAGGATGGTCTCGATCTCCTGACCTCGTGATCCGCCCGTCTCGGCTCCCCAAAGTGCTGGGGATTACAGCTTGAGCCACCGCGCCCGCCCAATTCAATAGCTTTTAGTATAGTCACAGAGTTGACAACAATCACACTATCTGATTCGAGAAACTTTCCATCACCCCTAAAAAGAAACTCTCCTCCCATGAGCAGTTGCTCCCCGTTTCCCCTCCACCCAGCCCCTGGAAACCAAAATCTACTTCTGACTGACATATTTCTTTATTCCTGGACATTCATGTAAGTGAAATCAAAGGATATGTGGCGTTTGGACTGGCTTCTTTCACTTAAATGTAATGTTTTCAAGGCTCCACCCATGTTGTAACATTCATTAGCACTTTATTCCTTTTATTGCTGAATAGTAGTTCCATTGTAAATGGATATGCCACTTTGTTATACAGAACATGTGATTTCCAAATTCTTCTACTATTAGGTAGGTTGTCACCTTTTAGTGTTTTTGGTAGTAATCCTTTGAAGTACAAAGTTTTTAGTTTGGATAAAAGTCAACTTGTCAAACTGGTCCCTGGTTTTATATTTTGTCACTTGTTTTTTTTTTTTTTTTTTTTTTTTTTTTTTTGAGATGGAGTCTTGCCCAGTCGCCCAAGGCTGGAGTGCGGTGGCGCGATTTCCACTCACTGCAAGCTCCGCCTCCTGGGTTCACGCCATCTCCTGCCTCAGCCTCGCCGTGTAGCGGACAAGCACCCGCCCACTGTGCGCCCGGCTATTTTTTGTATTTTTAAGTAAGACAGGGTTTCACCTTAGTCAGGATGGTCCTCGACTCCTGACCTCGTGATCCACCCGTCTCGGCTCCCAAGTGCTGGGATTAACATGCTTGAGCCACGCCGGCTTTTTTTTTTTTTTTTGAGACGGAGTCTTCTCTGCTGCCCAGGCGGAGTGCAGTGGCCGGCTCTCAGCTCACTGCAAACTCCGCCTCCCGGGTTTACACCATTCTCCTGCCTCAGCCTCCCGAGCAGCTGGGACTACGGGTGCCCACCACCTCACCTGGCTAGTTTTTTGTATTTTTTAGTAGAGACGGGGTTTCACCGGGTTAGCCAGGATGGTCTCAATCTCCTGACCTCGTGATCCACCTGTCTCGGCCTCCCAAAGTGCTGGGATTACAGGCTTGAGCCACCACGCCCGGCCGATTTCTTAGGATTTGCTATGTACAAGATCAAGTCATCTGTGAACATAGATAGTTATACTTCTTCCTTTTCAATCTATATGCCTTTAAATTATTTTTCCTGCCCAATTGCCTTGGCTGGAACCTCCAGTACAATGTTAAATAGATGTGGTGAGAGCAGACATCCTTGTCTTTTTCCTGATCTTACTGGGAAAGCATTCAGTCTTTCATCGTTAAGTCTAATGTTAGCTGTGGGGTTTCCGTAGATGTCCTTTATTAGGTTGATGGAGTTGTCTTCTACTCCTTCTTGTTGAGTATCACGAAAGTTGTTGGAATTTGCCAGATGCTTTTTCTGCATCTATTGAGATGATTGTGTGGTTTTGTCCTTTATTCTATTAACATGGTGTAATACACTGATTGGTTTTCAGTGTTAAACCAACTTGGCATATCCTGGAGTAAATCTTGCTTGGTCGTGGTGTATAGTCTTTTTTTTTTTGAGACGGAGTCTTGCTCTGTCGCCCAGG
>NW_016809732.1:665300-666918 GCF_001698545.2 Rhinopithecus bieti
GGTTCCCGCCATTCTCCTGCCTCAGCCTCCCAAGTAGCTGGGACTACAGGCGCCCGCCACCTCGCCCGGCTAGTTTTTTGTATTTTTAGTAGAGACGGGGTTTCACTGTGTTCGCCAGGATGGTCTCGATCTCCTGACCTTGTGATCCGCCCGTCTCGGCCTCCCAAAGTGCTGGGATTACAGGCTTGAGCCACCGCGCCCGGCAGAGATTAGTATTTTTTTAGTAGAGACGGGGTCACCGTGTTAGCCAGGATGGTCTCGATCTCCTGACCTCGTGATCCGCCCGTCTCGGCCTCCCAAAGTGCTGGGATTACAGGCTTGAGCCACCGCGCCCGGCCGTATAGTCCTTTTTATATGTTGCTAGAGTCCACAAATTCTTTCTTTCTCTCTTACGTACCTCCTTGTCTCATAGGTTTATTTTTACCTAGCTTCATAATATATGTTTATTTACATCATAAAAATAATCCATTAATTGCATTCTGGTTTTTTTTGTTTTGTTTTTTTTTTTTAGACAGAGTCTCACTCTGTCGCCCAGGCCGGAGTACAATGGTGCAATCTTGGCTCACTACAACCTCCACCTCCTGGGTTCAAGTGATTCTCGTGCCTCAGCCTCCTGAGTAGCTGGGATTACAGGCATGTGCCACCACGCCCAGCAAATTTTTGAATTTTTAGTAGAGACAGGGTTTCACTGTATTGGCCAGGCTGGTCCCAAACTCCTGACCTCAGGTGATCCTCCTGCCTTGGCCTCTGAAAGTGCTGGAATTACAGGTGTGAGCCACTGTGCTCAGCCCATGAACACCATTTCTTAATACTAATTCCCTCAGTTTAACAAAGTAGAACATGAAACATCAAAGTCTCCTGCTTCATCTTCCCAACTCCATTCCTACCACCCACAGGTAGTGATTTTACCACTTTGTTTTGTGTCTTTTCTGTTACCACTATTACACTAAATCATGTTTATGTCTTGTTTGAAATGCTTGTTCCCCAGTGCCATAAATAAATAGCACTTGAGGCCGNTGTAGTACTGAAGATTCTTCTTTCGGTGGAAGACAATGGATTTCGCCTTCACTTTCCTGTCCTTAATATCCACTTTGTTGCCACACAACACAATGGGGATATTTTCACACACTCGTACCAGATCTCTATGCCAGTTAGGGACATTCTTGTAAGTAACTCTCGATGTTACGTCAAACATTATGATGGCACACTGGGCTTGGATATAATAGCCATCTCTCAGTCCGCCGAATTTCTCCTGGCCGGCTGTGTCCCATACATTGAATTTAATAGGTCCTCTGTTGGTGTGGAACACTAGGGGATGAACCTCAACACCCAAGGTGGCTACATACTTCTTCTCAAATTCACCAGTCAAATGACGTTTCACGAAGGTCGTTTTTCCAGTACCACCATCACCAACCAATACAAGTTTGAACAGGACCTGGGGCTCTCCCTGCGCAGCCATCGCGGCCTTCCTTCCAGAAGCGTCTCCGCGCCCGTCCGACTGCCTCTTCCAAGTTTTATATGCATTTGTACTCTTTCTCTCACCTCTTCTTTCCTTTTCCACATACCATAACATTCATCCTGTTAAAGTATACAATTCAATAGCTTTTTTTTTTTTTTT
>NW_016809732.1:671218-674816 GCF_001698545.2 Rhinopithecus bieti
TGTGGAATGCTGAGAAAGGTAAAACACCTTCAAATAAGGAAGAGGAACAGGCTATTCTTGGACCAGTATAAGTATGCCAGGGCATGTATTTAGGCGAAATTGTGGGAGCGAAGAACATAAAGTACATTGATTTCTTTATTATGGCTAGCAGATATTTAAGAATGTTAGCACAGGTCTTTGAATAAATTTTGCTTCTAAGAAAAGTTACTATTTATTCCTAATTAGATGGGGAGGAAAGTCTTTGAAGAGGAACCTCTACTTTACTTTTTACAGTTTCGCATTTGTTGATTTATCAACATCTGACTGTATCCAGAGTAAATAATTTTCAAGCTAGCTCTCTCAGCTCCCTTCCCAGCTGTCTTCTCCCCGAGTGTCTGTTATCTGTCTGTTTTCTTCTAGTGGTTTGGTAGATTGTGTTCTCAATGTCGGATGCAACTAGATGTCCCATCCCACGTGCTTTTTTGCAGTATTAATTTTCTTTCGCGCCATTAAGAGGCAGAGTCTAGTTTCCCTTCCCTTGAATTTTGACTGGCCCTGTAACCTATTTCTATCAATTAAATGCATGAAAAGTAAAAATGTGTACCTTCCAAGGCTGAGGTTCTTTTTGTTTTTGTTTTGTTTTCGAGATGTAGTCTCACTCTGTTACCCAGGCTGGAGTGCCAATGGCATGATTTTGGCTCACTGCAACCTCTGCTTCCTGGGTTCGAGGAATTCTCCTGCCTCAGCCTCCTGAGTAGCTGGGATTATAGGCACGTGCCACCAGGTCAGGCTAGTTTTTGTATTTTTAGTAGAGACAGGGTTTTGCCATGCTGGCCAGGTTGGTCTCAAACTTCTGATCCTTAGGTGATCCGCCGCCTAGGATTCCAGGCGTGAGCCACGCGCCTGGCCCCAAGGCTGGGTTTTAAGAGATCTGCAACATCTATCTTCAGTTCTTGAGAGGTTCCTTCTTAGAACGCCTTCCCTGAGGAAGCCTGAGCAGCCTGTAGAGAGGCTCACAGGAGAACAAAGGTCCCTGGCCAGCAATCCCAGCTGAGCTTAAACTGGCTGATAGCACCCACTGCCAGTCACGCAAGTGGGCCATTCTGGAGTCTCCAGCTATCCCAGTGTTTCAGCCATTGCCATGAGAAACAGCACCCCCCAACCAAGCGTGACCTGCATTCCTGGCCCACAGAACCACAAGCAAATAAAATAGTTGTTGCTTTAAGCCACTAAATGTTGGAGTAGTTTGTTACCCGGCAATAGACTGAAACAAATAGTTACATTATAATTCTAAATTCTATACTTAACTTTCTGTTGATTCACTTCCTATTATGTAAAATTTGTTCATCCTGTTATCTCCCCACATTTCCCAACCTCTGTGACTATATCCTTACTTTTACTTTGTCGGTGTTTGTAATACATACATTGTATCCTCTATCATAAATTATTCCATTCATATAAACATACTCTTCTATAAATTACTCTGTGCATTATCTAGATTTGCTCTGTCCACTATGGTAGCTACTAGCCACATGTGGCCCTTGAAACGTGGACAGTCTGAATTGATTTGTGTTGTAAGTGTAATATACAAGATTGCCAAGACTTAGTGCTAAAAACAATATAAAAGGGCTGGGTGTGGTGGCTCATGCCTGTAATCCTAAGACTTTGGGAAGCCGAGGTGGGCAGACCACCTGAGGTCTGGAGTTTGAGACCAGCCTGACCAACATGGAGAAATCCTGTCTCTACTAAAATACAAAATTAGCTGAGTGTGGTGGCGCATGCCCATAATCCCAGCTACTCCGGAGGCTGAGGCAGGAGAATGGCTTGAACCCGGGAGGCGGAGGTTGCTGTGAGCCAAGATCACGCCATTACACTCCAGCCTGGGCAACAAGAGTGAAACTCTGTCTCAAAAAATATATATAGATATAGATACATACATATATATCTATATCTGTATATGGTAAATTATCTTAATAATTATATGTATATATACACACATATAAAATAGATATATGTGTATATATCTATATCTATATAGATGTGTATATATCTATATCTATATATGGTAAATTATCTTAATAATTAATATATACATATATATCTACATCTATATATGGTAAATTATCTTATTAATAATTAATATATACATATATATCTACATCTATATATGGTAAATTATCTTAATAATTGTATGTTGGTTAAATGTTGAAATGGTCATATTTTGGATGTTTCATTAAAATATACATTAGGTCAGGCGTGGTGGCTCATGCTTGTAATCCCAGCACTTTAGGAGGCCTAAATGGGCGGATCACTTGAGGCCAGGAGTTTGACACCAGCCTGGGCAGTGTGGTGAAACCCTATCTCTAGGCGGGGAGTGGTGGCTCACGCCTGTAATCCCAGCACTTTGGGAGGCCGAGGCGGGTGGATCACCAGGTCAGGAGATTGAGACCATCCTGGCTAACACGGTGAAACCCCGTCTCTACTAAAATACAAAAAACTAGCTGGGCGCGGTGGCGGGCGCCTGTGGTCCCAGCTACTCGGGAGGCTGAGGCAGGAGAATGGCGTGAACCCGAGAGGCAGAGCTTGCAGTGAGCCGAGATCGTGCCACTGCACTCCAGCCTGGGCAAAAAAAGAGCGAGACTCCGTCTCAAAAAAAAAGAAACCCTGTCTCTAAAAAAAAAAATACAAAAAAATTAGCTGGAGATGGTGGCGTAGACTTGTAGTCCCAGTTACCTGAGAGGCTGGGTGAGACGATCACCTGAGCCTTGGACACTGAAGCTGCAGTGAGCTGTGATCATGCCCCTGCACTCCAGCCTGGGTGACAGAGACTTTGTCTCAAAAAACAAACAAACAAACAAACAAAAAAACTACTTATCTATCAATTACATTGAAATTAATTCTACCTGTTTATTTTTCCTTCTGTAATGTTATTAGGGGCGGCAAATATGTGAGTTAACAGTGGCAAATCCATATGGGTCTGTAGCTACCTTAATTCTTGCTTCCTTAGAATAAAGAATTTGGCCGGGCACGGTGGCTCAAGCCTGTAATCCCAGCACTTTGGGAGGCCGAGGCGGGCGGATCACGAGGTCAGGAGATCGAGACCATCCTGGCTAACACGGTGAAACCCCGTCTCTACTAAAAAATACAAAACTAGCCAGGCGAGGTGGCGGGCGCCTGTAGTCCCAGCTACTCGGGAGGCTGAGGCAGGAGAATGGTGTAAACCTGGGAGGCGGAGCTTGCAGTGAGCTGAGATCCGGCCACTGCACTCCAGTCCGGGCGACAGAGCGAGACTCCGCCTCAAAAAAAAAAAAAAGAATTTGACTGAGGGGCATAAGGCAGAAAAAGAGACCGAGGCAAGTTTCAGAGCAGGAGTGGAAGTTTACTAAAAAGCTTTAGAGCAGCAAAGGAAGGCAAGTGCACTTGGAAGAGACCCAAATGGGCACCGTGAAGGTCAAGTGTGACATTGCATCTTTTGACTTAGGGTTTTATATGCTGGCTTACTTCTTTCCCTTCATCCTTCCCATAGCGCGAGCTGCCCGCATGCACAGTGCGCTCCCTGCACTTGGGAGGTGAGCATGCACAGTGTGTTTAAGAAGTTGGGGCCGGGCGCGGTGTCTCA
>NW_016809732.1:675395-697205 GCF_001698545.2 Rhinopithecus bieti
AAAAAAAAAAAAAAAAAAAAAAAAAAAGAAGTTGTATGCATGCTCACCTGAGACGTTCTTTCCTTTTCTGGTGGAATGCTCGCAAAGGTCATACTCCACCATTTTGTCTCTTAATGCGCACGCCTAGGTTCACTCGCCCAATTCCGGATAAATTGTTGGAAGCTGCTGCTGCTGAATTTCAAGTGTTTTTATCTATCGAGAAATCCCTGGTGCCTGAAACCAATTATCAATTTAGTGTGACAACTGTGGGCCATCAGGAAATTGCCTCTTCCCAGCACCGGCTGCCAAATATCATTTTTAGAGAGGCAGTGTGACAACTGCCAAACCATCACCTGATGGTGCCTGACATTCCTGGTGGGTGGGGGGAGCCCTCTCCTGCCCCACTCATGCCTGACTTAACTTCCTACTGTAACAATGTGGCTACTAGAACGTTTAAAATTACTTAATGTGGGCTGGGCACGGTGGCTCACGCCTGTAATCCCAGCACTTTGGGAGGCCGAGGCAGGTGGATCACAAGGTCAGGAGTTCAAGATCAGCCTGGTCAAGATGGTGAAACCCCATCTCCACTAAAAATATAAAAATTAGCTGGGTGTGGTGGCAAGTGTCTGTAATTCCAGCTACTTGGGAGGCTGAGGCAGGAGAATCACTTGAATCTGGGAGGCAGGGGTTGCAGTGACCCCAGATCATGCCAATGCACTCCAGCCTGGGCGACAGAGTGAGACTCCATCTCAAAAAAAAAAAAAATAAATAAATAAATAAAATAAAATAACCTATGTGGTTCATGTTTCCATTGAGATATGGGCTTTAGGAATTGAAAACCAAGTGTAGGCTGTGTGTGGTGGCTTATGCCTGTAATCCCAACACTTTGGGAGGCCAAGACAGGCAGATCACCTGAAGTCAGGAGTTTCAGAGTAGCCTGATCAAAATGGTGAAACCCCGTCTCTACTAAGAGCACAAAAATTAGCTGGGCATGGTGCGCACCTGTAATCCCAGCTACTCAGGAGGCTAAGGCAGGAGAATTTCTTAAACCTGGTAGGCATCTTGGTGCAGTGAGCCAAGATGGCGCCACTGCACTCCAGCTGGGGTGACAGAATGAGATTCTGTCTAGGACAAAAAAAAAAAAAAAAAGAAAAAGAAAACCAATTGTAGTGGGCTGAATGGTGGTCCCCCAAAGGACATGTCCATGACCTAATCTCTGAAACCTGTGAATATGACCTTAGTTGGAAAAAGGATATTAGCAGATATAATTGATTTAAAATCTCAGAATGAGATTATTTTAGATTAGCCAAGTGAGGCTTGAATACAGACAGTGACAACTGTCCTCATAAAAGACACACAGAGAAGATACAGAGAAGAGGAAAAAGCAGTGTGACCACAGAGGCAGAGATTACAGTGATGTGGCCAAAAGCCAAAAAATGTCTGGAGCCACCAAAAGCTGAAAGAGGCAAGAGAGGATTCTTCCCCAGGACTTCAGAGGGAGAGCAGCCTGTCAAGACATTGCTTGCAGACTTCTGGCCTCCAGAACTGTGAGAGAATAAATTGTATGTTGTTAATATAAGCCACTATGTTTGTGGTAATTTGCTACAACAGTCCTAGGAAACCAATACACCCATAAATATTATTTATAATGTTAGAACAAAAAGTTGTGATGGGTGGCCGGGCGCGGTTGCTCATGCCTGTAATCCCAGCACTTTGGTAGGCTGAGGTGGGCAGATCACTTGAGGTCAGGAGTTCGAGACCAGCCTGGCCAACATGGTGAAACCCCCCACCTCTACTAAAAATACAGAAATTAGCTAGGCGTGTTGGCGTGTGCCTATAATCCCAGATACTCGGGAGGATGAGGCAGGAGAATTGCTTGAACCCGGGAAGCGGAGTTTGCAGTGAGCCAGATTGGGCCACTGCACTCTAGCCTGGGCAACAGAGCAAGACTCTGTCTCAAAAAAAAAAGGGATCCATAAGGAATTAAACCTAATTCTTTGCACTGCACTTGTGCTGCTTGAAGGAGACATTCTAAGAATCCGGGTGGAATGGACACCCAGTTATCATACATCATACTTCATCTGTTTCTCAATATTAGCCTCTTACAGATCAGCAATTGCTTTGGGGTGAGGAGGATTGACTGGGAAGGGACATGAGGAAAATTTCTGGGGTGATGAAATATTCTTTGTCTTGATAGGGGTGTATGTTAAAAGAGGATATTTCTATCTCAAAATAAATACAACATGAATCACAGATGTATTTTAAATTTTTCTAGTAGCCACATTACAAAACAAAAAATAAACAGGTGAAATTAATATCAATGCTACATTTTACTTAGATTATTTGATAAAAAGGTTGGATGCTACTCTTAAAATCTGAGTATTTTTCCATGTGTACATTAGACCTCACTTAAGAAAAATAGACTGGGTACAGTGGCTGACACCTGAATCCTAGCACTTTGGGAGGCTGAAGCGGGCAGATCACTTGAGCCCAGGAGTTTGAGACCAGCTTGGGCAACATGGCAAAACCCTATCTCTACAAAAAATACAAGTATTAGCAGGGTGTGGTGGCACATGCCATCAGCTACTTGGGAGGCTAAGGAGGGAGGATGGCTTGAGCGCTAGAGGCCAAGGCTGGAGTGAGCCGAGATTGTGCCATTGCACTCCAGTCTAGGCAACAGAGAGAACCTGTTTCGAAAAAGAAAAGAAGAGAAAAGAAGGGAAAGGGAAAGAGCTTGTTCATATATGAGCCACAACTTACACAACCTTTTGTTTTTCCTGGAGTTTTGTTTATTGCTTCTCTGGCTTTTTCATTGATGGAGAGACAAAGACTATCCTCTTTCATAAACATTATTTGTTGACTGGAATCCACTTTCTTCTTGAAATAATTTTTTGGTGAAACTCCCTGACTTGCTATTCTAATTGAACCACTAACTTTGCTGGTCTGTGGACAACTGTCATTCTGGGATTGTTTTTCCACATTGTGCTCCTCAGTTAATTTCACTATTTCCTGTTTGTGAATTCCTTTTTTATTTTCCTGGAGTATGTCCTTGAACCTGTTTTTTCCCCAGAAAATGCATGTGGGTGTACATCTACAGCATCAAAACTCCCTGAGAACTTGGAGGACGCTCTTTCAATATCTTAGACGTCTTCTAGAACCCAATATTGTTGATGACAAATTTGATGCTAGTTGCAGATGACTTGTTTTCCTCTCTCCAGAAACATGTAGGAAGTTTTTCATTATCCTTAGAGTGCTGCAGCATCACCACGCTGTGTCTAGTTTTGTTTTTGGCTTTTCTTTATCTTGCTTGACACTTGAACCCTTTCAATCTGAAGATTCTTGCCTTTCTTCAACTTAGGGATATTTTTCCTATTATTTCTTTTTCTATGCCCCCCTCAAGACAGAGTCTCACTCTGTCACCCAGGCTGGAGTGCAGTGGCATGATCTTGGCTCACTGCAACCTCCACCTCCTGGGTTTAAGCAATTCTCCTGCCTCAACCTCCAGAGTAGCTGGGATTACAGGTGTACGCCAGCACGTCCAGCTAATTTTTTTTTTCATATTTTTATTTTTATTTTTATTTTTTTATTTTTTTTGAGACGGAGTCTTGCTCTGCTGCCCAGGCTGGAGTGCAGTGGCCGGCTCTCAGCTCACTGCAAGCTCCGCCTCCCGGGTTCACGCCATTCTCCTGTCTCAGCCTCCCGAGTAGCTGGGACTACAGGCGCCCGCCTCGTCGCCCGGCTAGTTTTTTGTATTTTTTAGTAGAGACGGGGTTTCACCGTATTAGCCAGGATGGTCTCGATCTCCTGACCTCATGATCTGCCCGTCTCGGCCTCCCAAAGTGCTGGGATTACAGGCTTGGGCCACCGCGCCCGACCTTTTCATATTTTTAGTAGAGACGGGGCTTCACCATGTTGGCCAGGCTGGTCTTGAACTGCTGACCTTGTGATCCACCCTCCTCAGCCTCCCAAAGTGCTGGGATTATAGGCGTGAACCACTGCGCCTGGCATTTTTCCTATTATTTCTATCCTCTCTCTTTTCTCTCTCTCTCCTTTTTTTTTCTTTTTCTTTTTTTTTTTTTGAGACGGAGTCTCGCTCTGCTGCCCAGGCTAGAGTGCAGTGGCCAGATCTCAGCTCACTGCAAGCTCCGCCTCCCGGGTTCACGCCATTCTCCTGCCTCAGCCTCCCAAGTAGCTGGGACTACAGGCGCCCGCCACCTCGCCCGGCTAGTTTTTTGTATTTTAGTAGAGACGGGGTTTCACCATGTTAGCCAGGATGGTCTCGATCTCCTGACCTCGTGATCCGCCTGTCTCGGCCTCCCAAAGTGCTGGGATTACAGGCTTGAGCCACCACGCCCGGCCTCTCCTTTTTTTTTCTTTAATTGAGACAGAGTTTCACTCTTATCGCCCAGGCTGAAGTGCTGTGGTGCGATCTCCGCTCACTGCAACCTCCACCTCCCAGGTTCAAGTGATTCTCCTGCCTCAGCCTCCCGAGTAGCTGGGATTATAGGCACAAGCCACCAAGCCTGGCTAATTTTTTGTATTTTTCGTAGAGATGAGGTTTCACCATGTTGGCCAGGCTGGTCTCAAATTCCTGACCTCAGGTGAACTGCCTGTCTTGGCCTCCTAAAGTGCTGGGATTACAAGGATGAGCCACCACGCCTGGCCTTTCTGTCTCTTTCTTCTCTTTCTCTGGAACTTGGAGATGGACTGCCCCTCCTGTCCCCCTTTTTCCTCTTTTTTGCCACCTCTTTACCTGCCATCCCTTTGAATGCTGGAATTTCCCCAGCATGGAGACAGCACTTCTCCTGTCACTCATCACTTTTCTTCCACTCCTGCAGGGATTCACCTCTCTCCGGGATTTTGAGGTTCACCCAAGCCACGGTGCCTTTCTCCACCGCTCTCCTGAACTGTGGATCCTAACTTCCTTCTGCCTTCTCAGTCTGTCCACATGGGCATTCCACAGATACCTTCAATTTAACATCTCACACCCAAATCACTTTCTTCCCACCCCATCACCAACTCTTCCCCACGTCCTGTGTCAGTGAAGTGCTTCACCTCCCAACAAGCCTCTCAAACACTACCAGGCCCTGCTTCTGCCCTCCGGGCCTCTGACCAGGCTGCTGAGTCTGCACCTGTTCCTGACCTTCCACACCATGCAGTTGGCTTGATTCCTGTCCTTGTGCCTTGCCATAGCTTCCCAGAGTGGGCCCTTTCTCTCTCCCACTGTGTTCACTGTCTGCATATTTGTGGAAACGAGAAACAAGATGAGAAAGAGTGGGCAAGGGGAAAAGGCAGAATGGAAGGGAAGGAAAGGGGAGAGGAAGGGAGGGGAGGGGGAAGGGAGGGAGGGAAGCAGGGAAGGAGGGAGAGAGAAGGAAAGAAGAGACTCAAGGGATAAGTACTTCCTGAAAGGGGAAAGGCTGCTGATAAGTCTTTAATCAATACACTTGTTTTTACATTGATGAAGTTAGGATAAATCATACTTAAGGACAGCCTTAAAGAAGAAAAAAAATCAGCAAAGGATCACAGGCCTGGTGGGGGTTGTGTAAGACATGAGAGGATGGGGGCTCAGGGAGAGGAGGGCCAGGAGTGTGGGGATGAGTTCCAGCTCAGCGGTGTAAGGCTCCCAAGCACCAGCCGGGGGCACCCAGCTTCTTACAGTCCTGCCTCACATCCCCATTGCACCCTACAGCAGAAGCTGCAGCGACTCAGAGCCTTACAGATCATAAGGATAGTTCGACCTGGGAACACAGTAACACCAGGATTGGTTCTGGAGGTTGGGGGGTGGAGGGAGAGAGAGAGATTTATTGTAAGGCGTGGGCTGTCAGGTCTGAAATGTTTAGGGCAAGTCTGCAGGCTGGACATCAGCAGGAGTCAGTGCTACAATCTTGAGGAGGTAACAAACAACTCCCAAATCTCATGGCTTCTAACAACAATGGCTTGTTGCTTGCTCTCACGTTATGTGTTGGTGCCTGCAGCTCTGCCCCTGTGATCTCTCACTCCAGGACTCAAGGTGAAGGAGGAACCCCTGTCTGGAACTAGGTATCCCCGAGGCAAGAGAGCAGGACAGCTGCAGAAAGCAACGCAATGGCGCTTGTGAAAGGAAAATAGAAACTCCGGACCCCAGTTCATTGTGCCGAAAGGAAAAAAATTAAGCTGAAAGCTGCATCATGTAATCCACTGCCTTTCCTTTTGTTCCTAAGCAGGTAGCTACAGGTGAAAGGTTAGAAATCTCCACAGGTGGCCAGGTGCGATGGCTCTTGCCTGTCCCTCACTTTGGGAGGCCGAGGCGGGCAGATCACAAGGTCAGGAGATTGAGACCATCCTAGCTAACATGGTGAAACTCCATCTCTACTAAAAATACAAAAAATTAGCCAGGTGGGGTGGTGGCACACACCTGTAGTCCCAGCTACTCGGGAGACTGAGGCAGGAGAATTGTTTGAACCTGGGAGGTGGAGGTTGCAGTGGGCCGAGATTGTGCCACTATACTCCAGCATGGTGACAGAGCAAGACTCCATCTCAAAAAAAAAAAAAAAAAAAAAAATCTCCACAGGTAGCTACTGTGTTCACCTTATATAAAGTTCTGATTACTGAGTGTCAGATGAATACATAATTGAGTGTCCCCTTCCCTGCTCCTTTTCTCTTGCAACATGTGAATAACTATGCCCTCTTTTCCCTCCAGCCCAGTTTCCCCTTTAAATATTGACACCTTCAAAATCATCTTTGGAGAAAAGCACTAACCTCTCAGGTGTCATTAACTTTGGTGAAATAAGCTTCTCCATTGATTGAGACCTGTCTTGGATACTTTTTGGTGTACATGCTTAGAGCCTCTGCTTGGAGCTGGCCTGTGTCACCTCCACCATGTTTCATGGGCCATACTGACACGGCCAGGCCTGACAGCAGGTCAGGAAAGGTACACTCTTTGCCCGGGAGGCACCATACATCTCATGACTGGTGGGGATAAACAGTCCCCTTCTAGGAAGCGGGGCAGTGGATGACAGAAACCAGAATCCAATCCAATTGCCCACACCCTGTCAGCTTTCTTTTTCACGGTTATAATCGGCCTTTTTAGCAGCATTATTTTGTAAATGCAGCTGACAAGAAAGAAAGTCATTTTACACCATGGTAGAACCAGGCACTGGGATGAAAAGGTCAGCACCGGGGTACAGGGGCCCCTTTTCAGTTCATTCACAGTGCTCCTGTCGGGTGGGGTCAGGGGGTGGCCAAGCCCTCCTCAGGCCACTGGGATTCCCCTCACCACAGGCTGCCCTCCCTCCCTGAGGTTATGGGTTCAGCCCGTCTGGGACCTTGGTGGTAGGGTTTTTTGGTGGTAGTCGGGCGTTTGCTTTTTTTCTCTAATAAACAAAGCAAGAGGTCGGTGGGATGAGCTGGCCACACTGTCTGAAGCAGGCGGAAGTGCTGTGGTTTCTGGCGACTGCAAACATCTGTGTGCAGGAGGTGGTGTGGGCAGATGTGCTGGCAGAGAGGAGGGCCACTCTGCAGAAGCCCTAGGCTCTCATTTCTCTCTCTCCCTTGTTGTTTTGGCAAAAGAATCACATTATTAAAATAGTAGAAGTTCAGATCAAAAATAGAACTAGATAGCCGGAGGCAGTGGCTCATGCCTGTAGTCCCAGCTACTCAGGAGCCTGAGGCAGGAGGATTATTTGAGCACAGGAGTTAAAGACCAGTCTGGGAAACTTAGGGAGACCCTGTCTCTAAAATAATAATAATAATAATAATAATAAAGATATAATCTGTGTAGAGCACCCTTGACCCAACTAACTCCATCTTAGAAAAAGACTCCATTTTATATTTCACAGGGCACTTTGCCAACAAGGATAAGATGTTTTGCTTAATAAGAAAAAAAAAAAAGATAAAGGCTGCATCCAACCAGATAAAGACACAAACAAGCACAACTCTTCCAACTGTCAGTTGTCACCAGAGGGCTCTGTGACTCTAAAGGAGCAGGCCTGGCTGTGCACGGTGGCTCACACCTGTAATCCCAGCACTTTGGGAGGCCAAGGCAGATGGATCATGAGGTCAGGAGTTCAAGAACAGCCTGGCCAACGTGGTGAAACCTCGTCTCTACTAAAAATACAAACATTAGCCAGGCATGGTGGTGCGTACTATAATCCCAGCTACTCAGGAAGCTGAGGCAGGAGAATTGCTTGAACCTTGTCTCATGGCCACAGAGATCAAGGATGCAGACACACAAAGAGTGAGGGGTTAAGAGCAGAAATTTAATTGGCAAAAGAAAGATAATAACTTTCTGCTACAGAGAGGTGTCCTGAAAAAATGGGTTGCTGATCAGTGGTGAAATGCAGGGGGTTTTATAGATGAGCTAGTGGGAAGGTGGTGTCTGATCTACATAGGGCATGAAAAACTGGCTAGGACCAAGTATCCCACATCTGCCACTCTGCATAGGGTGCAAATCTCTGGCAGCCCCCACCCAGTCTTTTATTATGCAGGTGGCTTCTCTGCCTGAGCTGTGCCATGTTGCCTATTTCTTTCTTACTGTACACATGCTGACAAAAAAAGGGAAGGTGGAGCTTCCATGGTGGACATGCCTGGCCTCCAGGTAGCCCTTTTCTATTGGCGCAGCTGCTGGCATTCCCCCATGCAAGTTTCCAGCTTCCTTATTTATGTTTGCAGCTTGATTTTTCAGGCTGCTCTTTGTTAGGGAAAAAAAAAAATTTTCTTGGGCTGCTTTTTGTTAGGAGAGGAGTTCTGCCAAGGCCTCTTTTGCCCTCACTATCTGCCTAAATAATTTCTATCTCCTGTTTCAACACCAGTGTCTTGACTGACACTTATCATGAGTGACAAGAACTCCACATCCGCACCCAAGGCCCTGCCATCAAAAACTTTTTTTTTTTTTTGAGATGGAATCTTACACTGTTGCCCTGGCTGGAGTATAATGGTGTGATCTCAGCTCACTACAACCTCCGCCTCCCGGGTTCAAGTGATTTTCCTTCCTCAGCCTTCCAAGTAGCTGGGATTATAGGTGTCTGCCACCACACCTGGCTAATTTTTTGTATTTTTAGTAGAGACAGTGTTTCACTATGTTGGCCAGGCTGGTCTTGAACTCCTGACCTTGTGATCTGCCTGCTTCGGCCTCCCAAAGTGCTGGGATTACAGGCATGAGCCACGGCGACCTGCCAAAAACTCTTTCTTGCAAGACTGACTGATGTGACTATCCTTTGCTCCCCCTAGACTGGTTCATTAACTTTTTCTCCTTTCTGTTTTTCCTCTTGATGTTAAATATGACTTTGTTTGTTGTGGCCTGTTTAACCTATAACAATTCTATATTAAGTATACTATTATGTATGGTTTGCAATATTGATGGACTTGTGGAGTGGCTCGAGCCTGTGTGCCTGCGACTCTGACTACCAAGCGAATGGCAAGTACTGAGGAGAACTGCCTCCTTGGGAACTCCCTGTAGCTCGTGGTTTTTGTGATGGAAACAGCATCAATAAAGGCCTGACATTATAGTGTGATAAGAAAATAAAAACTTGGGACCCCAATTCACTGTGCCAGAAGGAAAAAATGAAGCTGAAAGCTGAGTTATGCAGAAAGCTAAAGAAAAAAGAAACCAAAAAAAGGTTAAATATCCATGCAGAGAGTTCGACGAGTTACTGCTATGACTATTTTTTTTTTTTTTTTTTTTTTTTTTTTTTTTTTTTTTGAGATGGAGTTTGCTCTGCCAGCTCTGGTTGCCAGGCTGGGAGTGCAGTGGCACAATCTTGGCTCACTGCAACTTCCGCCTCCCTAGTTCAAGTGATTCTCCTGCCTCAGTCTCCTGCATAGCTGGGATTACAGGCATGCACCACCACGCCCAGCTAATTTTGTATTTTTAGTAGAGATGGTTTTCTCCATGTTGGTCAGGCTGGTCTCGAACTCCTGACCTCAGGTGATCTGCCCACTTTGGCCTCCCAAAGTGCTAGGATTGCAGGCATGAGCCACTGCGCCCGGCTGCTCACCCTATCTTATGTAAAGTGCTGATTTGCTGAGTGCAAGATGAGTACGTAATTGACTATTCTACTACGTGCTACTTTTCTCTGGCAACATGTGGATTCAGTAATATGACCACACACTCCCCTTTCCCCCCCAGCCTGCTTTTCCCCTTTAAATAGGGAAACCCTCAAAAATCATCTTTGGAGAAAGGCACATGAAACCGCCTTTGCAAAATTGTATCAGTGAGAAAATTGTAACAGTAAGCTAAAATAACTGTTCAACCCTCACCTCCCCTTTCTCTTAATTTTTCCTGGGCTATTGGGCCACGATAACTTTGGAAGACATTTAGACTATAGTTTAAATGATAATAGGCCTTGCCCCAAACTCAACTGCTTTTGTAAAGTTAATGGAAGGCCATCAGGTTCACTGGAGCGACCTGAGTCCTGCTAAGGCACAGACATAAAGGGATCAGCCAGGCCGGGCACAGTGGCTCATGCCTGTAATCTCAGCACTTTGGGAGGCCGAGGTGGGTGGATTACCTGAGGTCGGGAGTTCAAGACCAGCCTGACCAACATGGAGAAACCCCGTCTCTACTAAAAATACAAAATTAGCCAGGCATGGTGGCACATGCCTGTAAACCCAGATGCTAGGGAGGTTGCGGCAGGAAAATCGCTTGAACCCGGGAGGCAGAGGTTGCAGTGAGCCGACTTTGTGCCACTGCACTCCAGCCTGGGCAACAAGGGCGAAACTCCGTCTCAAAAAAAAAAAAAAAAAAGAAAAAAGAAAATAAACGGGATCAGCCATTATTCCAGAGGTTATAAGATGCAACTTCCCCAATTGCTCCTGCAAATAACACTATTATAGATTGGCCTTTTGAGATTTATTTCCAGTTTTTTTGTATGTTCGATGCCCATGGCTCTACCTGGACCTGATGGCTCCACCTGGACTGCCAACCCTGTTCCTGTGGCCCCACCCAGAAGAGATTCAGCTCACAGGAGAACTTCAACCCCCTATGATTTCATCCCCCCCGACCAATCAGCAGCAAGTCTCTGTTGATACTTGGCCACTCCCACCACTTCCCCCAAACTGTCTTTGAAAAACCCCTAACCTGTGAGCTTAGGACAAGATGATTTGTGTATGAACTCCATCTCCCATGTGGTAAGGCCGGCCTCGTGTCTATTAAACTCTTTCTCTACTACAATGCTGTGCTCTTTCTTCATGCAGGAGGCAGAAGGAACCCCTCGGGCAGTTACACACAGACCTTTCTCCCAGGTATGTCCCTAACCTTGGCAAAATACACTTCTAAGTTGAAGACCTGTCTTGGATACTTTTTGGTTTACAGTGGAAAGACACAAATATGCATGGACCTGGTTATCGCTAACCTTGCACCACTCATGACGTAATCACCAAAGGCAAGGTTTGAAAGAGACTCTAGAAACCAAGGTTTGCTGAAAAACCAACTGACAAAAGGCAAGTAGGAGAAAAGTCACACAAATTTATTTGGTCATAGTTTTATGTGACACAGGAGACTGCAAAATGAAAACCCAAGATATAGCAGAGTATGAACCCCAAATATCTGAGGCAGGTCTCAGTCGATTTATTTATTTATTTATTGAGACAGTCTGACTCTGTCACCCAGGCTGGAGTGCAGTGGCATGACCTCGGCTCACTGCAGTCTCTGTCTCCTGAGTTCAAGAGATTCTCCTGCCTCAGCCTCCGGAGTAGCTGGAATTATAGGCGCCTGCCATGATGCCCGAGTAATTTTTGAATTTTTAGTAGAGATGGGGTTTCACCATGTTGGCCAGGCTGGTCTTGAACTCCTGAGATCTCAGTCAATTTAGAACATTTATTTTGCCAAGGTTAAGGAGGCACTCGTAACATAGCTTCAGGAGGTCCTGATGACATGTACCCAAGGTGGTTGGGCACAGCTTGGTTCTAAGCACTTTAGGGAGACTTGATACGTCAATCAATGTATGTAAGATATATTTAATACATTGGTTCGGTCTGGAAAGGTGGAACAACTCAGAGTTGTATGTGTGTGTGGGGGGTGCTTCCAGGTCATAAACAGTTGCATTCTTTTGAGTATCTGATTAGCCTTTCGCTGAATGCACAGTTTACAGGAATATGCCTTAGTCTAGATCAGTGTGAAACAACAGGGCAAAAGAAGCCATCAGATATGCATTTGTCCCATGTGAGCAGACGGATGACTTTGAGTTTTCAGTTCTGTCCTTTGTCCGCAAGGAATTTCCTTGTGGGCAAATTGTGAAGGAGTATGTAGTATATATATATATTTTTAATCTTTGTAGCTATCTTATTAGGAATAGAATGAGAGGCAGGTTTGCCCAACGCCATTCCAAGCTTGACTTTTCCCTTTGGCTTAGTGATTTGGGGAAGATTTATTTTCCTTTCACAGGAGATTGTCCTTTTTTTTGCTTAGGTTCAACCAAGTATGGACAGCTGTATAGAAATATGATTGGACAAAAAGGGTGTGATATAGCGCTAACAGCCTGAGTGGGGAAACCCAGCAAGCCCTGTCCATGTAGATTCTTCTTGGCCTCTCTCTGCAGCAGTCCCTTTTTTCTGGGTGTGGGGAAGGACTCTCTCTGGAATGGAGGTGTTATGACCTGCAGTCAAACAAGGCAGGTTAATTTCTTTATGACCAGTTTTTACACAGAAAGGGGGCAGGATTAGAGCAATATTTTTGGGTTTTATGGCTCGCCATGGGGAAGAGGGGCTCTGGTTTCTATGGCTTGCCTTGGGGAAAGGTTCTAGTTTCTATGGCTAGCCTGTGGGGGAACAAGGGGCCAGAGACAAAAGAGCAGAAGGTCAGAGAAAAACTTATTTCTGGAGCTGCTTCTGAGGCCTTCATCTTGGAGTAATGGTATTGTGGGCTGCAACATGCCTGTAGATGAAAAGAGTCAAACTCTGTAAAATATTTGAAGAGATTTATTCAGAGCCAAATGTGAGTGACCATGGCCCAGGACACAGCCCTCAGGAGGCCCTGAGAACATGTGTCCAAGTTGGTCGGGATGCAGCTTGGTTTTATACCTTTCAGGGAGACATGACACTTCAATCAAATACATTTAAGAAATACATTAGTTTGGTTCAGAAAGGTGGGATAACTGGAAGTGGGGGCTTCCAGGCTATGGCTAGATTAAAAGATTTTCTGGTTGACAATTGGTCTTTATCTAACAATCCATTAGGATCAATAGAAAGGAAATGTCTGGGTTAAGATAAATGATGGTGGAGACCAAATTGTTATTTGCAGAAGAAGCCTCCAGGTAGCAGGCTTCAGAAAGAATAGGTTGTAAATGCTTCTTATTAGACTTAAAGGTCTGTGTTGATGTTAATACTAGAGAGGTATAATAAGGCATGTCCGACCCCTACTTCCCATCATGGCCTGACAGGTTAAATTTTAAGAGGTTAAATTTTAAGAGCAATTTAGAATCATTTGGGTATATACCCAGTAATGGGATTCCTGGGTCAAATGGTATTTCTGGTTCTAGATCCTTGAGGAATTGCCACACTATCTTCCACAATGGTTGAACTGATTTACACTCCCACCAACAAATGCAAATGTTTATTGCAGCACTATTTACAACAGCAAAGACTTGGAACCAACCTGAATGCTCATCAATGATAGACTGGATAAAGAAAATGTGTCACATATACAGCATGGAATACTAATGCAGCCATAAAAAAGAATGAGTTCATGTCCTTTGCGGGGACATGGATGAAGCTGGAAACCATCATTCTCAGCAAACTAACACAGTAACAGAAAACCAAACACTGCATGTTCTCGCTTATAAGTGGGAGTTGAACAATGAGAACACATGGACACAGGGAGGGGAACATCACACACCAGGGCCCATCAGGGGATGGGGGTCAAGAGGGGGGAGAGGGAGAGCATTAGGACAAATACCTAACACATGCGGCGCTTAAAACCTAGGTGACGGATTGATAGGTGCAGCAAACCATCATGGCACATGTATACCTATGTAACAGCCCTGCACATTCTGCAAATGTGTCTCAGAACTTAAATAAATAAATAAATAAATAAATAAATAAATAAATAAAGGCTGGGTGCAGTGGCTCACATCTGTAATCCTAGCACTTTGGGAGGCTGAGGCGGGCAGATCACGAGTTCAGGAGATTGAGACCATCCTGCTAACACAGTGAAACCCCGTCTCTACTAAAAAAAATTACAAAAAATTAGCCAGGCGTGGTGGCACGTACCTGTAGTCCCAGCTACTTGGAAGGTTGAGGCAGGAGAATAGCTTGAAGCTGGGAGGCTGAGGTTGCAGTGAGCCCAGATCACGCCACTGTACTCCAGCCTGGGTGACAGAGCAAGACTCCGTCTCAAGGAAAAAAAAAAAAAAAAAAAATTAACAGTGCCCTGGGCCAAGGAGAAAGGCTCTCTCTCTATATATACCTGCCCATTCAAATGGTTGGCGGGGTTGGGGGTGGAGAGGGGTGGCGCTTAGAATTTTATTTTTGGGCCAGGTGTGGTGGTTCAAGCCTGTAATCCCAGCACTTTGGGAGGCCGAGACGGGCGGATCACGAGGTCAGGAGATCGAGACCATCCTGGCTAACACGGTGAAACCCCATCTCTACTAAAAAAATACAAAAAACTAGCCAGGTGAGGTGGTGGGCGCCTGTAGTCCCAGCTACTCAGGAGGCTGAGGCAGGAGAATGGCGTGAACCCGGGAGGAGGAGCTTGCAGTGAGCTGAGATCCGACCACTGCACTCCAGCCTGGGCGACAGAGTGAGACTCCGTCTCAAAAAACAAAACAAAAATTTACTTTTGGTTTATACACTTCACAAAAAGAAAACCTATGTATGTTAAGTGTGCAGTCCAAGGTAACTCAGGGAAAGCTGCGTACACTGCATTCTGCCATCCCCAGTGCTCAGCACTGAGTGGGTATTCGGTAATGGGATGGAGTCATTCACGAATCCTGGAGCTCCCGTACATTCCACTCCAGGGTTTCCAGCTGACAGGGCTCAGGTAAGGAAGCCTCCACAGCAGTGTAAAGGTCTTCAAGATCTGGGATTCCTTTTGTTCACTAGGTAGTGGGGGAGGGGCACCTCGAAGCCTCTCCTGGTTTGTCTCTCCAGCTTTTCAAGGTAATGTCAACCTAAAAGCTTTTTTAGATGTCCTGTGAACAATGTAAGATCCACAAGCGAGCCAAACAGAACCTATAACTATTGGGTCCACAGATCTGATATTTCCTGTGGGAATGGGACTCCTCAGACTTTATTTTTTCGAGATAGGGTCTCGCTCTATCACGCAGACGAGTGCAGAGGCATGATCACGGCTCACTGCAGCCTCAAGGGATCATCCTGCCTCAACCTCCCTAGTAGCTGGGACTACAGGTGTCCACCACCTTGCCCGGGTAATGTTTATATTTTTAGTAGAGATGGGATTTCGCCATGTTGGCCAGGCTGGTCTTTAACTCCGGAGCTCAAATGATCCGCCCACCTCTCCCCCCTAAAGTGCTGGGATTACTGGTGCGAGCCTCCGCACCCAGCTTGGTGCTGTAAAGTTGGTCTGAGTTACACTTCAGACTCTGGGATTCCACTTCAGAAGGAGGATACTTATAGATGTGAATGGAATTTATAAAATGCCAAATTAGGCCGCGCACTGTGGCTCACGCCTGTAATCCCAACACTGTGGGGGGCTGAGGCAGGCAGATCAAGAGGTCGAGTTCGAGACCAACCTAGCCAACATGGTGAAACCCCCATCCCTACTAAAAATACAAAAATTAGCTGGGCCTGGTGGCGCGCACCTGGAATCCCAGCTACTCAGAAGGCTGAAGCAGGAGAAGCACTTGAACCCGGGAGGCGGAGGTTGCCAGTGAGTTGAGATCGTGCGATTGCACTCCAGCCTGGGCAACAGAGCGAGACTCTGTCTCTCTCTCTATATATATACATGCCAAATCAAATAGAATTCAACAGGTTGTGTTATCAGGGGCAAAGCTCACCTTTACTGAGCCCTCACTAATCTGTCATGGACTGTTCTGAATGTTACAATTAAAAGAGTTCGTGTATTCAGAATAAACACCTATGTGGTAGGTACTATCATGAAAACACTGGAGCACAGACAGGGTCAGTAACTTATCCCAGATCACGCAGCAAGAAAGCAGCAGGAGCTGAGATTCAAGTCCAGGAAACCTACACTCTTAGCCCATAGCACACATTGCTACATTATCTGTAGCCATGATTACTATTCATTGAGCATTTTCTTTGCCTGGGACATGGCGCTATTGTCTTAGAGCTACCTAATTTCATTTACTCCTCAGCACAGTCCCTTCAGGTGAGAGGTATTATTCTCACTTAAACGCAGAGACTGAACTACTTACTCAGGGTCCTGGTGTGTCCGGAGTATGGTTCCTTCTGGTGGGTTTGTGGTCTACCCTGACTTCAAAGAACTAAGACGCGGACTTTGCCATGAGTGTTTCAGCTCTTAAAGGTGGCACGAACCCAAAGAGCTAAAGAACAAAGCTTAAACAGCATGGAAGAAGACCCCAAAGGGTTGCTGCTGCAGGCTGGTGGTAGGGGCCAGCTTTTATTCCCTTATTTGTCCCCGCCCATGTCCTGCTGATTGGTCCATTGTATAGAGTGCTGATTGGTTCATTTTACAGAGTGCTGCTTGGTCCATTTTACAAACCTCTAGCTAGCTACATAGTGCTGATTGGTGCATTTTTACAGAGCACCGATTGGTGCATTTTACAAACCTTTAGCTAGCTACAGAGCACTGATTGGTGCATTTTTACAGAGCACTGATTGGTGCATTTTACAAACTTCTAGCTAGCTACAGAGCACTGATTGGTGCATTTTACAAACTTCTAGCTAGCTACAGAGCACTGATTGGCGCATTTTTACAGAGCACTGATTGGTGCATTTTTACAGAGCACTGATTGGTGCATTTTACAAACTTCTAGCTAGCTACAGAGCATTGATTGGGGTATTTTTTTTTTTTTTTTTTTTTTTTGAGACGGAGTCTGGCTCTGTTGCCCAGGCTGGAGTGCGGTTGCCGGCTCTCAGCTCACTGCAAGCTCCGCCTCCCAGGTTCACGCCATTCTCCAGCCTCCGCCTCCCAAGTAGCTGGGACTACAGGCGCCCGCCTCGTCGCCCGGCTAGTTTTTTGTATTCTTTTAGTAGAGACGGGGTTTCACCATATTAGCCAGGATGGTCTCGATCTCCTGACCTTGTGATCCGCCCGTCTCGGCCTCCCAAAGTGCTGGGATTACAGGCTTGAGCCACTGCGCCCGGCCTGATTGGTGCATTTTTACAGAGCACTGATTGGTGCATTTTACAAACCTCTAGCTGGCTAGAGAAAAGTTCTCCAAGTCCCCACTAGACCCAGGAAGTCCAGCTGGCTTCACCTCTCACTGGTACTAAGTGGTGGTGGAATTGGATTTGGACATCAGGTTGACTCCCAAATCACTCCTCTCCCATATTTTTTCTGTTTTTTGACAGGCAGGGTCTTGGTGTGTTGCCCAAGCTGGAGTGCAGTGGTGCGATATAGACTCATTGCAGCCTCGACCTCCCGGGCTCAGGCAATCCACCTCAGCCTCCCGGGTAACTAGGATCACAAGTGCGCATCACTATGCCTGGCTAATTTCATTTTTTTTTCTTTTTTAGATACAGGGTCTCACTATGTTGCCTGGGCTGGTCTTGAACTGCTCAAGGGATCCTCCCACCTTGGCCTCCCAAAGTGCTGGGATTACAGGTGTGAACCACTATGCCAGGCTCTCCATATTCTATATTTCTTGAGGCAGGGTCTCACTTTGTCACCGAGGCTGGAGTGCAGTGGCGCTATCACAGCTTTACTGCAGCCTTAACTTAACAGGCTTGTATGATTCGCCAACCTCAGCCACCCCAGTGGCTGGGACTACAGGTGCATGCCACCATACCCTGCTGATTTTTTTTTTTTTTGAGATGGAGTCTTGCTCTGTTGCCCAGACTGGAGCGCAGTGGCACAATCTTGGCTCACTGCAAGCTCCACCTGCAGGGTTCACGCCATTCTCCTGCCTCAGCCTTCCGAGTAGCTGGGACTATAGGCGCCAGCCACCACGCCCGGCTAATTTTTTGAATTTTTGTAGAGACGGGGTTTCACGGTGTTAGCCAGGATAGTCTCGATCTCCTGACCTCGTGATCCACCCGCCTCGGCCTCCCAAAGAGCTGGGATTACAGACTTGAGCCACTGCGCCCGGCCCTGTGTTTTTTGTAGAGATGGGGTTTCATGTTGCCTGTGCTGGTCTCAAACTCTTGAGCTTAAGCCATCTGCCTGCCTCTCCCTTCCAAACTACTGGGATTACAGGCGTGAGCCACTGCACCTGACTCCTCCATATTCTTAAATGTTAATTGAGGACAGTAAAAATCCCCTGGTGACCATCAAGCAGACCTCCAGAGACAAAAACTCCTTCTCTGGGGAATTTAGAAGTAATTAGGTTTCCCTATTATCTAAAGGCACCTGGTTCCAGGTCTCTTTTCAAGTTAAAATGTGTAAGTAACTAGAATTTCTTTCTTTTTTTTTTTTTTGAAACGGAGTCTGGCTGTGTTGCCCAGGCTGGAGTGCAGTGGTGCGATCTCGGCTCACTGCAAGCTCCGCCTCCTGGGTTCACGCCATTCTCCCGCCTCAGCCTCCGAGTAGCTGGGACTACAGGCGCCCGCCAGGTCACCCGGCTAGTTTTTTGTATTTTTAGTAGAGACGGGGTTTCACCATGTTAGCCAGGATGGTCTTGATCTCCTGACCTCGTGATCCACCCGCCTCGGCCTCCCAAAGTGCTGGGATTACAGGCTTGAGCCACCACGCCCGGCAGTAACTAGAATTTCTATACATCTCCGGAATGCATGCATGCAGAAACTCATTGTTCAACCCTTGCTGATACCAAGGCACCAAATGTCTAAAAATGTAATCAAGTATCATGCAAATTACCCTTCAGCTCCTACTTCAGGTCCATAAATATCCCTATCGAAAAGTCCGCTGTGATGCACTCTGTCCTGTCTCGCTGAGGCCTCCACTGAACTCTGCTGCAGTGTTCCTTCTTTCTAACCAAATTTCCCTTTTTCTTTCTTTCTTTTTTTTTGAGATGGAGTTTCGCTGTTGTTGCCCAGGCACGATCTCCGCTCACCGCAACCTCCGCCTCCCGGCTTCAAGCGATTCTCCTGCCTCAGCCTCCTGAGTAGCTGGGATTACAGGCAGGCGCTATCACACCTGACTAATTTAAAACTTTCCTTTTTCAAACCTATACTGTTAGTAAATTCTTCTTACCAACCCACAAGCCGATCACTTTCCGAAGCCAGAGCTCTGACCCCTCACCTAGCATTAATAATTGTTGAAGGTGGACGATGGGTCCTGTATGGAGCCTAATGATCCGTTCAATCCATTGTAAAGGAAAAGAAAAATCTCAGGACCCCAAAACTCTTTATGCCAAAGTGAAGCCTGGAGACTGAGTCATGCAGTAACACCAACCTTTTCCCAAGCGGAGAGCTGCTGCTTCACAGGGCTGTGCTAAAGCATTATACAGTAGCCAGACTCCCATAAGGAGATGAAAAGTCTCATGACTGCCCTCACAAATTGCTCATAAATTCTTTGCTGGGCCCTAAACCTTTCAAGATATATAGATCCTCCCATAAAACAAGGACATATTAAGTATAACTTCAGGTTTGTAACCTATGTCTAACCCCTAAAACTACAGTCTTTTAGGTTTTTCACACTGACAAGGCCAATTACAAGCTTATCTTCCCAAGTGCCTCACCTCCTAACCCTCTCTTCCTAGGTGCCTTCTTCCCTTTAAAGACATTTGTAAATTCTTTTTTTTTTTTTTTTTTGAGACGGAGTCTTGCTCTGCCGCCCAGGCTGGAGTGCAGTGGCCGGATCTCAGCTCACTGCAAGCTCCGCCTCCCGGGTTCACGCCATTCTCCTGTCTCAGCCTCCCGAGTAGCTGGGACTACAGGCGCCCGCCTCGTCGCCCGGCTAGTTTTTTGTATTTTTTAGTAGAGACGGGGTTTCACCGTATTAGCCAGGATGGTCTCGATCTCCTGACCTCATGATGCGCCCGTCTCAGCCTCCCAAAGTGCTGGGATTACAGGCTTGAGCCACCGCGCCCGGCCTGACATTTGTAAATTCTGAAAACTGCTTTGGAGAGCATGGGCCACGGATGTTTCTGTGACCTGTTTCTCCTGGGTGTGACCTCAAACTCTCACTCAACAAATCTCGATGAACTGAGTGAGACCCTTGGCTCAGTCTCTAATTTTGGGTTAACACTGTCTTAGTTCTTCAGTGGAATATCCAGCTGGGTTTAGAAACCAAATTAAATACAAGACAGATTAACAAGAGAAAAGTATGCAAGTTTTCTGTTGTTGTTTGTTTTTGAGACACGGTCTGGCTCTGTCACCGAGGCTGGAGTACAGTGATGTGATCGCAGCTCACTGCAGCCTCAAATTCCTGGGCTCAAGGAATCCTCCCACCTCAACCTCCCAAGTAACTGGGACTATAGGCACGCACCACCACACCCAGCTAGTATTTTTTGTAGAGAGTCTCCCTATGTTGCCCGGGCTGGTCTTGAGCTCCTAGGCTAAAGTGATCCTCCTGCCTTGGTCTTCCAAAGTGCTTGGATTACAGGCCTGAGCCACCAAGCCCAGCTACAAGTTTTGTTAATTTTGTGTATACATGAGGATCTTCACAAGAGAGTGAAGACCTAAGAAATGACCAAAGCAGAAAGCCTTTTGGACAAAGAATGATCAGTTTTATGAAGGCACTGGGAGAACGGGGGTGGCGGAGCGGGGAGAGAATGGGGTAGAGCCATGGGAAGTTTGCACCCTTTGCAGGGGAGGAACCTGGCCTCTCCTGTTCCTTGGTGGTAACCTGGGATTCAATCTGTGAGGCGGGAAGCCTGCTAGCAGGACTCTTGCTTTGCTGAGAGTCCCTGTTCCCTTTTTTTTATTGTTCCTTTTCAAACAATAAACCCTACCCTTCTCACCCTTCAAAGTGTCTGTGAGCCTAATCTTTCCTGATTGTGAGAAAAGAACCCCGTTTTTTTCTACAACACTAATGAGAGACCACTAGAGGTGTAGACATGAACGACTGCAGCCATTATTCCGGAGGTCATGAGATATGCCAATTCCGGCCAGGTACGGTGACTCATACCTGTAGTCCCAGGACTTTGGGAGGCCAAGGCAGGAGGATCTCTTGACCCCAGGAGCTGGAGACTAGTCTGGGCAATATACAGATACCTTGTCTCTATTTATTTAAAAAACAATTATTTTACAAAAAGATATGGGCTAAGCACAGTGGCTCATGCCTGTAATCCCAACACTTTGGGAGGCTGAGATGAGAGGATCACTTGAGGTCAGGAGTTCGAGACCAGCCTGGCCAACATAGTGAAACCCCATCACTACTAAAAATACAAAAATTAGCCCGGCATGGTGGCACACACCTGTAATCCCAGCTACTCAGGAGGCTGAGGTGGGAGAATCACTTGAACCCGGGAGGCAGAGGTTGCAGTAAGCCAAGATAGTACCACTACAGTCCAGCTTGGGCAAGATAACATCATTAGGACAGAACCTAAGATTGGCCTTTTGAGATGTCTTTGCATTTCTGACAACCAATGGCTCCACGTGGACCGGCCACCTGCTCCTGTGGCTCCACCCAGAAGCAACTGAGTACACGAGGACCGTTTTCCACACCGCTATGATTGCACCCCGAGCCAATCGGCAGCAAGCACCCATTGCCTAGCCACCCACCCTTCCCTCAAACTGTCCTTGAAAAACCTCAGCCTCCAATTTTTGAGGAAGCTGATTTGAGTAATAATAAAACTCCGGGGTGGTGCGCGGCGCGGAGCACCTCACAGAAAGTGGTAAGTCAGGTGTCCA
>NW_016809732.1:697264-698608 GCF_001698545.2 Rhinopithecus bieti
CCCCCCGCCCCCGCCCCCGCCCCCGCCGAGTTTGTAGCTAGAAGGAAGATGGCGGGTCTGGCGGAGCAGTTTTCTGATGAAAGAAGGGAAAAAGCAGCCCGTGCACAGTATAACTCGGAGCAGTTTACTTGTGTAAAAATGGAAGGTTATGAAGATCAGATATTGATAACAAAACATGGTGACTCGGGAAATGGAAAATTTTTGGATCCAAAGAAGAGAATCTGTTTTAAATTTGATCACTTAAGAAAGGAGGCAACTGATCCAAGACCCTGTGAAGTAGAAAATGCAATTGAATCATGGAGAACCTTCAGTAGAAACTGCTCTGCGAGCTTATGTAAAATAACATCACCCGAATGGAGCCTGCACTGTGTATGGCAAAAAATAGATGGACAGCAAACCACTACTGCATGCATGGAAAGCCATCAGTTCCCAGCAAAAAACTTTTGGAATGGTCGTTGGAGGTCAGAATGGAGGTTTACAATCACTCCTCCAACCACTCAAGTGGCTGGCATCTTAAAAATTCAGGTTCATTATTATGAAGATGGTAATGTTCACCTAGTGCGTCATAAAGATATACAAGATTCCCTAACAGTGTCTAATGAAGTGCAAACAGCAAAAGAATTTACAAAGATTGTAGAAGCTGCAGAAAATGAGTACCAGACTGCCATCAGTGAGAATTATCAGACAATGTCGGACACTACTGTCAAAGCCTTACATCGACAATTGCCAGTTACACGCACTAAGATTGATTGGAACAAGATCCTTAGCTACAAGATTGGCAAAGAGATGCAGAATGCATAAAATGAACATTGCATGACTGGATCATTTTAGTGTCTTTGTGTTAAAAAATTATTGCAAAAGTATTCTGAACTGTCAAGCTGCCCAGTCACATGGGCTATTGCCATTTAAAATCACTGTAATTAGTTTGATTAGAGCACAAAGCTTAGCTAATTAACCATTATTTTTCATTTTGTTCTAAGAGGATTGTAAATCAGTTTAGTTTAAATGTCTTACTTTCTGTTAGTCCTTTCTTTCTTACAATGAAGAGATGATTCTTCTAGTTTATGGTTAAAAGTTTTGAAGTGTTTCAAAATATTTTACTTACTGTAACCCTAAAATTGTTATCTTTTGGTTTATCAAATGGTTAATTTTGATATTTCCCCAGTTGGTGGTTGATGGATTTAGCCATATATGCTGCTAAAGAAACTGTCTATCTTCTCTCCCTCACCTATTCCATTTATGTAAGGTTGAGATTAGAGGAAAGCATTTTCTATATCGATTGTGTTTTTAAACCTTTCAAGAAGGTTATTTAGCTAGCTTAGTACTTAATTTTTTTTTTTTTTT
>NW_016809732.1:701358-716096 GCF_001698545.2 Rhinopithecus bieti
CCCCCCCCCCGATAAGGTCACAACCGTTTGTGGTTTTACTGAAAGCGCGGGAACCAATAGAAAACTACTAAATGTATAACTTAAAATGACAACCAATTGTAATGCTGTAACCAAAAGAATACACTTGTTCCTCTGTAACTTAGCATATCCTGTTTACATCGGGCTAATAAAAGCGAGGACACGCATCGTTCGGGGCCCTCTTGTACGCTGTGGAATGGAGGGACCAAGTTCAAACTTGCAATAAAGATCCTTGCCGCTTGGCTTTGACTCTGGACTCTGGTGGTCTTCTTTGGGGAATAAACGGTCTGGGCATAACACTATCACCCTGGCTTGGAAAGGGGTGGGCACCAGTTACACTCCTGAGAGGCAGGAGCAGAGCTGTGACTCCAACTTGATTAGTTTACAATGGTAAAGTGTGCATAATGTGAAATTCATCATTTTAATCAGTTTAATTTATTATTTATTTATTTTTAGAGACAAGGTCTCCCTCTTGCCCAGGCTGGAGTGCAGTTGCGTGATCATAGCTCACTGTAGCTTCAAACTCCTGGGCTCAAGCAATCCTCCCACCTCAGCCTCCTGAGTAGCTGGGACTACAGGAGGGGACCACGGTGGCAGGCCAGGTCTCACTAACGCAGGCCTCCAGCACAGCTGTTTCAGGACTGACTGAGTGGTTAAGTTAAATATTAAAAGCTGAAGAAAAGCCAGTAGGAGTTATTGAGAAATCATTTTTAGGCAGATAGTAAGTGTAAAGGTTCTCGGTGGAAATTTTCTTGTCATAAGAAACAACCCCTGAACTATCTCTTTTCTAACAGAAAAGGTAGCTTGAAGGGCTGGGCTGGCAAGCTTTAATATGCAAATGCCAGCCATTAGAAACTGGGCTCACTCAATATGGCGAATCCCACCATCTTCTCCTTGTAACCAGGTGTACCAAGTGTCATGGGCCACCTCAGATAACACCATGTGTTCGCAACATCTTTGTGACCCACATTTGCATATTAAAGGACTAAGGTGGGAGGGCCAGGTTTTTCGAGGGCTATGTAAATCACTCACCTGATCAAACCAATCCCCTGGGGCTTATGGAACCCAGACATCACTTCCTCCAGCATCCCAATATAAGCAGCCACTTTTCTGCCCCACATGGGGTTTTCTTTTTGTTTGAATCCCCCCTCCGTCTGTCTCTGTATGGGGGAGTTTTCCTCTTCCTTCCTTCTTTCTTGCCTGTTAAACTTTTCGTTCCTTAAAATCACTCCACGTGTGTCCATGTCGTTAATCCTATCAGTGCGAGACCGAGGACGCTGGTGTTCCTCCAGTCATCGGAGCCGTATCACAAAGGCTGGAATGTAACAAAAGCCCACCAAGAGTTTTGCCTAGGCCTTTCCTGGGCCTTAAAGCATGACAAAACAATGAATGAATTCTTAACAGGACCCATTTAGGATTAAACAACTTTTACTGGGGGTCTGAAGAAACTCCCCAAGCCTCCAGAAACACGTTTATTGGAGGTCTGAAGGAACTCCCCAATCCTCCATGATTTAGCAGGAGACAAGATAAGGGTAATCACCCCAGCACCCAGACCCATTTAGATAAACTTACTGAGGCTCCTGAAGAAGGTCTTCGGACTCAGACCTTAGTTATAGATTGAAAGAAGTTATCACTTATGTCTTTAGATGAATGCACACTTACACACAGACATAGAGCTTAGAAGGTATATAAACTCTGAAAAACTTTGTAATTTTGAGTTGCTCTGGTGATAATTTCTAGGCCTTCTTTCTGTAACGGGTTACAGAAATAAAAACTCTCTTTCTCCCCAGTTCATCTGCATCTCATTACTGGGCCTCGAGAAACAGCAGCCTGACTCTCAGTTTGGGCCAGGAACACCACCATGCCCAGGTAATTTTATTTTTTTTAATTTTTGGTAGAGACTGAGTCTCACTATGTTGCCCAGGCTGGTCTCCAACTACTGGCCTCAAGGCATCCTCCTGCTTTCTACTCTCAAAACACTGGATTATAGGCATGAGCCATCATACCCAGTCATGCCATTTAACCATTTTTAACTGTATAAATCAATAGCACTTAGTACATTCACAATTTTGTGCAACCTTCCCCACTATCTAGTTCCAGCATATTCCATCATTCCAAAATTCCAAATGGAAATCCTTCTACCTATGAAGCGGTCATTCCCCACTCCCCTTTTCCTCTACCCCCTGGCAACCACCAATCTATTTTCCGTCTCTACGGATTTGCCTAGTCTGGATATTTCATATAAATGACATCATACGGCTGGGCACGGTGGCTCACGCCTGTAATCCCAGCACTTTGAGAGGCTGAGGCAGGAGGATCACGAGGTCAGGAGATTGAGACTATCCTGGCCAACATGGTGAAACCCTGTCTCTACTAAAAATGCAGAAATTAGCCGGGCGTGGTGGCGGCACCTGTAGTCTCAGCTACTCGGGAGGCTGAGGCAGGAGAATCGCTTGAACCCAGGAGGCGGAGGTTGTGGTGGGCTGAGATGGCGCCACTGCACTCCTACCTGGGTGATAGAGCAAGACTCTATCTCAAAAAGAATTAAAATAAATAAATAAATAAATGGTATTATACAATACGAGGCCTTTTGTATCTGTCTTCTTTCACTTAGAATGTTTCTTAGGTTGGTTCATGTTGTAGCATGTAGTACTTCATTCCTTTTCATGACTGAATACTATTTCACTGCATGGATATGCCACTTTTATTCATTCATCGGCTGATGACATCTAGTTGTTTCTACCTTTTGGCTATTGTGAAGAATGTTGCTGTGAACATTTGTGTACACATTTTTGTTTGAACACTTGTTTTCAGTTCTTAGGAGTTGAATACCTAGGAGTGAAATTGCTGGATTACACTGCTAATTCTGTGATTAGCTTACTCAGGAACATTGGTTTGATTTTAGTTACATAACTCAGATTCTAATTTTATGTCACCATGCCTCAGTTTCCCTATGGGAGAGGGTGCTGAGGTGTCAGGTCAGACTGGTACCACAGCCTGCCAGGCCAGGGCCACCTGCAAGGGTGAAGAGACTGTATCTCCCATTGTGCTAGTTCTCCCCTTCTTGTTCCCTGGCTGCTAGGAATGTGCATGATAATGACCAGCATGGATTCAGTGCTTACCAAGTTCCAGACGCCATTCCCAATGGAAAGTGTGAATGAAATGGCACTTGTCCTTTTACCTGAAATCCTTCCTCATGGCACTCTCATCCATTTTATTTCATTTTTATTTATTTATTTAGAGATAGGGTCTTGCCCTGTTGCCCAGGCTAGAGTGTAGTGGCATGATCATGGCTCACTACAGCCTTGACTTCCTGGGCTCAAGCAATCCTCCAGCTTCAGCCTTCTGAGTACCTGGGACTACAGGCATGCACCGTCACACTCAGCTAATTCTTAAATCTTTTGTAGACACGGGGTTTCGCTATGTTCCTCAGGCTGATCATGCCCTCCTGGGCTCAAGCGATCCTCCTGTCTTGGCCTCCCAAAATGCTGAGATTACTGATATGAGCCACTGTGCCCAGCCCCTCATCTATTTGAATATTATTTCAGTCATTTAATCAAATGTCCAAGTGTGTATGGAATGGTGAGGTTATGTAACAAGGTTTGGCTTCCTATGTCCCAGACCCCCTTAATCACTGTGGGAATGCTCTTGCGTCTGGGACCCCAGGACTTATGGCAGGGGCAATGTGATATAGTGACTATGCTACCTCCTGGCTGTGTGACCTGGGCCAAATTCCTTAACTGCCTATACCTGAGTTCTCCATCGATAAAAAAAGAGCATTTAAAAAAATAGAGTTGTTGTGAGCATAGAAGTTAGTACATGTAACACAGAGATCCATGTTCTAACCCCAAAACCTGTGAATGTGACCTTATTTGGGAAAAGAGTCTTTGCAGATGTAATTAAGTCAGGGATCTTGAGATAAGGAGATCATCTTGGATTATCCAAGTGGGCTCTAAATCCAGTGACAATGACAGGAGCAGAAGAGGAGGAGACATGCAGGGAGGAGGAGGTTGGAGTGAGGCAGCCACATACCAAAGAACACCTGGGGCCACTGGGAGCTAGAAGGGGCAAGGAAGGAGTCTCCTCTTGAGCCTTTGAAGGGAGCTTGGCCCAGGCAAATACCTTTTCAGATTCCAGTTTCCAGAACTGTAAGAAAATAAGTTCCTGTTGTTTTAAGCCACCCAATTTTTGGCAATTTATTACAGCATCCACAGGAAACTAATACAATGCTTAAAGTAGAACTCTTCTTAAGGAAGTGAGAGTGAGCTACTATTATATTAGGGTTAGCTATGATTTTGCTCCCTGAGCTGTGTCAACCACAGCCCAGAGAGTGCTGGGCCACAGGCACCCGTGGGCTGTATGCTGGGACTCCGGGCTCTCTGCAGCTTTTTAAATGGTCACACAGGTTCTCACGCCTAGTGGATACTTCCTCCCCTGAGGATTGACTCAGAATTTCAGAAGACCTCTGGACTCAGGCCAGTTCCCACAGCATCACGGAATATCTGGCTACAGGGAGTCCTCCTGGGAGCTGCTCTAGCGGGGGCAGGGGCTGTGGCTGCAGCTTTAGCAAACTTCAGGGACAGTGGGGGTGTCCATCCTACATTGCCCAGTGCCAGAAGGTCCGTTCTGACCCAGTGTGCCCTGTCCCCTTAGATGAAGTGCCAGAGCCATCTGATTTGGGGCCGTCACCCTTGTCTAGAGCCAGCTCATCTGATGCCAGGTCAGAGGCCTCGGCAGGAAATGCTGCCTCCCACTTTTTTCTTTTTTTTCTTTTTCTTTGTTTTTTTTTTTGAGCTAGAGTTTCGCTCTTGTTGCCCAGGCTGGAGTGCAATGGCGCGATCTCGGCTCACCGCAACCTCCACCTCCTTGGTTCAGGCGATTCTCCTGCCTCAGCCTCCTGAGTAACTGGAATTACAGGCATGCACCATCACGCCTGGCTAATTTTGTATTTTTAGTAGAGATGGGGTTTCTCCATGTTGATCAGGCTGGTCTCAAACTGCCGACCTCAGGTGATTTGCCCACTTCGGCCTCCGAAAGTGCTAGGATGACAGGCATGAACCACCGTGCCCAGCCCCACTTTGTTCTTGAGGAAGGATCAGGCTGCAATTCTAGGAATTTCCAAATGGACTGGGTTGGCTGGAGGGAAGTGGAAGCTAAAGGAATGTGAGGCTCAAGACTTGGGGTCTAGCTGAGAAGATGGTGAATCCCTCTTCAGTCCAGTGAGGGAGAAGCCCCTTCTGGCTTCCGGCACTTTGACAGGAGCTGCACAGGATGCCAAAGTTCCGTTTATTCCTCTGTTCTCCGCAGGGTCTGCCCTCTCAGGATTTCAAAGTATTTATAGTGTCTCAATCATTGTGTTTGCTCAGTGGATGGATTACTGTTTTTAAGACATCGAGTAAAAATGTAAAGAGCCTAACAATGGTTAGTGAGTCATTTTATAACTAGAATTATTACTCACTGGCTTATTCTCTCTTCCAAAATTTGGGTTTTTGTAAATTGAGTTTTCTGAAGTGGTTACATATTTAAAGGGCAAAAAAAGGGAGAAAAGTAAATTCTGCAGTCATACGTTCCAAAGAAGTAGCTACTATATATGATTCGGGACTTCCTATGTGCCAGAAACTGTTTTATTGATTGATTGCTGTGTCGCCCAGGCTGGAATGCTGTGACCATGGCTCATTGCAGCCTCAATCTCCCAGGCTCAAGCAATTCTCCCACCTCAGCCTCCTGAGTAGCTGGGACTACAGGATCATGACACAACTCCTGGCTCCTTTTTAAATTTTTTTATAGAGATGGAGTCTTGCTATTTTGGCAGGACTGGGCTTGAACTCCTGGGCTCAAGCAATCCACCCACCTCAGCCTCTCAAAGTGTTGGGATTATAGGCATGAGCCATCATGCCCAACTCAGGCACTATTTTAAATCATTAAATATATTATCTCATTTAATCTTTATAGTTACTCTGTGTGATAAGCATGATCATGCATCACTTAACAACAGGGCTATGCTTTGAGAAATGCATTGTTAGGTGATTTCCTTGTTGTGAGAATATCATAGAGTGTCTTACACAAATGTAGATGGCATGGCCTACTACACACCTAGGCCATATGGTGTAACCTATTGCTCTTAGGCTACAAACCTATATAGCATATTACTGTACTGAACACTGTAGGCAATTGTAACACAATGGTAGGTTTTGTGTATCTAAATATGTCTAAACATAGAAAAGGTACCGTAAAAATACTGTAAATAAGATTAAAAATGGGCCAAGCATGATGGCTCCTGCCTGTAATCCTAGTGCTTTGGGAGGCCAAGGCAGAAGGAATGCTCAAGGCCAGGAGTTCAAGATTAGCCTAGGCAACATAGTGAGACCCCCGTCTCCAAAAAGTTTTTTAAAACTTAGCCAGGGATGGTGGCATATATCTGTAGTTGTAGCTTCTTGGGAGGCTGAGACAGGAAGATCACTTGAGACTAGGAGTTTGAGATCAGCCTGGGCAACACAGCAATACCCCATCTCAAAAAAGGAAAGAAAAAAATGGTATGGTATACATATGGTACATGTATATAGGGCACTTACCATGAATGGAGTTTGCAGGACTAGAAGTTGCTCTGAGTTCATCAGTAAATAGTGAGTGAATGTGAAGGCCTAGGACATTACTATACATGTTTGTATGACTGGAGCACAGTAGGTTTGTTTACACCAGTATCATCCCAAATGCACAAGTAATGTGTTGTGCTATCATTCTCAACATGTGAATAATGTCAACAGCTAAAATGTCACTAGGTGATAGGAATTTTAAGTTCCATCTTTTTTTTTTTTTTTTTTTTTTTTTGAGACGGAATTTCGCTCTGTTGCCCAGGCTGGAGTGCAATGGCGCTTCGCTTACTGCAGCCTCTGCCCCCCAGGTTTGAGCGATTCTCCTGTCTCAGCCTCCTGAGTAGCTGGGATTACAGGCATGCACCACCACGCTCGGCTAATTTTGTATTTTTAGTTGTGGGGGTTCAGTCAGGATGGTGGGGAAAATTATAAGCCACAAACCTTCTTTTTGCAAAAGTCTCAGGATAAGGTTATGGCTGAAGGCAACCGAATTCTTACCTTGAGTAAATAGCTTAAAGTGGGTACAAAGGAAGGTAGAATACTTTATCTAACTAGCTTGTTTATTCATGTGGTCTTAAGACCAACCTTTGATCATTTAGGGGTGCATGATAGCTCTCTCCGGGGTGGGGGCGACCAGGTTAATTACCCACAGGTGTGTTTACTCACAACCTTTGTCAATGAATCTTTACTGAATGCAAGTCTCACTGGCAAGTTGAGGCCGTGGCTGATGACGTGGTACAGAACCTTCCTTGGTGTCTGTAAGTGGCACGGACACTCAGCCAGACTGGCAAAGCAGAATATCTATGTGTCAGTGTACATTATTCATCCGTCGTTGGGTCAGGGTCTGCAGGAGAGACCCCCGCATTTAGTAGAGATGGGGTTTCTCTATGTTGGTCAGGCTGGTCTCGAACTCCTGACCTCAGGTGATCCACCCGCCTCGACCTCCCAAAGTGCTGGGATTACAGGAGGGAGCCACCGCACCTGGCCCCATTATAATCTTATGGGACCACCATCATACATGCAATCCATTGTTTACTGAAATGCTGTTTGTGACACATGGTGTGCTATTATTATCATTATTGTTGAAACAGGGTCTCACTTTGTGAGACCTGGAATGCAGTTGCACAAACATGGCTCACTGCAGCCTCAACCTCCTGGGCTCAAGTGATCCTCTTGCCTCAGCCCCCAATAAGTAGTTGGGACTACAGGTGTGCACCACCATGCCCAGCTATTTTTTTTTTTTTTTTTTTTTTTTTTTTTTTTTTTTTTTTGTATTTTTTTGTAGAGACAGAGCTTCGCCATATTGCCCAGGCTGGTCTTAAGCTCCTGACTTCAAGTGATCCACCTGCCTCAGCCTCCCAAATTGTTGGGATTACAGGTGTGAGCCACTGCACCTGGCCTGACTGTACTGTTATTTTATCCCCCTTCTTAGGGATGGATCCAGGTTTTATGAAGTTTATAAAATAGAGATGGCCAGGCATGGTGGCTTATGCCTGTAATCTCAGCACTTTGGGAGGCCAAGGCTGTAGGACCACTTAAGCCTAGGAGTTCTAGACCATCCTGGGTAACACAGTGAGACCCCCATCTCTACAAAAATAGAAAATTAGCCAGGCATGGTGGTGCATGCCTATACTCCTAGCTAAATTTGGGAGACTCAAATGGGAGGATCACTTGAGCCTAGGAGTTCGATCATAGTGTGAGCTATGATCATGCCACTGCACTCCAGCCTGGGTGACAGAATGAGACTGTTTCTCTTAAAAAAAAAAAAAAAAAAAAAATTCAGAGGACTTTCTTTAAAAGATTAAATTGCAATGATATAGTTATAATACAAAATTAGGTAGAGAGCCTTAGCAAGTAAGTTGTCCCAAAGCTTAAGCTTCATTAGCTTCATGGCCTGATTTGAGGATGGAGAAAATTAGTTTAGAAGAAGCTAAGCTTTTTTTGTCCAAGGTCACACAGCTCAGAATCAGTGGAGAGTGAATTTAAAGCCAGGTCTGCCCAACTTTTCATCAGCAACTTACCCTTCTCTGAAAATGGGAATAATACACATATAGCATTCAGTATGTGCCACACACATAGGAAGCACTTTACATATTTTAAATAATTAATTTTCATAACACGCTATGATGTAGGTATTATTTTCATCCTCTACTTTTTTTTTTTTTTTTTTTTTTTTTGAGACGGAGTTTCACTCTGTCGCCCAGGCTGAAGTGCAGTGGCCGGATCTCAGCTCACTGCAAGCTCCGCCTCCCGGGTTCACGCCATTCTCCTGCCTCAGCCTCCTGAGTAGCTGGGACTACAGGCGCCCGCCACCTCGCCCGGCTAGTTTTTTGTGTTTTTTTTTAAGTAGAGACGGGGTTTCACCGTGTTAGCCAGGATGGTCTCGATCTCCTGACCTCGTGATCTGCCCGTCTCGGCCTCCCAAAGTGCTGGGATTACAGGCTTGAGCCACCGCGCCCGGCCCTATCCTCTACTTTTATATATGAGGACATTGAGGCACGGAGAGGTTAAGGATTAATAACTTGCCCAAGGTCTCACAGCTAATTGATGGGAACCACAAGAAACAATGAGAACTGGTTTGCTGAGGCATCCACTTTGAGTTTGTAGTAAACAGAAACTAGAAGATGCACCCTGAGCCTCATAAAAGGCAACTTGAGCCTGAACCTCTGCTTCATGGCGTCTTTAAGATCTTACTTTCTAATCCCAACCAAATCCTTAGTTCTCAGCCTGCTTGTATGGGAGCTTTGTCAGGTAATTTGGTTCATATAATTAGGATTTAAAGGAGAATGAGAGGTTGGGTGCAGTGGCTCACACCTGTAATCCCAATACTTTGGGAGACCAAGGTGGCAGGATCACTTGAGCCCCGGAGTTCGAGACCAGCCTAGACAACATAGGGAGGCCCCGTCTCTATAGCCAAAAAAAAAAAAAAAAAAATTAGCTGAGCATGGTGGTGCACACTTGTCCCAGCTACTCAGGAGGCTGAGGTGGGGAGGTTGCATAAGCCTGGTAGGTCCAGGCTGCAGTGAGCTGTGATGGTGCCACTGCTCTCTAGCCCGGGTGGCAGAGCAAGACTCTTGTCTCAAATAAGTAAATCAATACATGAAAATAAAAGAGAATGGGCCAGGTGCAGTGGCTCACGCCTGTAATCACAGCACTTTGGGAGGCCAAGGCAGGCAGATCACCTGGGGTCAGGAGTTCAAGACCAGCCTGACCAACATGGAAAAACCCTGTCTCCACTAAAAATACAAAATTAGCTGGGTGTGGTGGTGCATATCTGTAATCCCAAGTACTTAGGAGGCTGAGGCAGGAGAATCTCTTGAATCCAGGAGGCGGAGGTTGCAGTGAGCTGAGATCAAGCCATCGCATTCCAGCCTGGGCAACAAGAGTGAAACTCCATCTCAAAATAAATAAATAAATAAATAAAATAAAATAAAATAAAAGGGAATGAACTGTACCCTAAAAAGATAGGGTGGTAAGTTTATCATAACTCATGTTGTTAAAGGTACCTTTTTGGGGTCATACTCTTTGACCTAATAATTCTTATGGATGCCTGGTCTGAAGAAATCATCTTAAAGACAATGTTTTATGCGTAATAGTGTTAACCATACAGTGAAAACTGGAAAACAATTCATATGTTCAGCAATAGCAAAATGGGTAAGCAAATCATGGATGAATTATTAGACAACAAGCAAACAAAGTTTACAGAGAGGTATAATAACCTGGCAGAGTGCTTACGTTATGATGTTAGGCTTTGAAAATGATCTATACAATTATACGCATGGTTTATCAGTTAAATATTGCTGTGTAACAAACTATTACAAAATGTAGGGCTTAAAACAAGACACATTTATTATTTCAGAGTGCATGGGTCAGCCTAGGTTGAATCCTTTTCTTCAGAGTTTGTCATGAGGTTACAATCAAAGTATTGCCCAGGGCTGTGTTCCCATCTGAAGACTTGACTGGTGCAGTATCTGCTCCCAAGCTCAGTCTCATAGATTTTTTCTGGATTTAGCTCCTTGAGGCTGTTGGAACGAGGCTTCCCTCAGTTAACCAGGCAGCCGCCTCTATCAGGGCAGGCATGTGAGAAGAGCCAAAGAGAGAAAATGCTGGCACGATGCAATTCAGTCTTTTATGACCTAATCGTGAAATTGACATTGACACTTTTGCTGTATTCTGTTTGTTAGAAGCAAGTCACTAAGGTTCAGCCCACACTCAAGGGGAAGGAATTATAGAAAAGTGTGAATAATAGAAGATGGGATGAATGAAGGCCATTTTAGAAGACTGCCTATTATACAAGTCATAATTTTTAACTTTGTTAAAACCACATGGATAGGATAAAAGTTCGAAGGACATACACAGCAAAATGATTACTGTGACTCTTTCTGAGTTGAAGGATTCGAATATTGATTCTTTCCTTCTTAAATGCTTCTGTACTGAATACGCAACCTAGAAATAAATCCATATATTTAGACCCAACTGACTTTTGAGACGACAAACATTGGGGAAAGGATACCCTCTTCAACCAATGGTGCTGGAAAACTGAATATACATAGGAGAAAAATGAAACTAGACGCCTATCACCACACACAAAATCAACTCAAAATGAATGAAACACTTAAATATAAGACTTGGAACTCTAAAGCTACCAGAAGAAAACAAGGGAAATGCTTCAGAACATTGCTCTAGGCAAAAATTTAATGGCAAAGACTCCAAAAGCACAGCCTACAAAAACAAAAGTAGAAAATTGAGTCTGTATTAGACTAAAAAGCTTCTGCTCAGCAAAGGAAACAATCAACAGAGTGAAGAGACAACCTGTTGAATGGGAGAAAATTGCCAGCTATTCATCCCCAAGGGACTAATATCCAGAATATACAAGGAACTCAAACAACTCAACAGTGAAAAACCAAATCCCATCAAAAAGTGGGCAAGAAGTCAGGTATGGTGGCTCATGCGTGTAATCTCAGCACTTTGGGAGGCTCAGGTGGGAGAATTGCTTAAGCCCAGGAGTTCAAGACCAGCCTGAGCAACATGATGAAACCCTGTCTCTACAAAAAATATAAAAATTAGCCAGGAGTGGTGGTACACACTGTAGTCTCAGCTACTAGGGAGGCTGAGGTGAGAGGATGGCTTGAGCATGGCAGGTTGAGACTGCAGTGACCCTAGACTGCACCACTGCACACTCCAGCCTGGGCAACAGAGCGGGGCTCAAAAAAGAACATGGATAGACATCAAAAGAAGACATACAAATGACCAGCAAATATGTGACAAAATGCGCAACAACACTAATTACTAAAAAAATGCAAATCAAAGTCACAATGAGATGTTATCCCACTCCAGTTAAATGGCTATTAATTACTAAAAGACAAAAAATAACAAATGCTGTGAGAAGTCTGAGAAAAGAGAACTCTTATAGATGGTTGGTGGAAATGTAAATTATTATAGTCACTATAAAAAACAGTATGGGGGTTTCTCAAAAACTAAAAATGGACTTATCATATGATCCAGCAATCCCACTGCAAGTCAGTGTATTGAAGAGACACCTGCACCCTCATATTTATTGCAGCACTATTCACATAGCTCAGATATGAAGTCACTGTAGGTGTCCAACAACAGATTAGTGGATAAAGCAAATGTGGTATATATTCATAGTAGAATGCCATTCAGCCAGAAAAAAGAATGACATCCTGTCATTTGTGGCAACATGGGTGAGCCTGGAGGATGTTGTTACAAACAGATATGATGTTTTGTTTTGGGCAGACAGGAGAGGGTGGATACCCACACCTGCCTTCCAGAAAAAATATATATATATTTTATTTTTTTGCTTTGAGACACAGTCTTGCTCTGTTGCCCAGGAGGGCAGTGATGCGGTCACTGCTCAGTGCAACCATGACCTCTCGAGCTCAAATGATCCTCCCACCTCAGCCTCCTGAGTAGCTGAGACCACAGGTGTGTGCCACCATGCCCACCTAATTTTTTTTTTTTTTAACGTAGAGATGAGGTCTCACCATGTTGCCAAGGCTGGTCTCAAACTCCTGGGCTCAAGCAATCCTCCTACCTCAGCCTCTCAAAGTGCTGGGATTACAGCTGTGAGCCGTTGTGCCTGGCTGAAAAATATCCTTTATAAAGCAAGCTTTCTTTTTTTTTTTTTTTTTTTTTTTGAGACGGAGTCTTGCTCTGCCACCCAGGCTGGAGTGCAGTGGCTGGATCTCAGCTTACTGCAAGCTCCGCCTCCCGGGTTTACGCCATTCTCCTGCCTCAGCCTCCCGAGTAGCTGGGACTACAGGCGCCCGCCTCGTCGCCCGGCTAGTTTTTTGTATTTTTTAAAGTAGAGACAGGGTTTCACCGTATTAGCCAGGATGGTCTCGATCTCCTGACCTCGTGATCCTCCCGTCTCGGCCTCCCAAAGTGCTGGGATTACAGGCTTGAGCCACCGCGCCCGGCCTAAAGCAAGCTTTCTTGGTAAAGCATACCGCTGGTCATGCTTCAGACTTTCTTGCGAAATTTGTAACCACTGGGGAGGAGTTTAAACATTTGTATGAGGGGTTATCTATGTTATAGGCATTGCTTCTTTGTGAAGGGCAATCTATGCTTTAGACATTGTTTAAAGACCTTGCAGCAGAAGCAGAAGTCAAACATTATCCATTATGGCATTTTCACTTCAAAATGGTATCATTCTTGCCAAGCAACATGCTGTTTTCCTATAGGGCAGACAGTGAGAGGTTGGTTAATGGATACAAAATTACCGCTAGATAGGAGCAATGAGTTCTGGTTTTCTGCAGCCCTACAGTGTGAATACGATTAACTATATTTATTTATTTTATTTATTTATTTTGAGATGGCATCTCGCTCTATCGCCCATACTGGAGTACAGTGGCATGATCTCAGCTCACTTTAACCTCCACCTCCTGGGTTCAAGTGATTCTCCTGCCTCAGTCTCCTGAGTAGCTGGGACTACAGACACGTGCCACCATGCCAAGCTAATTTTTGTATTTTTAGTAGAGACGGGGTTTCACTGTGGTAGCCAGGATGGTCTCGATCTCCAGACTTCGTGATCCACCTGCCTCGGCCTCCCAAAATGCTGGAATTACAGGCGTGAACCACTCTGCCCAGTCTATATATATATATTTTTATCCCCCCAAAAGTCTATATATATACATTTTTATCCCCAAAAGCTAGAAGATAGGGTTTTGAACGTTCATGTATTAGGCCATTCTTGCATTGCTCAAAAGGAATACCTGAGACTGGGTAATTTATAAAGAAAAGAGCTGTATTTATTTCTTTATTTTTATTTTATTTTATTTTTTGAGACAGAGTCTAACTCTGTCGCACAGGCTGGAGTGCAATGGCGCGATCTCGGCTCACTGCAACCTCCGACTCCTGGGTTCAAGCAATTCTCCTGCCTCAGCCTCCAGAGCAGCTGGAGTTACAGGCACCTGGCACCATGCCTGGCTAATTTTTGTATTTTTAGTAGAGACGGGGTTTCACCATGTTGGCCCAGCTGGTCTCGAACTGCTGACCTTGTGATCCGCCCGCCTCGGCCTCCCAAAGTGCTGAGATTACAGGCATGAGCCACTGTGCCCGGCCAGAAAAGAGCTTTAATTGGGTCTCAGTTCTACAAGCTGTACAGGAAACATGATGCTAGCATCTGCTCTGCTTCCAGGGAGGCCTCAGGAAACTTACTATCATGGTGGAAGATGAAGAGGCAGTAGGCAGGTCAGTCACATGGACAGACCTGGAGCAAGAGAGAGATGAGGGAGAGCCACACAAATGGCCAGATCTCGCGGGAACGCACTCACTATCATAAGGACAGTACCAAGGGGATGGCACTAAATCAGAGATGAGAAACCTCCCCCATTGAGGCAGGAGAATAGTGTCTGGAAGCAGGGAACTTAAGGCCAGCTGGTGCTGACTTCCTAAAGCTGAATCAAGGGAAAACACAAAGTCTCGGGGCAGGGAATCTGACGCCAGTTCAGGATAATTTCCTAAAGCAGCATCAAAAGGGAAACACCTGGGTCTGGGGCAGGCCCCCCCCCCCCGCCGCCCCACCACGAGGCAGTTAACACCAACTTCCTACAGCTGAACCAAAAGGAACCCACCCACTCCCCCCCTCCCCCCCCCCCACCCAAC
>NW_016809732.1:716507-733978 GCF_001698545.2 Rhinopithecus bieti
CAACTACCACCTGAGTAGCAAAGGATCAAAGGTTGCTCTTCTGCACCCCTCCCGCTTCCACAACTCTCAAATGGAAAGAGAGAGTGCCTTGGATTGGCAGCAGGCCAAGCACGGGCCATCCCTTCATCTGCAAGGGTGCCAGTTCACCTTGGCCTTTAATTAGCCACAGGCCAAATCCTTCATCTAGATCAGGAGTAGCCAACAGGGACCTCAAATGGAGTATTTAAAACCCAGAAAACTTTGTAACTGTGTCCTTTAGCCACTTGCTCCAGCCCACTCCCTCCCTGTGGAGTGCTTTCTCACCTTTTTTTTTTTTTTTTTTAATTTATTGAGATTAAGTGTTGCTCTGTCATCCAGGCTGGAGTGCAGTGGCTCGATCTTGGCTCACAGCAATTTCTGTTGCCTGGGTTCAAGAGATTCTCATGCCTCAGCCTCCTGAGTAGCTGGGATTACAGGTGCACACCACCATGCTTGGCTAATTTTTTTTTTGTATTTGAGTACATTGTATTTGAGTATTTTGATGAGCCCAGGCAGTGTCATTACCACATTCTCATTACTTGGTTAGTTTCCAAGCTGGTATCCTGCTTCCCTCTCTGGTCCTTCCCAAGCCATCCTACCAAGGCATGACTCATGGCTTCCCGTCGCCTGGACCTCAAGGCCCCTTGAGCATTCAGCCTTTCAGCCTCACCTCCCATCATGACCTCAGGCAAGTTGTTCTGCTGTAACTGAACTAGGACTCTAAACATATGGAACTCATGCCTGCCTCCTGCCTTGGCTATACCTGATCTTCCCCCTTGGAAAACCCTCTTCTTTTTTCTCTGCTTCAAGGCCCAGTTCAAGTTTTACCTGCTCATAGGGCCTGATATGGTTTGGCTCTTTGTTCCCACCCAAATTTCATCTTTTTTTTTTTTTTTGAGATGGAGTCTTGCTCTATTGTCCAGGCTGGAGAGCAGTGGCACAATCTAGGCTCACCACAACCTTTGTCTCAGGGGTTCTAGCAATTTTCGTGCCTCAGTCTCCCAAGTAGCTGGGACTACAGGCGCACACTGCCATGTCCGGCTGATTTTTTTTTTGTACTTTAGTAGAGACGGGGTTTCACCATGTTGCCCAGGCTGGTCTCGAACTCCTGAGTTCAGGAAATCCACCCACCTCGGCCTCCCAAAGTGCTAGGATTACAGGCAAGAGCCACTGCACCCAGCCATCCAAATTTCATCTTGCAGCTTCCATGATTCCCATGTGTTGTGGGAGGGACCCGGTGGGAGACTATTTAATTATGGGGATGGGTCTTTCCCGTGCTGTTCTCGTGATAGTGAATGGATCTCATGAGACCTGATGGTTTTTAAAACGGGAGTTGCCCTGCACATGCTCTTTTTTTGCCTGCTGCCATCCACGTAAGATGTGACTTGCTTCTTGCCTTCCACCATGATTGTGAGGCCTCCCCAGCCATGTGGAACTGTAAGTCCAGTAAACCTCTTTCTTTTGTAAATTGCCTAGTCTTGGATATATCTTTATCGGTAGCATGAAAATTGACTAATACAGGGCCCTTCATTTTTTTTTTTTTGAGACGAAGTCTCGCTCTGTCGCCCAGGCTGGAGTGCAGTGGCGCCATCTTGGCTCACTGCAAGCTCTGGCTCCCAGGTTCGTGCTGTTCTTCCGCCTCAGCCTCCCAAATAGCTGGGGCTACAGGTGCCCAACGCCACACCCGGGTAATTTTTTAGTATTTTTAGTACAAACGGGGTTTCAGCGTGTTAGCCAGGATGGTCATGATCTCCTGACCTTGGGATCCACTACCGGGCACTTCTTGACTAACCCAGCATTCCTACTAGGGATCCTGGTGTACAGTATTGACTTACAACAGTCCAACCTTTGGTATGCTTTGAAATGCCTCTTCCCTCCTTCTCTCTTGCATGACAATGGTAGCTAATAGAGCTTTAGGTCAGCTTCCTATGGAGTGTTTATGTGCTGTCTATGAATTATCTCATTTAATTATCAAAACAAGCAAAGTAGCTGTTTTAATGCCCATTTTACAGATAAGGGAGTCAAGGCTGCAAACTATTAGGCATCCGACCTGAGGTCACACAGCTAGGGAATGGCAGAGCCAAGTTTCTAAGAGCAAATATCAGTCTGTTTTAACCTCTCCTGTGCTTGACCTGGGAGCTGCTCATAATCCTGAAAGACACAATCCTGAATGCCACTATCCCAAATGTCGAAATCCCAAAAGATCAAAATCCCAAGAACATAATTCAGAAAAAAAAATTATTTAAAAGGTATTTGTTTACGTATTAAAAGTAGATATATTTGAGAAATATACAAAACGTGATAGAACACTTCATAGGCCAGTTTACACAATAAAATGGGCAATAACATTCATATTTTTGCAAGCATAAACACTTAGATATACTAACAGCAATTGCGTGGGTATAGCAGTTATAAGGAGGAGGACTGTGTTCATAAAGAAATAGATCAAAGGCCTGGTGTGGTGGCTCACGCCTGTAATCCCAGCACTTTGGGAGGCTGAGGTGGGCAGATCACTTGAAATCAGGAGTTTGAGACCAACCTGGTCAACACCATGAAACCCTGTCTCTACTAAAAATACAAAAAAAAAAAAAAAAAAAATTAGCTGGGCTTGGTGGTGGGCACCTGTAATCCCAGCTACTCAGGAGGCTGAGACAGGAGAACTGCTTGAACACGGGAGGCGGAGGTTGCAGTGAGCCAAGATTGCACCACTGCACTCTAGCCTGGACAGTAGAGCGAGACTCTGTCTTTAAAAAAAAAAAAAAAAAGGAGAAAAAAAAAGAGATAGATCAAAAAGAGAAATGTATAAACACATATCACTACGGTTGGTAATTATGTGCACCCAGCTTTGTAAATATGGTCATCTGAAAGATCATGACGAACAACCTAAGTCTTTTGATGAGATAGATAAAAAACCACGATGAGTCACCACCACATATGCAATCACCCAAAGAGCTGTGATTGCAAGAAAATTTATCTCTCACAAATGTAGGTGTACAAAAAGGATATCTCTTCATTAAGGAAGTTTCAACATTTTTAATGTATAGACACAATGCTTACAGCTAACCTTGTGATAATGCACTTTGGTAGAGTCAAATTTGCAAAAACTGCATTAGAACTTTCTAAATGTCCTATACAAGTTATACCTCCAGTATTGGAAGTGATGTGGAGATAAAATATGTAGCATAGCAAATTGTAAAAAATAATACTAAGAATTTAAAATAGTGAAAAAAAGAACTAGTAATAAATGTAAAAGAGGAGTGATATCAGCAAGATGGTGAATTAGAGATACCTGGTGCTCATCCCCCTCACAAGAAAGGATCAAAGCAATGAATATAAAGATAAGATTTGTCTGGAATGTCGAAGGGAGAGCATTGGAGTGCAGCAGGGGAGTGGAAACCAGAAGTCCAGGAGGGCAATGTGGAGTCACCTAGCTGCTGCAGCCCTATCTCCCTGCCTGGATCAGATCTGCCCAGAGTCAGGAGGAACCTCACATTGTGTGGAAAAGGTAAGCAGAAGAACCCCAGCAGCCCTCTTTGCCACCACGTACACCTACAGGCCTCACTACTCCACAGCCCTTGCAAGCCCAGTTTGGAGAGCTGAATACAGGGAATAAAACTTGAAATTAATAAAAAGAAAAGCACTCAAAATTATACAAATATATGGAAATTAAATGACATGCTCCTGAATGATCAGTGGGTAAAGGAAGACATTAAAAAATGAAATTTAGGGCCGGGCGCGGTGGCTCAAGCCTGTAATCCCAGCACTTTGGGAGGCCGAGACGGGTGGATCACGAGGTCAGGAGATCGAGACCATCCTGGCTAACACGGTGAAACCCCTTCTCTATTAAAAAATACAAAAAACTAGCCGGGTGAGATAGTGGGTGCCTATAGTCCCAGCTACTCGGGAGGCTGAGGCAGGAGAATGGCGTGAACCCAGGAGGCAGAGCTTGCAGTGAGCTGAGATCCAGCCACTGCACTCCAGCCTGGGCGACCACAGCGAGACTCTGTCTCAAAAAAAAAAAAAAAAAAAAAAAAAAATGAAATTTAAGGGCCGGGTGCCGGTGGCTCACCCAGCATGGCCAACATGGTGAAACCCCGTTTCTACTAAAAAATACAAAAACATTAGGCCGGGCACGGTAGCAGCCATGCCTATAATTCCAGCTACTGGGGAGGCTGAGGCAGGAGAATTGCTTGAAGCCTGGGAGGCCGAGGTTGCACGTGAGCCTGAGATCGGCCGTCACTGCACTCCAGCCTAGGTGACAGAGGCAAGACCCTGTCTACCAAGAAAAAAAAAAGGATGAAAGGACTAAAATCTTACTGTTAGCAGAAAGTCCACCTAATCATATAAAATAAACAATGCGAGAGGAAGTAAACGGAAACGGCAGGAAAGGAGTATATAAACAAACCAGAGAAACAATAAATAAATGAAGAAGAGTAAGTCCTTATCTAAGTCAATAATAACCTATGTAAACAAAATAACATTCTCAAGTTAACAAGATAGAGACTGGGCCCGGGCCGCTGGTGGCCTCAAGCCTGTAATCCAGCACTTTGGGAGGGCACGGACGGGCCGGATCACAAGGTCAATGAGATCCGAGAGCCATCCCCTGGCTAATACGGTGAAACCCCGTCTCTTAGCTAAAGAAATACAAAAAACTAGCTCGGGTCGACGAGGACCGGGCGCCTGTAGTCGGCCAGCTACTTGGGAGGAAAGAGGCAGGAGAATCGGGCGTGAACCTGGGAAGGCGGAATGGCGTGAACCTGGGAGGCGGATGGGCGTGAAACCTGGAAGGCGGAGCCTTGCAGTGAGCTGAGATCCGGCCACCGCACTCCAGTCTGGGCGACAGAGCCAGACTCCGTCTCAAAAAAAAAAAAAAAAAAAAAAAAAAAAAAGAGACTGGCTGAATGGATAAAAAAGACAAGACCCAACTTTATGCTACCTACAACAAACTCACCTCACCTGTAAAGACACACATAGGTTGAAAGTAAAGGAATAAAAGATATTCCATGCAAATGAAAACCAAAATCAAGCAGGAGTAGCTATACTTCTATCAAACAAAACAGATTTCAAGTCAAAAGCTATAAAAAGAGACAAGAACATTATATAATAAAGGGATCAATTCAGCAACAGGCTATAATAGTTGTAAATATATATACACCGAACACCAGAACATCCAGATATATAAAGTAAATATTATTAGACTTACAGGGAGAAACAGACATCAATACAATAACAGTTGAGGACTTCAATACCCCACTGTCAGCATCGGACAGATAATCTAGAGGGAAAATCAAAGAAACATTGGATTTAAACTGCATCATAGGGACCAGGCATGGTGGCTTACATCTGTAATCCCAGCACTTTGGGAGGCTGAGGCAGGTGGATCTCTCTGAGTACAGGAGTTCAAGACCAGCCTGAGCAACATGGCAAAACCCCGTCTCTAGAAAAAACACAAAAATTAACTTGGCATTGGTGGCTCACACCTGTAGTCCCAGCTACTTGGGAGGCTGAGGCTGGAGAATTGCTTGAGCTTGGGAGGCAGAGGTTGCAGTGAATGAGATCACTCCACTGCACTCCAGCCTGGGTGACAGCAAAACCCTGTCTCAAATAAATAAATGAATAAAAAATAAAAACTGCACCGTAGACCAAATGGATATAACAGGCATTTATAGATCATTTCCCCCAACAACCGAAGAATACATATTTTTGTTTTGTTTTGAGATGGAATCTCACTCTGACACCCAGGCTGGAGTGCAGTGATGCGATCTTGGCTCACTGCAATCTCCGCCTCCCCAGGTTCAAGTGATTCCTTTGTCAGCCTCCCCAGTAGCTGGGACTACAGGCACCCACCACCACACTTGGCCAGTTTTTGTATTTTTAGTAGAGACAGGGTTTCACCATATTGGCCAGGCTCGTCTTGAACTCTTGATCTCGAGTGATCCGCCCACTTTGGACTCCCAAAGTGTTGGGATTACAGACATGAGCCACCGTGCTCAGCCACATGTTTTTTTGTCAGCACATAGAACAGTCTCCAGGACTGACCACACGTTAGGACAGAAAACAAGTCTCAAAAATGTTTTTTTTTTTTTGTTTTGTTTTGTTTTGTTTTTTTGAGACAGAGTCTCACTCTGTCGCCCAGGCTGGAGTGCAGTGGCCGGATCTCAGCTCACTGCAAGCTCCGCCTCCTGGGTTCACACCATTCTCCTGCCTCAGCCTCCCGAGTAGCTGGGACTATAGGCGCCCGCCACCTCGCCCGGCTAGTTTTTTGTATTTTTTAGTAGAGACGGGGTTTCACAGTGTTAGCCAGGATGGTCTCGATCTCCTGACCTCATGATCCGCCCATCTCGGCCTCCCAAAGTGCTGGGATTACAGGCTTGAGCCACCGCGCCCGGCCTCAAAAATGTTTTAAAAATTGAATTTGTACCAGTGTCTTATCTGAATACAGGGAATAAAACTTGAAATTAATAAAAAGAAAAGCACCCCAAATTATACAAATATATGGAAATTAAATGGCATGCTCCTGAATGATCAGTGGGTAAAGGAAGACATTAAGAATGAAATTTAAGGGTCAGGCATGGTGGCTCACCAGCCTGGCCAAGATGGTGAAACCGCATCTCTACTAAAAATACAAAACATTAGCCAGGAATGGTAGCACATGCCTATAATTCCAGCTACTGGTGAGGCTGAGGCAGGAGAAATCAGTTGAACCTGGGAGGTGGAGGTTGCAGTGAGCCGAGATCGCGCCACTGCACTCCAGCGTAGGTGACAGAGTGAGACCCTGTCTCAAAAAAAAACCAAAAACAAAAAAAAAAACTTAATTGGTGAGGTTGCTGAGACAAGGGAATCCTTATACCCTGCTGGTGGAAATAGAAGTTAGTCCAGCCACTGTGGAAAGCAGTTTGGAGATTTCTCAAAGAACTTAAATAACTATTATTTCGGTGCTGGGTGCATGACTCAAGCCTGTAATCCCAGCACTTTGGGAGGCTGAGGCAGGCAGATCACCTGAGGTTGGGAGTTCAAGATCAGCCTGACCAACATGGAGAATCCCCATCTCTACTAAAATAAACCACCTAATAATGCAACTCAAGGAACTAGAAAAGCAAGAACAAGCCAAACTCAAAGCTAGAAGGAAAGAAATGATAAAGATCAGAGCAGAAATAAAGAAAATTGAGACTAAAGAAATAATACAGCTGGCCATGGCGGCTCAAGCCTGTAATCCTGGCACTTTGGGAGGCCGAGGCAGGCAGATCACCTGAGGTCACGAGTTTGAGACCAGCCTGGCCAAACATGATGAAACCTCATCTCTACTAAAAATACAAAAATTAGGTGGGTGTGGTGGCAGGAGCCTGTAATTCCAGCTACTTGACTGAGGCAGGAGAATTGCTTGAACCCAGGGGGCAGAGGTTGCATTGAGCTGACATTGTACCACTGCATTTCAGCCTGGGCAAAAGAGTGAGGCTCCGCCTCAAAAAAAAAAAAAAAAAAAAAAAAAAAAAAAAAAGAAAGACCAACAAAACAAAAGTTGGTTTTATGGAAAGATAAAAAATGGACAAACTATTCGCTAGATGAAGGGAAAATGAGAGAAGATATGAATAAAACAAATGAAAAAGGAGATGTCATAATGGATATCACAGCAATAAGGATCATTAGAGACTAATATGAACAACTATATGCCAATAAATTTAAAAACATAGAGGAAAGGGATAATTTCCTGGACACATACAACCTAGCAAGATTAAACCAAGAAGAAATAGAAAACCTGAACAGACCAACAACAAGTAATAAGATTGAGTCAGTAATAAAAAGTCTCCCAACAAAGAATAATCCAGGACTGGATGATTTCACTTCTGAATTCTACTGAACCTTTAAAGAAGAATTAATAACAATTATTCTCAAATGACTCCAAAAAATTCAAGTGGAGGGAATTTTTCATAACTCATTTAACAAGGCCAGCATAACCCTGATACCAAATTTAGATTATGTCACAACAGAAAAGGAAAACTACAGGCCCAAGTCCCTGATAAACACTGTTGCAAAAAATCCTCAATAAAATACTAGCAAACTGAATCCAACAACATATCAAAAGATAATACAGCCGGGCATGGTGGCTCACACCTGTAATCCCAGCACTTTGGGAGGCCGAGGTGGGCAGATCACGAGGTCAGGAGCTTGACAACATGGTGAAACCCCATCTCTACTAAAGTATGAAAAATTAGCTAGGCGTGGTGGTGGGTGCCTGTAGTACCAGCTACTCAGGAGGCTGAGGCAGGGGAATCGCTGGAACCCGGGAGGTGAAGCTTGCAGTGAGTTGAGATCATGCCACTGCACTCCAGCCTGGTGACAGAGCAAGACTCCGCCAAAAAAAAAAAAAAAAAAACCCTAAAGACTTTATAAGAAACTCATCTTAGAACTGATTAGGAATAGAGTAAAGTTGCAGAATACAAGATCAACATACAAAAATCAGTAGCGTTTCTATAAACAAATAATGAATTGCCTGAAAAAAATAAAGCAGTCCCATTAACAATAGCTACACATACATGCAAAATGCCTAGGGATTTAACCGATAAGGTGAAAGACCTCTACCAGGAAAACTAGAAAACACTAATGAAAGAAATTGAAGAGGATACAAACAAAATATGACATGTTTATGGATTGAAAGAATATTGTTAAAATGACCATATTAATCAAAGCAATCTAGAGATTCAATGCAGTCCCTATGAAAACACCAATGATATCCTTCACAGAAATAGAAAAATCCTAAAATGTGCATGAAACCACAAAGACCCTGTATTAGTCTGTTCTCACATTGCTATAAAGAACTACCTGAGACTAAGTAATTTATGAATAAAAGAGATTTAATTGACTCACAGTTCCACAGGCTAAACAGGAAGCATGACTGGGAAGCCTCAGAAAACTTACAAGCATGGCAGTAGGCAAAGTGCAAGCAAGCACTTTCTTCCCGTGGTGGCAGGAGAGAGAGAGAGAAAGAGAGAGAGTGAGTGAGGGCAGAAGTGCCACACACTTTTAGACCATCAGATCTCATGAGAACTTACTACCATGAGAACAGCAAGGGGGAAATCCACCCCCATGATCTAATCACCTTCCCTAGGTCCCGTCCCTGACCCATGGGGATTACAATTTTGCATGAGATTTGGGTGGGGACACATAGCTAAACTATATCAGACCCCAAACAGACAAAAGAACAAAGGTGGGGGCATCATACTACCAGACTTCAAAATATACCATGAAGCTGTAGTAACCAAAACAGCATGGTACTGGCATAAAAACAGAAGCACAGACCAATAGAACAGAATAGAGAACCCAGTAATTAATCCACATGTCTATAGCCAACTGATTTTTGACAAAGTCACTGAGAATACACATTAGAGAAAGGACAGCCTCTTCAATAAACGGTTAAATTTATTTATTATTAAATAAATTTATTTCCTAAATAAAATAGGAAAACTGAATATCCATATGAAGAAGGATAAAACCAGATCCCCTTCTGTTGCCCTATACACAAATAAACTCAAAATAGATCAAAGACCTAAAGGTAAGACCCAAAACTAGAGGGTAAGACCCTGTAGTTAACACAACTAGAGGGAAACATAAGGGAAATGCTTTAGGATATTGTTTGAGGAAAAGATTTTATTAACAAGAAGACTTCAAAAGCACAGGCAACAAAAGTAAAAATAAACAAATGGGATTATATCAAATGGAAAAGCATCTGCACAGCAAAGGAAACAATCAACAGAGTGAAAGGATATCCTGCAGAAGAATGGGAGTAAATATTTGCAAACCTTTCATCTGACAGGGGATTAATATTCAGTATATACAAGGAACTCTAACAATAGCAAAAAACCAATCTGACTAAAAAACGGGCAAATGATCTGAACAGACTTTTCTCAAAATAAGACATACAAATGGTCAACAAATATATGAAAAAAAAGCGGGTGTGGTGGCTCACGCCTGTAATCCCAGCACTTTGGGAGGCTAAGGTGGGTGAATCACCTGAGGTCGGGAGTTCGAGACCAGCCTGACCAACATAAAGAAACCCCATCTCTACTAAAAATACAAAATTAGCTGGGCATGGTGACGCATGCCTGAAATCCCAGCTACTCGGGAGGCTGAGGCAGGAGAATCGCTTGAACGTGGGAGGCGGAGATTGCGGTGAGCCGAGATCGCACCACTGCACTCCAGCCTGGGCAACAGGAGCAAAATTCCATCTCAAAAACAAACTACATATATACACACATACTATATATATATAAACTATATATATACATATGAAAAAATGCTTAACACCACCAATCATCTGGTTTATGCAAATCAAAACCATATAAGGTATCATCTCACCCCAGTTAGGATGACTATGATCAAAAAGACAAAAAATAACAAATGCTGGTGACAATACTGAGAAAAGGGAATTCTTATACACTGTGGGTGGGAATGTAAACAAGTACAACCACTATGGAGAATAGTGTGGAGGTATCTCAAAAAACTATAAATAGACCTATTATATAGGGCTTGGCATGGTGGCTCATGCCTATAATCCCAGCACTTAGGGAAGCTGAGATAGGCGGATCCTCTCAGCTCAGGAGTTCAAGACCAGCCTGGGTGACATGATGAAGCCCTGTTCCTACCAAAAATACAAAAAGTAGCTAGCTGTGGTGGCAGGCATCTGTAATCCCAGCTACTTGGGACATTGAGGCAGGAGGATCACTTGAGCCCAGAAGGTGGAGGTTCCAGTGAGCCGAGGAACTATCATATATATGATGATATATATGATCCAGTGATTTCACTACTGTACGTTTATCCAAAGGATAGGAAATTGGTATATAGAAGAGACACCTGCACCCTCACGCTTATTGCAGTATTATTCACAATAGCCCAGATATGGAATCAACTTAGGTATCCAACAACAGATTAGTGGATAAAGAAAATGTGGTATATGTACATAGTGGAATACCACTCAATCATAAAAAAGAATGAATTCCTGTCATTTGTTGGCAATTTGGATAGAACTGGAAGGCATTATGTTAAATGAAGTAAGCTAGAAACAGAGTTAGATACTGCATATTCTCACTCATATGTGGAAGCTAAAATAAAAAAAAGTTGGTCTCCTAGAAATAAAAAGTAAAACAGAGGCTAGAAAGGGTAAGGGGAAAGGAGTGGTAGGGAGGGATTTGTTAAAGGATACAAAATCACAGCTAGATAGGAGGAATAAATTCTACTATTCCATATCACTGTAGAATGACTATAGCTAACAACAATATATATTATATAGTTTCAAATAGCTAGAAGGAGAACTTGGAATGTTTTCAATACAAAGATATGATAAATGTTTGAGATGATAGATATGCTAATTACCCTGATCTGATTACAATACAGTGTATGTATCACAGCATCACTATGTACCCTATAAATATGTACAATTATTGTGTGCCAATTTAAAAAACCTTAAAAATAAAAAAATTTAAAAGAAAAAAGTAAAAAAATGAACAAAACAAACTAAGAAGATAATTCAACATATGAAGGTGTGTTGTAGGGATAGATTATGGGCAGATGCATTGGTTGACTTTCACAATCATTAACTATATTTTGAAGTCTTATATCACAATGAAGAGTTGCTTTTTTTCTTTTAGGACATGGCTGTCCTTGGAGAATATATTCATCTTTGTTTTCTTTCTTTTTTTTTCACACCAATGACCTCTGAAATTTTTATTGAACTCCTGCTTCCCAAAAGGTACCCTGCTTCTGCTGGCTCAGTGCCTCAGAACTTTGGTGTCGTTGGTCTCAGACCCCACTTTGTCCATCCACCAGTCCTGGTTCGTTGGTCTCAGACCCACTTTTGCCATCCACCAGCCTGGTGTTCGTTGGTCTCAGACCCCACTTTGCCATCCACCAGCCTGGTGGTCTTTTGGATGGTTTGTTGGAGTGCTCTGCTGTCCAGGGCATCACTGGAATAAATCCTCCCTGTCTTCCAGCAGGCAGTGGTGGTGGTTGATCTGTCTCCAGCTTGAACCTTGATGTCATCAGGGCCTCGTACTCCTGGGGCCTGGTGCTGCCCTCTGTCGGGTCGTGCCAACTCTACTCCAAGGCACAGGACACCATTGACTGCTCCATCTGCATAGTGTAGCGAACCTCCACCACCCTCAGGCTGTTCTCTCAGCTGGCCTTCAGATACTGAGTCCAGGGGGGTCGATCTCTAAGGACTGAAGTGTATGTCTCAGCTCCATGAGTCCCACATCTTAACAGCTCCATGGACTGCTAAGATGACATTTAACATCTAAGCAGACTGAGTGGTGACCCTCTGGTGCCCTCCTCAATCTGCTGGGACCGTACTTGTCGTAGCTCCTCCTCGGTCTTTCTGAGGCAGCTTGTTCATACTGGGACTGGATGTCTGCCCTGATTTGCTGAAATGTCCTGAGATCTGCGGGGCCATCTACCTCTCCATGATTAACCCACAGCTGGCATCCCTGGGCTTGTAGGTCTTTTAACTTCCTCCTCATGGTTCTTCCATGAAGAGCAGCACTCCTTGAGAGCCTTGGATCTCTGTCCTCTGGCTGCAGCCAAGGTGAACATAAACGAACTTGCAGATCGCATGATGTCACTCTCCACAGACGGCGCATGGCCAGCTCTGTCTCATACTCTGGCTCTAAGTCATCAGCAATAAGAAGGCACATTTTCAACATGAAAAATGGTGCAGGGCGGCCGGGCCGCGGTGGCTCAAGCCTGTAATCCCAGCTACTTTGGGAGGCCGCAGACGGCCGGATCACGAGGTCAGGAGATGAGACCATCCTGCTAATACGAGTGAAACCCTGTCTCTACCTTAAAATACAAAAAAAAAAAAAAAAAAAACTAGCCGGGCGAGGTGGCAGGTGCCTGTAGTCCCCAGCTACTTGGGAGCGCTGAGGCAGGAGAATGGCGTAAACTCGGGAGGCGGAGCTTTGCAGTGAGCTGAGATCTCCGGCACTGCACTCCAGCCTGGGTGGCAGAGCAAGACTCCGTCTCAAAAAAAAAAAAAAAAAAAAAAAAAAAAAAAAAAAAAACTAGCCGGCTCGAGGCGGGCGCCTGTGAGTCCCAGCTACTCGGGAGGCTGAGGCAGGGAATGGCGTAAACCCGGAGGCGGAGCTTGCAGTGAGCATGAAGATCAGGCCACTGCACCTCCAGCCTGGGCGGCAGAGCAAGACTCCGTCTCAGAAAAAAACAAAAAACAAAAAAGAAAAATGATGCAGGCATTGTCCACAGAATTATCTGAGACCTTAGGTTCTTGATGGTCTTGAAGTAATGCCCCTAGTCTCTGACCTGGGGTCCCTTCTTCACCAGGTGTTTCCAGATTTTGCTCTTGAGCCTCTGATTCTTGGTCTGTAGGCTCCTCACTCTGTCCAGGTAGGAGACCAGGAAGTCATTCAGGCCTTGCATGTTTCCTTTCTGCTCTGGTTGCCCCCCATTCCCGCCAGACCCTTGGCCATCCCTGCGGCCAGGTCCTTGGACTCCCAGTCTCCTTGGAAGCTGGTAGAGCAGGACATGAAGATCCAGGAGCATAACCCCCAGCACCTGCATAGACACTGGCCATGCTGCTTGTGAGCCAGACACTGTGGCTGGTTGACAGAACCCAGGGACTAGTAGTTGGTGGAGAAGGTGGTGGAATGAGAGATGAAGCTCATGTTGTCTGGGGAGGAAAGAAAGGGAACAGGATTCAGGTTCTGTCCCCACCTTCATTTTCCAGGTAGCACTGCTCTTTTTGAAAATTTTGTGGCTCAATATACGCTGACATGAGCATTCCCTATTAAAATTTCCCATCTTCTGTCTTCTGTGCCATGCTTCTATGTTTGTTGTTGTTTGTTTGTTTTTAGACAGAGTCTTGCTCTGTCGCCCAGGCTGAAGTGCAATGGCACAATTTTGGTTCACTGCAACCTCCTGGACTCAAGCAATTCTCCTTCATCAGCCTCTCAAGTAGCTGGGACTACGGGCCCACACCACCATGCCTGGCTAATTTTTGTGTTGTGTGTGTGTCTAGACAGGATTTTGCCATGTTGGCCAGGCTGGTCTCGAACTCCTGAGCTCAGGTGATCTGCCTGCCTCAGCCTCCCAAAGAATTGGGATTATAGGTGTGAGCCACCGTGCCTGGCCTTGTATGTTGTTTTGGGTATGGAGAAATCCATTCTGCATGCCCCAATTTAGGGGCCACAAATTTGGTGGAAACAATACTAGTGATTGAACAGCAGCATTGTTGCCTAAGTGTCTTATTGTTCTACCAGGCACATAATTATTTTCCAACAATTCAGTGACTTCGTTAGCTTCCTCAGGTAAATAAGCCTTTAATTCATCAAACACTCTTGGAATGTCATCAGCTGGAAGGAACATCAATGTAGACAAATGATGCCTTTTTAAACTGAAGTTATTGTTTTTGCCACATTGCTTGGCCTGTCCACTCATCTGAGTTTTCCACCAAATGCGTTGGACTGAATAGAGAAAAACAAACTTTATTGGAAAGTTACCTTGTAACCTTGATCACACCTAATTCCAAATCTGTCATTACGGTTTGGATATTCAGTTGAAATCCATTTTCTTCTGCATAGTTTATCAAATCTTCAAATAAACTTTTATAAATTGCACCACTTTTTTCAGTCATTAATACATAAACAAGTGGATAAGTTCTAGAGTTTTCAGACCCAATAGGGGCATGAATTGTATATAGTTGATTTAAAAAAAAAAAAGGAGTGACAGTTTTGAAAGTCCCATTTATTTGCCACAGTGAACTATATGCAAGTAATTTTTTAGTATTAGAGTTAGTGATAAACATAAAAATTCTATCTTCTTTGACAGTCAAACCCCTAATCAAGAATAGTTTGGCTGAGTGCAGTGCAGTGGCTCATGCCTTAATCCCAGCACTTTGGGAGGCCAAGGCAGGAGGACTGCTTGAGCCCAGGGGTTTGAGACCAGCCTGGGCAACATGGCAAAAACTCTTTCTCTACAAAAAATACAAAAATCAGCCAGGTGTAGTGGCATATACCTGTGGTCCCAGCTACTCAGGAGGCTGAGGTGGGAGGATCATTGGAGCCTGGGAAGTTGAGGCTGTAGCGAGCCATGATCATACCAGTGCACTCCAGCATAGGTGACAGAGCGAGACCCTGTCTCAAAAAAAAAAAAAAAAAAAAAAAAAGACTAGCTCACCATTTAATGTGTTTTGTAACATTGGAGAAGCCTCAGTATCAGCAAACGTCTTTGGTTCAGAGGTTGCTGAGCTTGTTAGATTCTTTTTATTCCCTGATGAAGGGCAGTTTTTGAAGGCAAGCATGGCACCATGTGTGAAGGGGCAGAAGTCTTACATGATTGAATAATTTGGTAGAGGAGATTTCTTGCATTTTTTTGCCAGCAGTTTCACTTCTATCATCTTCAAAACGTTTGCTACATTTGCATTTGTAAAGTGGTTCTGGTCTACAAATGTTTTAAGTATATGCTGTTCATTTGAAAGTCTGGTTATTGCCTGCCCATTGCAACTAAGTGCATTTCTATTTTCACAGAACCAAATTAAGCTCACAAATCCACCCTTTGTGAACTGAGAACCCATACACATCTCCTTGAACTGTGCTTCATTTCCAAATAAAGACAATAACAAGGCAGTAGTTCCACCTAACACGATCCTGTGATAGTGATTTTCAGGATTTTAGACTTTATGGATTTTGATCTTTTAAGATTTCAACATTCAGGGTTTTGTCTTTCAGGATTATTATCCAAATCTGCCTGACACATCTTCTGATTAAACTAGAAGCTCTGAGGGGTGCCTTAGACCTCTTGGTGTCCCCATGACCTGGCTGAATGCTTAGCACAGAGTGGCATGCAATATTAGTGAAGGAGAAGTCTGCTGGGAGGTGAGAGGCTGGGTGAATTTTGAAAAGGGATTCATCTCCAGCAGATGCTTGGGGCTGGGAGGAGAAACCACAGACCAGGAACATGTGTTCCCTTGGCAGATAGGCCTCTTGGGGTTGATCTGTTCCAGCGGGAGGCTAGGTTCTGAGATCCAATCACTGCCTCAGGCCCCAGTCCAAAGTCCCTGCCCTGATCAGTCAAGACCCGCATCCTTTGCTCTTCTGAAGGCCGGCCTTGAAAGTCTCATTATCCTGAGAGAGTCTGATTTTCACCGGCACTCAGGTCTCCAAAGATCCTAATAGTTTTTCTAGTTTCTACAAATGTTCTCAGCCCTAGGAATAGGATTCCTAGATGCATCCTTTATCACTTCTATCTGCATGACCTTGGGCAGATTCCTTCTGGACCTCGGGGTCCCATCTGCACTGCAGGATCCACTGTGCCTGCTCTGTACCTTTCCTCGCTCAGCAGCATGAGCCAGTGCATGCACTCCCTGTGTATTAGTCTGTTCTCCCACTGCTATAAAGAAAGATCTGAAACTGGGTAATTTTTAAAGAAAAGAGGTTTAATTGGCTCACGGGTCCATAGGCTGTACAGGAAACATGGCTGGGGAGGCCTCAGGAAACGTACAGTCATGACGGAAGGCGAAGGGGAAGCAAGGTACCTTCTACTCATGGTGGCAGGAGAGAGAGAGAGTGAACAGAGAAGTGCCACACACAGTTAAACCATCAGATCTTATGAGAACTCACTATCATGAGAACAGCAAGGAGGAAATCTGCTCCCATGATCAGTCACCTCCCACCAGGCCCCACCTCCAACATTGGTGATTACAATTCCACATGAGATTTGGGCGGAGACAAAAACCCAAACCATCTGAACCTGTAACCCCTAAGGCTCTACACCACTTCCTGAGGGCCTGCATGCAGGGTGCCCTGCTGTCATCTATGTTAACTCATTTTATTCTCACAGCAATCCAGGTAGGTCTTCACTGTTACCTTTGTTTTTCTTCATTGAAATCTTATTTTAAATATATAGTAATTTAAACAATTCACACTCACACCTGTAATCCCAACAAGTAGGGAGGCTGATGTGGGAGGATCGTTTGAGACCAGGAGTTTGAGACTAGCCTAGGCAACATAGTGAGACCCTGTTTTTAAAAAACAACAACAACAAAAAACAAATTTTTTTTTTTACCAGAAAAAAAATCAAAATTTAAAGCTCCAAAAGGTACTCTCTGAAAAAGTCTTCCTCTGGCCTGGCATGGTGGCTCATGCCTGTAATCCTAGCACTTTGGGAGGCGAAGGCAGGTAGATCACTTGAGGTCAGGAGTTTAAGACCAATCTGGTCAACATGGTGAAACCCCATCTCTACTAAAAATGCAAAAATTAGCTGGGTGTGGTGGTGGGTGCCTATAATCCCAGCTACTTGAGGCTGAGGCATGAGGATCGCTTGAACTCAGGAGGTGGTGGTTGCAGTGAGCCCAGATTGTGCCATTGCACTCCAGCCTGGGCAACAGAGTAAGACTCTGTCTCCAAAAAAATAAAATAAATAAATAAATAAATAAAAATAAATAAAAAATAAAA
>NW_016809732.1:734175-751717 GCF_001698545.2 Rhinopithecus bieti
AATAATAAAAGTCTTCCTCCTTCCCCTTTCCTTTTTTTTTTTTTTTTGAGACGGAGTCTTGCTCTGTCGCCCAGGCTGGAGTGTAGTGGCCGGATCCTGGCTCACTGCAAGCTCTGCCTCCCGGGTTCACGCCATTCTCCGGCCTCAGCCTCCCAAGTAGCTGGGACTACAGGCGTCCGCCACCTCGCCCGGCTAGTTTTTTGCATTTTTTAGTAGAGACGGGGTTTCACCATGTTAGCCAGGATGGTCTCGATCTCCTGACCTCGCGATCTGCCTGTCTCGGCATCCCAAAGTGCTGGGATTACAGGCTTGAGCCACCGTGCCCGGCCCCCCCCTTTCCTTCTTCAGCCACCCAATTTTTCTTCTTGGAGGGAACCCAAAAGCCCATTTTTTGTTTATCTTTTCTGAGACATTTTATGTTTTATGCACACACAAGTAAATGTGTGTAAATGTTATGTCTCTCTGTCTCCTGCCTCCTTGATTGGTGGCTGTTACGTCTCTCTGTCTCCTGCCTCCTTGATTGGTGGCATGCTATGCTTGTATTCTGCACCTTGCCTTTTTTTTTTTATTAACAACATACCCCATCCCTGTTATTTTAAATGAGAGGATTCTGAGGTTCAGAGGGCTTATGTAGCCTAGTTGGTGAATGCAGGTCTCTTTGAATGCAAAGCCCGTGCATCACTCTAAGCCGGGAGGCTCTGATTGCGAGGTAGTGTCAGCTGGCCTGGGCCCCCTGGATGTGCCCATTCAGGGCCTCTCCTCAATGAGCCCTGGGCAGCTCTGACTGCCTCATCTCCTGGTGCCAAGGGAACTGGGAAAGAACTAACCAATGGTCCGGCCTGGCAGAGTGTCCGTGGACCCGGAGAAAAAAGGGCTTTGTTCCACACCCCCTGAAGACTGGCAGTAGTTGGCCTGCTCGGACATGCTGCCTTTCTCTGCACCCTCTATAAGAGCAAAAACATTTTCTCTTCCTGCCAAGGCCTGATGGCAGTCTGGCGAGTCCTGTGGTGGCCCCTCTGAGGGCTGGCTCCCACGCCTCACTGCCTTTTGATGGCCTTGCTGGAGATGGGCAGCTGCAGTGGTCCCTGCCAAGGCCTCGGGACTGGCCACCCTGAGAATGTGCATCTGCTCCCACGTCTGGATCTCACTGCTGCACTGGGAAGAAACTCTCCCTGCCCGTGCTCCAGGCCAACCAGCCTTATGTGATTGGTGCAAAGGCTGGGGACCAGGGAGAGCTGGCCAGCCTGAGCTAATGGGAAAGCATCATCGGTAGTTAAATGTGTGGTTATGCTTTTCCCTACAAAAAGCCCTGTGACCTCTTCTTCCTCAAAAACAGCTCAGCCTGAAAGGTCTCCTGGGAGGCTGCAAGCAGCTTCCGGTGCTGCGTGCTTGTGAGTGCTTGCTCCTGGGTCCAGGCCTGCTGGCTGGGCTGGAGGGGAATGCCGGGTGCCAGGAGCTGCCTAAAGCTCACAGCTCTAGTGGGGTTTCTTCTCAGAGGAGCCAGTGTCCCAAACCAGGATTTACTCTTTTTGCCCTCAGACCCCAAGCAAGGCGTCCAGCAGGTCTGTCCCTGAGCAAACAGCCAATAGGCAGTGTCTCTGTGCCTCGTCCTCCCAAGTGTGAAATGGTCACAATAAGGAGATTTGTTTGCTTGGTTTTTTTCCAGGTGCTTCAAAACACTCTTTCATAATTGAGATTTTATTGGTTGTGTTGAGGCTTAGTACACAGACATAGCAGTTTGCACACAGTTCTTATATGTACTGAAAATCTAAAAAGCCATGTATTGTAATTCTTTTTAAAAGTTATTCCAGTGACTTTCCAGCTTAATATTTGGAGGCAAATTTTCCTTAAGAGGCTATCAAGTACCAGTATCTGCACATGTGGATAAGCTGTTACATACATCCCACCAATACACAACTGAACAGCAAATATACCACATACTCACATTTTCGATCTTTCACAGCACATTAACAAAGTTACTAGGAAAATAGGACTACCACGACCAAGGATGTTACAGAGTGCACACAATTCTCAGGGAGTGCCATGATCAAGTGGATTTCTTTAGGAAACAATTCTGCTAAAAAACAATATGGGTAGGCCCAGCGTGGTGTCTCACGTCTGTAATCCCAGTATTTTGGGAGGCCGAGGAGGGCAGACCACCTGAGGTCAGGAGTTCAAGACCAGCCTAGCCAACATGGTGAAACCCTGTCTCTACAAAAATGCAAAAAATTAGCCGGGCATGATGGCAGATACCCTGTAATCCCAGTTACTTGGGAAGCTGAGGCAGGAGAATTGCTTGAACCCAGGAGGCGGAGGTGGCAGTGAGCCGAGATCATGTCATTACACTCCAGCCTGAGTGACAGAGCGAGACTCCATCTCAAAAAAAAAAAAAAAAAAAATTAACAACAACGTGGGAATAGAAGTAATTTTAAATGCTCAGGACATTAAATGCAGGACTGTGACTCCATATTGCCATTTAGTATGCTTTGTATTATAGGATATAAAAACTAACCCCTCTGTCTGTGGAATGTTAAGCTGACACCCAAGACAGTCAAAGCCTCCCATAATCCAATAGTCCACTCTATTTTCTGGTTGTACCAAAAAATAAACAAGCAGCAAATGGTTTCACCTTTTTAAAAAAAGCATTTACACTTAAAAAATGGGATTAGGTGTGATTCCCTCCTTCTTAAAAATGTTTCTAGGCCGGCCATGGTGGCTTACACCTGTAATCCCGGTGCTTTGAGATGTCAAGGCAGGCATATCTCTTGAGCTCAGGAGTTTAAGACCAGCCTGGGCAACAAAGTGAGACTCTGTCTCTACAAAAAATACAAAAAAGTAGCCAGGTATTGTGGCATGCATCTGTGGTCCCAGCTACCCAGGAGGCTGAGGTGGGAGGATGGCTTGAGCCTGGGAGGCAGAGTGCAGTGAGCTGAAATGGCGCCACTGCACTCCAGTCTGGGCATCAGAGCGAGACCCTGTCTCAGAAAAAAACCACTATTATTTTGTAAACTTGCATTTACGAAATAGTTGATGAAAATATTTATCTCGATTGTACAAAAAGGGAGACGGGGACCACTGATAAAACATGGTATGTGATTTAATCAGACTTGCCTTCTTTCTCTCCAGCTTCTTCAGCTGGAGAGAAATCATTTTAGTTTCTCCATTTTCTGCAGGTAAATCTTCTTTAGTTTCCTAGTTAGCCACTTAGGCCTGTTTTCCCTTTGCTCCCCTTTCCCCTTTTGTTTGCACTTTTTTTTCTTTTTTTTTGAGATGGAGTCTCGCTCTGTCGCCCAGGCTGGAGTGCAGTGGCCGGATCTCAGCTCACTGCAAGCTCCGCCTCCCGGGTTTACGCCATTCTCCTGCCTCAGCCTCCCGAGTAGCTGGGACTACAGGCGCCCACCACCTCGCCCAGCTAGTGTTTTGTATTTTTTAGTAGAGACGGGGTTTCACCGTGTTAGCCAGGATGGTCTCGATCTCCTGACCTCGTGATCCGCCCGTCTCGGCCTCCCAAAGTGCTGGGATTACAGGCTTGAGCCACCGCGCCCGGCCTGTTTGCACTTTTTTGTCCGAAGGTTTATCCTTCTCTGCTGCCTTTTTCAGCTTCGTTTCTACTTTTGCAGGAGCAGGTTAGCTGACAACCACGCCAACCTCCTCCTGGGCTCTTCCTTGGAAGCTGCGTCTGTGGAGCAGATCTTCCTCTTCCTCTTTGGCAGTGGGGAGGGTGCGTGCCCAGTGCTGCTGGCTGTGGAGGAGGTGGGCTGCCTCGCTGCTCACAATAAAAAGACTTGATGAAGGCAAGAGTGCCCTGATTAGGGGAGGATACCACCCCTGCCCAATTTCTGCCTCCAAAGAAAGAAGAAGTAAAAACTAAAAGGGAGAAATGGAATCCACAGGCAGATAGCCCAGCACCATGCATTGGGCCTGGTAGTTAAAAATCAATCCCCGACTTGGCCGAGCGTGGTGGCTCATGCCTGTAATCTCAGCACTTTGGGAGGCCAAGGCTTGCAGATCATGAGGTCAGGGGTTCAAGACCAGCCTGACCAACATGGAGACACCCCGTCTCTACTAAAAATACAAAATTAGCTGGGGTGGTGGCACATGCCTGTAATCCCAGCTACTCGGGAGGCTGAAGCAGGAGAATTGCTTGAACCCTGTAGGCGGAGGTTGCGGTGAGCCGAGATTGCACTATTGCACTCCAGCCTGGGCAACAAGAGTGAAATTCCATCTCAAAAAATAAAAATAAAAAAAATAAATCAGCCCCAGACCTAACTGCTTGTGTTATCTATAGATTCCAGACATTGTATGGACAAGCATCGTGAAAATCCTGTCCTGTTCCATTCTGATTATTGGTGCATGCAGCCCCCAGCCACTTACCTGCTGCTTGCTCAATCGACCACAAACCTTTCACGCAGACCCCCTTAGAGTTGTGAGCCCTTAAAAGGGACAGGAATTGCTCACTCAGGGAACTCGGGTTTTGGAGACGTGAGTCTGCCGATGCTCCCAGCTGAATAAAGCCCTTTCCTTTTCTTTTTTTTTTTTTTTTTTTTTTTGAGACGGAGTCTCGCTCTGTCGTCCGGGCTGGAGTGCAGTGGCCGGATCTCAGCTCACTGCAAGCTCCGCCTCCCGGGTTTACGCCATTCTCCTGCCTCAGCCTCCGGAGTAGCTGGGACTACAGGCGCCCGCCACCTCGCCCGGCTAGTTTTTTGTATTTTTTAGTAGAGACGGGGTTTCACGGTGTTAGCCAGGATGGTCTCGATCTCCTGACCTCGTGATCCGCCCGTCTCGGCCTCCCAAAGTGCTGGGATTACAGGCTTGAGCCACCGCGCCCGGCCGCCCTTTCCTTTTCTACAACTCGGTGTCTGAGGGGTTCTTGTCTGTGGCTCGTCCTGCTACATGATGAAGCCGGGAGAGCAGCAGGCTGAAGCTGAGCCTCTGCTGGGAGAAGCTTTGCTAGAAGAGCAAAAATAGAGGGGCCTGTTGGTGGCAGGTGGGGAGAAGAGAGAGCTTTGCATTGGCTGGGGTCCACACTCAACCCAGGTGTTACCGGAAAGGGGTCCTGATACAAACCCCAAGAGAGAGTTCTTGGATCTCGCCCAAGAAAGAATTCAGGGTGGATCCATAGACTAAAGTGAAAGGAAGTTTGTAAAGAAGTGAAGGAATAAATAAGGGCTACTCCAGAGGCAGAGCAGCCCCAAGGGCTACTGGTTGCCCATTTTTATGGTTATTTCTTGATTATATATGCTAAACAAGGGGTGGACTATTCATGTCTCCCCTTTAAAAACCATATAGAGTAACTTCCTGACATTGCCATGGCATTTGTAAAGTGTTGTGGCACTGGGGGAAGTGTAGACATGAGGATGACCAGAGGTCATGCTTGTAGCTATCTTGGTTTTGGTGGATTTTGGCCAGTTTCTTTACTGCAAACTGTTTTATCAGCAAGATCTTTATGACCTGTATCTTGTACCAATCTCCTGTCTCATCCTGTAACTTAGGATACTTAACTGTCTGGAATGCAGCCCAGTAGGTTTCAGCCTCATTGTACCTAGCTCCTATTCAAGATGGAGTTGCTCCGGTTCAAATGCCTCTGACTCTGGGACGTGGGCCCCCAAATGTGGTACCAGGGGGACATGGCCCAGGGCATCTTCAGCATGGGCCTGTCCTGTGAGGGATGGCAAGGAGAGACATCAGTGTTTGGGATGTAGGTCCAGTACCCTGAGAATGGAGTGGCCTGACACAGGTCATAGCCCACTTGAAGCCGCTGCAGATGGCAGCGATTGTGAAGGCGATTGCAGCCTGCAGTCTTTCCTAGAGGTGCAGGGGCCAAGAGAAAAACGTTCTTTTTGCTACCTGAAGGTTCACTGAGAATCACTGACAAAAGCCAGACTAACAGGCCAAAAAGCATACAAACCTATTTGATCATAATTTTATGTGATGGTGGAACCTTCAGAATGAAGACCCCGAAGATACAGAGGAAGCTGTCCATTTTTATGCTTAGGTTCAGAAAAGTATGAGTGGTCATGCAGAACTGTGATTGGACAAAACTCTAATGCTAATAGGCCGAGTGGGGAAATGCAGCAAGGCCTGTCTGTATATTTTCTTCTTGGCCTCTCTGTGTAGCATTCCTGCCTTCTGGGTACGGGGCAAGACTCTCTGTGGAATGGGGATCTTGTGACCTACTATCAAACAAAGTAGGTTAGATAATTTCTTTTTATTTATTTCTTTTTTTTTTTTTTTTTTGAGACGGAGTCTCGCTCTGTCGCCCAGGCTGGAGTGCAGTGGCCGGATCTCAGCTCACTGCAAGCTCCGCCTCCCGGGTTCACGCCATTCTCCTGCCTCAGCCTCCCGAGTAGCTGGGACTACAGGCGCCCACCACCTCGCCCAGCTAGTGTTTTGTATTTTTAGTAGAGACGGGGTTTCACCGTGTTAGCCGGGATGGTCTCGATCTCCTGACCTCGTGATCCGCCCGTCTCGGCCTCCCAAAGTGCTGGGATTACAGGCTTGAGCCACCGCGCCCGGCCTATTTATTTCTTTTTTTTTCTTAAGACAGGGTCATTCTGTTGCCCACGCTGGAGTGCAGTGATGTGATCCTGGCTCACTGCAGCTTTGACCTCCCAGACTCAGCTGATCCTTCTGCCCCAGCATCTCCAGTGGCTGGGACCACAGAGCATGCACTACTGCACCTGGCTAAGTTTTAAATTTTCTGTAGAGAGGAGGTTTCGCCATGTTGCCTAGGCTCATCTAGAACTACTGGGCTCAAACAATCCACCTGCCTCCACCTCACTAGGTGCTGGGATTATAGGCATGAGCCACTGCACCTGGCCTGGTCAGATGATTTCTTTACAGCCATGTTTTACACAGAAAAAGGGAGGAAGTTAGAGTAATATTTTGGGGTTTGATGGCTGGCTTTGGGGAAAAGGAGTTCTGGTTTCTAAGACCTGCCTTGGGGAAGAGAGACTCTAGTTTCTGTGGCTAGCCTTGGGGGCCAGAGACAGGAGGCAGGAGAAGATCAGAGAGAAACTTTTGCTTCTGAGGCTGCTTTTGAGGCCTCCAATTTGGAGGAGCATCTTTTGAGCCCCAGTCGCAGCATAGGGGAAAATGGTCATACTACTTAGAGAGGGTAAGAAGAAGGCTGTGGGTCCCCGTGGGGAAGTTCAGGACAGCACTTGTGCAGGAGTTCTCTGGGAGGTACTGGAAAGCAAGCAGGGGACTGTCACCCCAGGAATGCAGGAAATAGGGTTCCGGTGCTAACCCAGAAGGGGGAGGGTGTTGGGAGACCCTCCTGATCCTCCCTCCCAAACACATCCTTCAGGGAGTTCAAGCAGCAAGTGGCTACCCACATGCTTTTTCATGGAGAAAATAGAATTTTATCCGGTGTGGGGTTTTGAGAGTTCGGCTGACATCCCTGGAAGCTGAAAGGCACTAAATCTGCAGTCAGAAGGCCTTATGGAGAGACATTCAGAGTGTGCTACGTGTGATTCAAGCAGTCTGACCTGTCTCTGAGAGCCACTGTGGTTTTGTTGAGATGGGCACTGGGCACTTGTGCTTTGTTAGTCCTGGATGAGCTTGTTTCCCCATGGGACTTGGAGCTTCTCCTGGTCACCTTCATGTTCCATTGGCATCCAACACAGGCTTTCCAGATAGGACATGCTCAGTATGAGGATGGAAAATTTAATAAACCATTTGAAAATTTCCAGAGCCATTTTGCAAATATGAATCAACTGAGGCTTATAAATAATTAGAGGGATCTGTCTGGTGTTCTGTAGGACACCCTACTTTTGTTCTTTCCCCTCCAACCCTAGTAGAAAAGAAATTTTTAGCATGATAATGAGGCAAAGTCAGGTTAGGAGAGGTCATGAAAAAAGGTTTGTCTGCCTGCAGATTCTCACCTTGGTGAATCTGAAAGACCCAAGACCCCTAGAGTAGGTAAGTCCCCATCTCTGCCCACTCCTCTAGGATGGAACCAGGAACAAGGTTCCAGGACCACACATGTCAGCTGTCAGGGTGGTACCAGGCTTGCAGGGAGGGCAGAGAGGACAAAAAAGGGAAAGAGAGGAATACCAGAGAGAAAAAGAGATGCCTGGATCTCTATCCAAGCCTGCCCTTATGGGAAAAATAAAAAGTAGTTTTGCACCACCCTACGAAATTGCTCATTGACTAAGATTTTGTTCCAGCTAAGGAATAATATCCACAATACCTTCTTGAGTATTGTGATGAGGGGGTTAAGCAGCCAAGCATGTTGCTAATATTTTGAATGAACCCAGGAGCTATCACCCCCTAAAATGCCACATTGTTATGCTGATTGCTTCAAACTGAAGGCATCTGGGAAAACAGTGGATACATAGAGGGGCTTTTCCTGAATTTCCCTTATCTGAGTAAAGGTAGATTCTCCAGAAGGAAGCCAATTGTCGTGAAAACCCTCCCTAGAAATTTGTATCTATCAGGAAGATTAACGTCACAGGACTCAAACCTAGGAGAGATTAAAGTTGACGTTTCATCCAGTCTATTACCTATTCTTCTGAAGGCTCATCCTTTTTTTTTTTCATAACCATCTGTGTGTAGGTGGCCTACATACCCCACTTCCCTCTCCCCTAGATGGGTGAGGATGTTTCAGTCAATGACAGACCACATGTCAAATGGTGGCCCCATGAGAAAAAAAGGGAGCTAATTTTTTTTTTTCTTTTTTTTGAGACAGGGTCTCACTCTTGCCCAGGTTGCAGTACAGTAGGCTGATGCATGGCTCACTGCAGCCTCAACCTCCTTGGCTCAACCAATCCTCCTGCCTCAGCCTCTGAGTAGCTGGGACTATAGGTGCACACCATCATACTGGGCTAATTTTTTAATTTTTTTGTAGAGGCAGGGGTCTCACCATGTTGCCTAAGCTGGTATTGAACTCCTGGCCTCAAGTGATCCTCCCATCTTGGCCTCCCAAAGTGCTGGGATTACAGGTGTGAGGCCATAGGCCTGGCTGAGCTGAAAAATTTCTATCATCTAGTGACACCTAGCCTTGATAATGTCAAAGTGTAACATATTATCTTTTCTATGGTTAGACATGTTTAGATACGCAAATAGTCACCATTGTGTTACAGCTGCCTATAGTAGTCAGTGCAGTAACATACAGTAAAGTTTATAGCCTAGGAGTAAGTAATAGGCTATACCTATAGCCTAGGTGTGTGGTAGGCTATGCCATCCAGGTTTGTGTAAGGGCACTCTATGATGTTCCCACAATGATGAAATTGACTAATGGTGCATTTCTCAAACATATCCCATTCCTTAAACAGTGATGATTAGAAAACTTCATTGGGTTACTGGGTATTTGCTTTTCTGTGATGCCTCTGTTGGGGGTCATAAAACAATAGCCCAAAAAGAAGGCCTTAGAGGCAGCTCTCTCTAACCTTCTAATCTCCTGTTTCTAGACTCTCATTCTCTCTAGAGGCTAGCCATAGAAACTAGAATCCCTCTTTCCCAAGGGAGGTCATGAAAACCAGACCCCTTTTCCCCAAAACCAGACATAAAACCCAAAAATATTACTAACTCTGCTGCCACCCCAGCCTTTCTGTGTAAGAACTGGCTGTAAAGAAATTTACCTGTTTTTTTTTTTTTTGAGATAAGAGTCTCTCTATGGTTCCCCAGGCTGGAGTGCAATGGGCATGATCTCAGCTCACCTGCAATCCGCTCTTCGGTTCAAGTTGATTCTGCCTGCCTCAGCTCCCGAGTAGCTGGGACTACAGGTGTCCAACCACCGGGTGCCTGGCTAATTTTTGTATTTTAGATAGAGATGGGTTCACCATTTTTGGCCAGGCTGGTCTTGAAACTCCCTGAACTGTGATCTGCCTGCCCTGGTCTCCCAAAGGCTGGGATTACAGCACGAGCCACCATGCCCAGCCTTTTTTTTTTTTTTCAGATGGTTCAAGTGATTCTCCCGCCTCAGCCCTCCCGAGTAGCGGGATTACAGGCATCCACACCACGCCTGGCTAATTTTTGTTTTTAGTAGAGATGGGTTTCTCTCATGTTGGTCAGACTGGTTTTCAAACTTCGTGACCCTCAGGTGAGCTGCCTGCCTCATCTTCTCAAAGTGATGGGGATTACAGGTGTGAGCCACTGTCCCAGATCGAAATTGATATTATCTTTATCTGACCTATCTTGTAGATATCATAAGACCTCGTGTCCAGAGAGGGTCTTGCGCCCATAACTCAGAATGGAAGTGAATGCTGCACAGAGGTGCTAAGAAGAATTTTACACAGAGAGGCTTTGCTGGGTTTCCCCACTCCAGTCATATTAGCACTGCATCATACCCCTTTTGACAATCACGTTTCTGATATCCATACCATGTGGAAACCTGAGATAAAAAGGACAATTTTCCTATATCCTTGAACCTTCTTCTGAAGGTGTCCATGTCCACAAAAACTAGGATCAAAAAATTTGGCACCTTTTCTCTCTAATTCATGCCACCATTTTGTCAGGTGATTTTCAGTACTTCAGTAGGGCAAAGGGTAAGTTTTTCCTCTCTACCCTTTGCCCTCTGGTGTAAAGGGGTGGAGTTGCCCCTACCACCCCTGCTTCCCCTCCATATCAAATAAATGCTGTATGCTGTTTTTTCCTGTTACCTGTCTATTGCCAGTTTTTGTTTGTATGTTTGTTTTGTGCCTTTCCCAGCAGACCCTTAAAGACTGGGAACCCAACAGTTTCAACAGTGGAAGAAAACTAGAGAATTGGAAGATCTGATCCCTGCAGTAGTGGTGGAAATTCAGGAGGTCTGAGGCCCAGGGACTTGAGTCAAAGAAGTAGACATGGAGTGGAAGCACCTGGCAGAACAGTCCCTCTTTGAAAGGAAGGCTGGGTCTAGGTTCAGCAAGGGCTTGAGAACATGAATGCTTCTGTAACATTTACCGAGCACCCTACTGTAAGCCAGGCATTGTGATCACAAAGAAGGAAGAGACTATATAATTCTCTTGAGGACAAGGTCTTGGGGAACAAGAAAGGAATGTGAACAAAACAAATTTTATTCCTTTATATAATACCTGGGCTTTGTGCAAGTTACAACTAAGTCGGCCTTTGTATCCACAAGTTCTACTCCTTGTATTCAACAAGCTGTGGATTGAAAATATTTTTGGACAAAAATACAAACAAATAAAAAATAACACAAATTTAAAATACAGTAAACAAGTATTTGACATAGCACTTACATTGTATGAGGTATTATTAGCAATCTAGTGATTATTTAAATGTATAGGGGCTGAGCACAGTGGCTCACTGTGGGAACCTGAGCATTTTGGGGAGGTTGAGGTAGGAGGATCTCAGCAACTTGGGAGGCTGAGGTAGGAGGATTGCTTGAACTTAGAAGTTTAAGAACCAGTCTGGGCATCAATGATGAGACCCAGCAGTACAAAAAAAAAAAAATAGCCAATATGTGGTGGAGCCCTTGTGGTCCCAGCTACTTCGGAGGCTGAGGTGGGGAGGATTGCTTGAGCTTGGAAGGTCAAGGCATGCAGGAAATTGTGATCAATGCCACTGCTCCCCAGCCTGGGCAACAGGGGAGACCATGTTCAAAAAACAAAAAACAAAAACAAAACAAAAACAAAAAAAAAAAAAGAAAAGAAGAAAGAGAAAAAGACTATGATATCATCATTTATATTATTTCCTTGTAACCATTTTATGCCTGTTGAAGTTCAAGTGTTTACATAAGTAAGAACATTAAGGTTAAATAAAGTTTTTTCTTGTTTTTTTTTCGGCAATAACTAGGGATTTAGCTTTTTCCCATCAAACCAACAAATTTAATTAAATACCTTATTTATGATACAATTTACACAAAGGGCGGCGCGGTGGCTCAAGCCTGTAATCCCAGCACTTTGGGAGGCCGAGATTGGGTGGATCACGAGGTCAGGAGATCGAGACCCATCCTGGCTAACACGGTGAACGCCCGTCTCTACTAAAAATACAAAAAATTAAGCTGGGTGGAGGTTGGCGGGCGCCTGTAGTCCCCAGCTACTCGGAGGCTGAGGCAGGAGAATGCGTGGACCCGGGAGGCGAGTTGGCAGTGAGCTGAGATCCGGCCACTGCACTCCAGCCTGGGCGACAAAGCGCAAGACTCGTCTCAAAAAAAAAAAAAAAAAAAAAAAAAAAAAAATTACACAAGATAGTAACCCTCATGCCGAAATTTTAGTTTTTTTGAACAGAGTTTCACTCTCATCACCCAGGTTAGCGTGCAATGGGGTGATCCAGCTCACTGCAACCTCCACCTCCCAGGTTCCAAGCGATTCTCTGCCTCAGCCTCCCAAGTAGCTGGGATTACGGGTGCATGCCACCACTCCCAACACATTTTTGTATTTTTAGAGAGATGGGGTTTGGCCGTGTTGGCCGGCTGGTCTCAACTCCTGACTCAGGTGGATCCCCCCACCTCAGCCTCCCAAAGTGCGGGATTACAGGCATGAGAGCAGCATGCTGGCTGACACTAATATTTAAGGAAGAGATAAAAATGAAACCACTTGACCAATAAATCATAACAATAATGTATGTTAAAAATTCTGAGACATTCTAATTTTTTTTTTTTTTTTTTTTTTTTTTTTTTTTTTTTTTTTTTTGAGACGAGTCTCCGCTCTGTCCCCCGGCGCTGGAGTGCAGTGGCCGGATCTCGCTCCTGCAAGCTCCCGCCTTCCCGGTTTACGCCATTCTCCTGCTCTGCCTCCGAAGTACGCTGGACTACAGGCGCCCGCCATCGTCGCCCCGGCTAGTTTTTGTATTTTTTAGTAAGACGGGGTTTCACCGGTGTTAGCCAGGAATGGTCTCGATCTTCCTGAGCCTCATGATCCGCCCATCTCGGCCTGCCCAATAGTGCCTGGGATTACAGGCTTGAGCCCGCGCCCGGCCGACATTTCTAATTTTACTCTTACCAACTAAAACCAGCTTATTAAGGATTTACTTAAGTCATGTGACCTTGAAAAGCATTTGGGCTTAAAGTTCCTATTTTCTAAGAAACTTTTTTTTTTTTTTTTTGAGACGGAGTTTCCCTCTTGTTGTCCAGGCTGGAGTGCAATGGCACAATCTAGGCTCACTGCAACCTCCGCCTCCCAGGTTCAAGCAATTCTCCTACCTCAGCCTCCCGAGTAGCTGGGATTACAGGCATATGACACCACACCCGGCCAATTTTTTGCATTTTTAGTAGAGACGGGGTTTCTCCATATTGGTCAGGCTGGTCTTGAACTCCCGACCTAAGGTGATCCACTTGCCTCGGCCTCCCAAAGTGCTGGGATCTTACAGGCGTGAACCACTGTGCCTGACCCTGATAAAGTATTTGTTTTAAGTGCTTTTTTAAAAGTCAATTAATTAGAGCTCTTTTATATATTTTTGGTAGTGAAACATCATATACATGACACATAAATGCATAGACGTATTAGACATGCAGATAGAAGCTCATAGATTCATAAAATTCTCCTTTTTAGTCTTCTATTTTAGAGTTCTAATTTCTTGATAATCAGTTTCATTTCCCTAGGCAATTGTCAGCTAGATAGCTCTAAATGTGCATACCAAAGGAACAACTCTTAGTGAAAATCAGATAGTGAAATTAATCTCAAAGTACAGACAAAGTCTAGGTGTGTTAGCAGGAGATTAAAAATGGATACCAAGCCAAACATAAAATGATAGAAATATACCATAGGATTTGATAAGGAGACAAATTTTATTTAGTTAGGTTGTTTTAAATTTAGTCTCTATGTTTTAACTGGACCTCTGAGCTCTGGGCGGATCCCACGCTGAATCCTAGTTCTCCAAAAACAGAGTGACATCATGGGACTAGGCCATGTAATGTGCTTACAATGCACTGTTACAAAGACATTTCTGTAAGTGTTTAAACCACACCACCTATTATCTCAAATATGCAAGAGTAACCCCTGTACAGGGTAATAACGATTTTGGTAGAAAAAAGATTAGGTAACATAATACAAGAACAAGCATTTGAAGATTTGTAAGCCAAAAATAAAGTTCCAAGCCCCTCACCCAACTGAATGATCCTTCCTCTTGGCCAGGGGAATTCCAAAGTGAAAGTGAAAAACTAGTTCAGCCCATGATGGGAAGCCAGGAGTCAGACATACCCTATTATGCCCTGGTCCCATTGAAATTCAGGCACAGCTGACCAGCATTAACATCAACACAGACCTTACGACTGATAGAACAGTCTGGTAAGAACACTTTCTAAATCTGATAAGAAACATTTGCCATCTACTCTCTCTGAATCTGGACTGAACCAACGTACATCTTATATGTATTGATTAATATCTTTTTTTTTGTTGTTGTTGTTGAGACGGAGTCTCACTCTGTCACCCAGGCTGGAGTGCAGTGGCTGAATCTCAGCTCACTGCAAGCTCCACCTCCCAGGTTTATGCCATTCTCCTGCCTCAGCCTCCCGAGTAGCTGGGACTACAGGCGCCCACCACCTCGCCCGGCTAGTTTTTTGTATTTTTTAGTAGAGACGGGGTTTCACCGTGTTAGCCAGGATGGTCTCGATCTCCTGACCTCGTGATCCGCCCGTCTCGGCCTCCCAAAGTGCTGGGATTACAGGCTTGAGCCACCGCGCCCGGCCGTATTGATTAATATCTTACACCTTCCTGAAACGTGTAAAACCAAACTGTAGTCTTAAGACCTTGGGCACATGTTGTCAAGACCTCCTGAGGCTGTGTCACAGGCTTGACCTTAACTTTGGCAAAATAAACTTCTAAACTGATTGAGACCTGTCTCAGATTCTTTTGGTTTACAGATCTGAGAGGAATTTGTCTGTTTACACTCTTGGGGTTCCATAAGGAAAAACAGAGGTTTCTCCCAAAAGGAAACCTGGCGCCTTCTCTGTTTTCTTAAAGGAATCCTAGGCTGTTAGGAACTATTTATATCCTTCATGCAGCAGAGTATGGGAATAAGGGAGGAGACCACCCCTCATATTGTCTTATGCCCAATTTCTGCCTCCAAAGAAAGAAAAAGTAAAAACTAAAAGGCAGACATGAAATCCACAAGCAGACAGCCCGGTGCCACACCCTGGGCCTGGTAGTTAAAGATCAACCCCTAACCTAATCGGTTTTGTTATCTATAGATTACAGACATTGTATAGAAAAGCACTGTGAAAATCCCTATCCTGTTTTGTTCCGATCTAATTACTGGTGCATGCAGCCACCAGTCACGTACACCCTGCTTGCTCAATTGATCACGACCCTCTCACGCACACCCCCTTAGAGTTGTGAGCCCTTAAAACGGACAGGAATTGCTCAATCAGGGAGCTTGGCTCTTGAGACAGGAGTCTTGCCGATGTCCCAGCTGAATAAACCCTTCTTTAACTTGGTGTCTGAGGAGTTTTGTCTGTGGCTCGTCCTGCTACATTTCTTGGTTCCCTGACCGGGAAGCGAGGTGATTGGCAGATAGTCGAGGCAGCTTCTTAGGCGGCTTAAGCCTGCCCTATGGAACATCCTTGCGGGGGACTCCGACCAGCCTGAGCGAGGCGGATCCTGAAAGCGCTCCCTGGTAGGCATTTACCTCTGTGGGACGCCTCATTCAGAGAAGTGTGTGGCAGGCCCCCATGGAGGATCAACGCAGTGGCTGAACACCAGGAAGGAATGGGCACTTGGAATCTGGACTCTTAAACTTGGTTAGACTAGTCTTTGAAACTTGCCCACTCCATTTGAGTGGAAGCATGGCCTGATCACCCATGGCTTGTCTTTATTGGCACTTTGGTTTTGGTTTTGTATTTGACTTAGTTTGAATTGCTTGACAGGACCAGTCTTGGGAACTTGCCCACTCCGTTTGAGTGGAAGCGTGGCCTGATCACCCACGGCATGCCTTTATCAGCACTTTTGTTTTGGTTTTGACTTGGTTTGAATTGCTTGACAGGATTGGCCTTGGGAACTTGCCTATTCCATTTGAATGGAAGCATGGCCTGATCACCCATGTGGCACTTTGGTTTTTGGTTTTGACTTGACTTGGATTGCTTGATACTTTGGTTTTTGTTTTGACCAGGCTTGGATTTCTGTATACTCTGATTCTGGTTTTGATTTTGGTTTGGTGCAAACTGCAAAAGTGTGTGTGTGCCGTTTTTACCCGTTCTTTGTTTTGTGGTGTGTGTGTGGTGTGAGTGTGGTGTTTTGTCTCGTAGAAGCATAGGTCAGGCACAAATAAGCCCACCCTACTAGGAACTATGTTGAAAAATTTCAAAAAAGAATTTAAAGGAGACTATGGAGTCTCCTTTACACTAGTCTCCTTTGACACTAGGAAAACTTAAAACTTTGTGTAAGATAGACTGGCCAGCATTAGAGGTACGTTGGCCATTAGAAGGAAGCCTGGACAGGTCTCTTTTTTCAAAGATATGGCACAAGGTAACCTGTAAGCCAGGGAATCCAGACCAGTTCCCATACATAGACACTTGGTTACAGCTGGTTTTAGACCCCCCATCCCCAACACACAGTAGTTGAGAGAACTGCAGCATAAGCAGCTGGCAGAGCAAGGAAAGACCAGCAGAGAGAGAGAGAAAGGAAAGAGACAGAGAGGAAAAGAGGCAAAGAGAGGAAGAGACAGACAAAGAGGGAGTCAAGGAGAGAGAGAGAGACAAAGAAAGAGAGAGGCAGAGAGAGAGAAGAAGAGACAGAGGCAAAAGGAAAGTCAAAGACAAAGTCAAAGAGAGAAAGAAAGAGATATACAAGTAGTTAAAAAAAAGTATACACTATTCCTTTAAAAGCCAATGTAAATTTAAAACCTATAATTGATTATTGAAGATATTCTCCATAACCCTATAATACTCCAATACCACTTTGATGTCAATGTAAACAAGAGTGTATCCCGAAAGCACTAAGGCCTTCCTATCAAAAATCCTGAACCCAGTAACCCACGGATGGCCCAAATGCATTCAATCTGTAGTGGCAACTGCTTTGCTAACAACAACAACAACAAAAAGTAAAAGAAAAAAAAACTTTTAGAGGAAACCTCATTGTGAGCATACCTCACCAGTTCAGAAGTATCCTAAGGAAAAAAAGAAAAAAAAGAGGGGGAAGAATTTATATATAAAGAGTATTATATGGTAAATTCTTGTCTTGAAATAAATTAACTGGTTGTTTAAAGAAAGAAATATTTGTAATAAGTCAGAAAGTTGAGGTATGTCAAAGAATTGTTTGCGAAAGTCATGAAATGTCCAGAGCCGTGAGGCCCGGAAATTGCCGCGGCCTCTGTTGCTTAAGCTCCGCATTGTGGAGACAAGATGGCGCACTTCCTGGTTCTTCATCATCAACTTTACCCGCGCGCGCGAACTTTTCCCTCCCGCGCGTAGATAACCTCCCATGCCCGGGAAAGACTAAGTCTACCGAGCATGCGCCTGGTGACGTCTCTCATTATTCTCCTCCATGCCTGCTCTGAGCCTTTCCTCTTCCCTGCCAGCCTATATAAGGCATTGCACCGCCGCCATTAAACGAGACTTGATCAGGCTATTTGTCTTGTCTCCATTTCTCGTGTTTTCTTGTCTCCTCCATTCCCACTCCCCCTTCCAGGGTCTGTTCGACTGTCCTGCAGGTCGGGACACTNA
>NW_016809732.1:752525-756746 GCF_001698545.2 Rhinopithecus bieti
TTTCGATAAAGACCCCAGTGCCGACCAGGAGTGTTGCCCCCCAGTGTAGAACTTTCATGCCATAGTTGGTCCAACATTCTGTGGACCACTAAAGAGCAAGGATGGACTGCCCCAACTGGTTTTTGTAATTTCCTAAAGCCATACATTCATTTTACTAGAGGATCATAGAAGTTAAAGAATTAAAACAAACTTTAGCAATTAAGACAGGATACCAAGATGCAAATGCCTTGTTAAAATGGATCAAATACTCCATCTGCACGTTAAACAAAAGCAATTGTTATGCTTGTGTACATGGCAGGCCAGAGGCCCAGATTGTCCCCTTTACACTAAGGTGGTCCTCCAGTGGACCAGGTGTGGGCTGCATGGTAGCTCTTTTCCAGGATTCTACAGCCTGGAGTAATAAGTCGTGCCAAGCTCTCCCTGCTATATCCCAAAGTTCGGCACCCTGCGGGTGAGCTCCCGAGGGCCATCTAGCTTTGGTCTCCCAACACTAAGTTCACTTCGTGTCTCTCACGACAGGGAGGAAACTTAGCGTTCCTTGGAGACCTGAAAAGATGCAGTGAGCTTAAGAATTTTCAAGAGCTTATCAATCAGTCAGCCCTTCTTCATCCCTGAGCAATGTGTGGTGGTATTGTGGTGGACCTTTACTGGGCACTCTGCCGAATAACTGGAGTGGCACTTGTACTTTAGTCCAATTGGCTATCCCTTTCACCCTGGCATTTCATCAACCAGAGGGAGGAAAAATAAGACATCATAAAGCAAGAGAAGCCCTTTACGGGTCTTTTGACTCTCATGTCTATTTAGATGCAATTGGAGTCCCATGAGGAATACCAGATCAATTTAAAGCTCGAAATCAAATAGCTGCAGGATTTGAGTCAGTATTTTAGTGGGTGACAGTTAATAAAAATGTAGATTAGATAAACTACATCTATTACAACCAAGAGCAACGAGCTTTTCATGAGTTAAAAGAAAAACTCACGTCGGTCCCTGCCCTAAGGCTACCTGACCTGACAAAACTCTTTACACTCTACGTGTCAGAGAGAGAAAAAATGGCAGTTGGAGTTTTAACCCAGACTGTGGGGCCCTGGCCAAGGCCAGTGGCCTATCTCTCAAAACAACTAGACAGGATTTCCAAAGCCGGGCCCCCAGGTCTAAGGGCCCTAGCAGTAACAGTCCTGTTAGCACAAGAAGCAGATAAACTAACCCTTAGGTAAAACCTGAATATAAGGCCCCCCATGCTGTGGTAACTTTAGTGACTACCAAACGACATCATTGGTTAACAAATGCTAGATTAACCAAGTACCAAAACTTGTATGTGAAAATCCCCACATAACTATTGAAGTTTGCAATACCCTAAACCCCACCACCTTGCTCCTGGTATCAGAGAGCCCAGTTGAACATAACTGTGTAGAGGTGTTGGACTCAATTTATTCAAGCAGGCCCAACCTCTGAGACCATCCTTAAACATCAGTAGACTGTGAGTGGTACATGGATGGGAGCAGCTTCATCAACCCCTGCAAAGTGACTCTGAAGAAGATGACAAGCCCTGCTCCAGTCACACCCAGAAGCTGACTGGTCCACGCATGGCCAAAGCATGAGAAAACTCATCGAAGGACTCAATTTCCTTGAAATTTGGACTTTTACAGTAAGGACTTCAATTGATCTTCCTCAGACTGAGGACTGTTCCCAGTGTATACATCAAGTCACTGAGGGAGGACAAAAGGTTGCTACAGTCCTATTATTTTATGGTTATTATAAGTGTACTGGAACTCTAAAAAGAACTTGTTTGTATAATGTTATTCTGTACAAGGTATGTAGCCCAGGAAATGACCAACCTGATGTGTGTTATGTCCTATCTGAGCCTCCCATGACCACAGTTTTAAAATAAGATTAAGGACTGAGGACTGGTGGGGCTCATAAATGATACAAGTAAAGTGTTAGCCAAAACAGAAGAAAAAGGGATGCCCAAACAAGTCACCTTAAAATTTGATGCCAGTGTTTTCATTAATAGTAATAAGTTAGGAATAAGATGTGGTTCTCTTAATTAGAAAGAGGCTATATGGCAGAAAATAAGTACATCTGTCATAAATTAGGACTGTGTGGAAATAAATATAAATACTGATCTTGTGTCATTTAGACCACTTGGATAAAAAAAAAAATGAAAAGGATCCAGTCTACCTTCAGAAAGGAAAAAATGGCCCTTCCTGTACTAAAGGACAATGTAACCCCTTAGAGCTAGTAATAACCAATCCCCTTGATCCTCGCTAGAAGAAAGAGCAGTGTGTGACCTCAGGAATTGATGGGGCTAGACTGAATCCTCAAGTAAGTATCTTGGTTTGAGGAGAAGTTTACAAACGCTCTCCTGAGCCAGTGTTTCAAATTTCCTATGATGAACTAAATGTGCCAGTACCAGAAATTCCAGGAAAACAAGAAATTTGTTTTGCAATTAGCCGAGCATTTAGCCCAGTCTCTCAATGTCACTTCTTGTTATGTATGTGGAGGAATTGTAACAGGAGATCAATGGCCATGGGAAGCCCGAGAATTAGTACCTACAGACCCAGTTCCTGATGAATTCCTGGCTCAAAAGAATCACCTGATAATTCTGGGTCCTAAAAGCCTCAACTATTGGGCAATATTGCATAGCTAGAGAAGGAAAATAATTCACTCACCCTGTAGGACGACTTAGTTGTCTGAGACAGAAACTGTATAATGGTACCACAAAAACAGTCACTTGGTAGAGTTCAAATCACACAGAGAGAAATCCATTTAGTAAATTCCCAAAGTTGCAAACCGTGTGGACCCACCCGGAGTCCCACCGGGACCGGACAGCCCCCACTGGATTATACTGGATATGTGGGCATAGAGCTTACGCCAAATTACCTGACCAGTGGGCAGGTAGTTGTGTTATTGGCACTATTAAACCATCTTTCTTCCTACTGCCCATAAAAACAGGTGAACTCCTGGGCTTCCCTGTCTATGCTTCCTGCAAAAAGAGAAGCATAGCTATAGGAAATTGAAAAAATGATAAATGGCCCTCTGAGAGAATCATACAATATTATGGGCCTGCTACTTAGGCATAAGACGGCTTGTGGGGATACCAGACCCCCATTTACATGATCAACTGAATCATACGGTTACAAGCAAGAAGTCATGGGTAGTAAAAATGAAAGTGAGAACTCCCACTATTGAGTGAGAGTCTCAAAGCGGGGGAATAAGGAAGGAGACCACCCCTCATATTGTCTTATGCCCAATTTCTGCCTCCAAAGAAAGAAAAAGTAAAAACTAAAAGGCAGAAATGAAATCCATAAGCAGACAGCCTGGCGCCACACCCTGGGCCTGGTAGTTAAAGATCGACCCCTGACCTAATCGGTTTTGTTATTTATAGATTACAGACATTGTATAGAAAAGCACTGTGAAAATCTCTATCCTGTTTTGTTCCAATCTAATTACCAGTGCATGCTGCCCCTGTCACGTACCGTCTGCTTGCTCAATTGATCACGACCCTCTCTTGTGCACCCCCTTAGAGTTGTGAGCCCTTAAAAGGGACAGGAATTGCTCACTCGGGGAGCTCAGCTCTTGAGACAGGAGTCTTGCCAATGCACCTGGCCGAATAAACCCCTTTCTTTTACTCGGTGTCTGAGGAGTTTCGTCTGTGGCTCGTCCTGCTACAGTAAGAGGAAGGAGAGACAGGCAGAAGTAAATGGACACAACAGAATTCAGTGGATTGAGAAGAAAAACACCTTTTTCTTAAAAAACAAGATCCTAGGAGAGAAAAAAGTGTGTGTGTGTGTGTGTATATATATATGCTTATATATGTGTGTGTATACATATCTTAGATATTAGATTTTAGTTAAGCTGACTTAACCATTGAGCTCTTAAAAAATCTTTTAAAATCTCTTATCATATTTTTGCTGGATCAAACTGCTGATAGTTTGAAAGTAACACAGATATCAAACTAGAAAGGGCTTGACTTAGGAACCAAACCCAGGCTGTCACCATGTAAAAAACAAGACGCAGAATCATAGCTACACAACTACAGCAGGGACAGCTGCCATTGCTCTGTCAGTTTGGGCTTGGCTAGCAAAAGGTGGCCTTGTTATGTAAATAAAACTCCTCAGATAGTCAAAATCTTCCCTTTCCCTTTCCCTCTCCCTCTCCCTCTCTCTCTCTTTCTTTCTCTCCCTCTCTCTTTCTTTCTTGTTTTTTCTGTTTCTTTCTTTT
>NW_016809732.1:758103-763991 GCF_001698545.2 Rhinopithecus bieti
TTTTGAGACAGAGTCTCGCTCTGTTGCCCAGGCTGGCACGATCTCAGTTCACTGCAACCTCTGCCTTCTGGGTTCAAGTGATTTTCCTGCCTCAGCCTCCCACATGCCAGGCTAATTTTTGTATTTTTAGTAGAGATTGGGTTTCACCATATTGGTCAGGCTGGTCTTGAACTCCTGACCTCGTGATCTGCCCTCCTTGGCCTCCCAAAGTGTTGGAATTACAGGTGTGAGCCACCATGCCCGGCCCAAAATAAATCTTGATCTCAATCAACATTTGGATCAGGGGTTCTATGGAGGGGGGAAGGTCCCAGGCCTTAGGGAATTGTCCTATTGGTTTGAACAATCAAGATAGCCCAAGCTGGTGCCAAGCACTGAAAGGAGATTTGTTAAACATCTGGGCTACTGCCACTCAGAGGCCCTTCCATTGGTTACCAACTTGTAAACCAAAAAGTACCTGAGACAGGTCTCAATCAATTTAAGGACATAGTCTTAATCTTGGAAAAATAAACTTGTAAATTAATGGAGACCCATCTCAGATACTTTTTGGTTTACAGGAAGAACATCCTCACAGAGCTGAGTGGGGAAAACAGGTTCTGCCTTCTCCTTGTGCCCCCATCGAACATCCCCATTTCCACAGCATGGGCTGCCATTTTACAGCTGATGGTTTTCGCCTCTATCTGTAGGGATCAACTCACTGCAATCTCCGACTGCTGGGTTCAAGGGATTCTCCTGCCTCAGCCTCCTAAGTAGCTGGGATTACAGGCACATGCCACCATGCCCAGCTGATTTTTGTATTTTTAGTAGAGACTGGGTTTCACCATGTTGGCTCCGATGGTCTCGATCTCCTGACCTCGTAATCCGCCTGCCTAGGCCTCCCAAAGTGCTGGGATTATAGGCGTGAGCAAGCTCACTCCTGGGAGCTTTATTTTCAACTGCCTAGATGGCTTAAGCACCTCAATTTTACATGCCCAAATGCTAAGATCAAGGGAAGAATGAACTTCCCCCTATTTCCCACCTCCCAATAGTGGCATAGAAGAAGAGCCAGCCCCCACCCGCTGGCCCATGAATGCAATTGTGCCTTTACAAGTGGTAATTTCAAAGCTTCTGCTGTTTCTTTGTGTGCGTAGCTGACAGGAGCCTTTAAGAAGTCTTGGCTCAACCTGGGACCCTTTCTTGTTCCTGGCAGGCCCCAGGGTGAGTGAAGTATTAGCGGAGGATTAGAGAGGTTGCCTTACAAACTATAGGGCTCTTACCAACGCTTTCCTTTCCTTTTTAAGGGTTAAACGGTACTATTCTGAGAAGGAAAGTTTGCCCTTTGGAAATATGTGGGTGTCTGATTCAGCAAATATGAGCTGGATTATCAGAAAAATGAAGAGGCTTTTCTGCAACTCACTTGGCTTGTGAGATTTTGAAGGGGTCTGGACTTGATGCACCAAAGCTCATGTGGCCAAAGGCCACCACACTCCCTGGCAGGAGTCCCCTGGCATTAATCTAGATTCTCGATTCTAGACTTAGACTTGAGGGTGTACTGGGAAAGGAATGAATCTGGCTCATGAGCCATGCCTCAGACAGTTCCTCTTCTAAGGTTAGGGTACACTTGGAGAGTGAGGACAGAAGGGGAACAAGGATAAGAACTGGGACACCCTGAACGACCCCGTGAGAAGGGTTTATTGTTTGAGGATAAAGAAGTTGGCAGTTCTAGATGAGGGTCTTAGGGGGTCCAGGCCCTGTTGAGAACTGGAGGGTAAAACAAGATTCGGTACAAATGCTGTTGGGAAGAAAAAACTTTTCCTCTGCCCTCTTATGTTCAATACCTGGGGACATGCACATTAAACTAACAAAAGACAGATTAGCAAGAGAAGAGTTTATTCGTGCTAGGAATGTACATATATGCAGAAAATTCTCAGTAATGAGTAACTCAAAGGGGTGGTTAGAAGCAGGGGCTTATACACCTCATTTAGTAGAGGAAAGAAAGAAGGGAGAAAAGTCTCCCATAGGAGGAACAAACAGGTTTCTTTAGGAAAGACAAGGAGTTCTTAGGAGAACAAATAGGAGATAAGAAAGTGTGTGATAATGTTTGTCTATGTATGTATGAGTGGGCCTTCTGTCTTCTTCAAGACCATAAAACTCTCCCAGAGAAGGGATTTATGGTACATTTACTCTTTAAAAAAATTTTTTTGTTTGAAACAGGGTCTCACTTTTGTCACCCAGGCTGGAGTGCAGTGGTGTGATCTCAGCTTGCTGTAGCATCCATCTCCTGGGTTCAAGTGATCCTCCTGCAACAGCTTCCCAAGTAACTGGGACTACAGGCATGCACCCAGCTAATTTTTATACTTTTTGTAGAGACTGGGTTTCACCGCGTCGCCCAGGTTGGTCTCAAACTCCTGAGCTCAAGCAATCTGCCTGCCTTCACCTCCCAAAGTGCTAGGATTACAGGCGTGAGCCACTGTGCCTGGCCTGGATTTACTCTTAATTTCTTTCCTGGGAACAGACCTGCCACCAGAGGGAATTTACATCAGTCTTCATTTCTCAGAAGTTCCTGCTTTTAATCAGATAAGGGAAGCTACGAGAAGGCTTCTTTCTGCATCTGTTGAATTTCAGGTGTCTTCAGTTTAAAATAATCTTTACATACACTCTAAGGTTCCAAGTTATTCCCCACCCCACATGACTTGGTAGTTGCTCAATAAATGTTTTTAATGAATGAATGAATGAATGAAAGAATGGATGAACACAGTAGGGGTTAGGTAGAGAGGCTATTGTTTGCTGGCCAAGCATGTGGCCCAGGGATTTGGATGAAGATGAAGTCTAATTTTCCCCCTTTGGTTGGCGGGGGGGGTTGTTCCATACAGCCAAGCTGGGACCCCACTGGACTCAGTGGTATATCTGAAAAGTGGCAAAGGCTGAAAAGCATCAGCCAACTCTTTAATTTGGTGACTCTGTCATTCTTGACATCTGCTAGGACTCAGGAGTTGAGTTCTAAAAGGCTTTGAGGCCAGAGCTATAGAGCAGTAGGTTTGGAGCAAGGAGTCAGAAATTTTAAGTTGCTGCTCAGTTCATTGACATGGTTGACTTTTTCTTGGATAAAATGGGAAAATAAGTGTCTGACAAGTTCTCCTGGACTGCTGGCTTGAAAAGGGGAACAGTGGGTGGGAGAAAGAGGGCATTCAGCTCCTAAACAGGTTAGTTATTTTTGCATTGAAAAGGCCCCCATGCTGGGCCAGGCAGTGGCTCATGCCTGTAATCCCAGCACTTTGGGAGGCCGAGGGGGTGGATCACCTTAGGACAGGAATTTGAGATCAGCCTGGCCAATATGGTAAAATCCCGTCTCTACTAAAAATACAAAAATTAGCCAGGCATGGTGGCAGATTCCTGTAATCCCAGCTACTTGGGAGGCTGAGGCAGGAGAATTGCTTGAACCTGGGAGGTGGAGGTTGCAGTGAGCCAAGATTGCACCATTGCACTCCAACTTGGGTGACAGAGTGAGACTCTGTCTCAAAAAAAAAAAAAAAAAAAAAAAAAAAAAAAAAGAAAAGGAAAGAAAGAACGAAAAAAGGCCCCCATGGCTTAAAGAGAGGCATTTCCAGCTGAGGGATGAAGAAGGAGGGAGGAAGGTATTGGAGAGGCTGGGTGTTAGGTAGGGATTAGCCAGCAACAAATCTTCCTGGCCCTGTGGTTCACTGACTACCCCTCAATCCTGCCCATTCTGGGGCTCTTGCTCTTGGGTTTGATTTCCAACAAAGAACTTGATGTTCTTCCGGAAATGCTCTTACTGTGGACTCAGGCATGAGATGAGTTGTCCAGATGTCCGGCTGGCCCAGTTAGAAAGGTTTTAAGCAGCGCAGAGCCCTATAAAAATAGATCTTTCTAATGCATTTCTTCCACATGCTTCTTATTCTGCAACTAAATACCCAACTCAGGCCTGAGTATGTTCCTTTTCCACAGGAGATTCAGGCTCCTAGAACTGTTCTGGGCCAACAGATGCCACTGATCATCTGGGAAAGAGGAGAGGAAATGACCTTGAATCAGTGAAATAAATGTGTCTGAGCAACAGCTCAGCAAAGGTCATCAGCCAGATAAGATGTGAAAGTGGGGCTCAAATCCAAATCTCAGGCTCTAAATCTTTCTGTACAACTCCCAGCTGCCTGTCTCCAAATAGACACACTGGGTGAGAAGACATACCAAGGCACCACCCAGCAGTGAATAGGAGACCACTGGCTGCTTTCAAGTGTCAGGGCTGCAGGATTTCAAAGAAGGAAACTAGTCAGACTGAAGGGAGTAGCCAGAGGAATTCAGTGGAGGACGGTAGTCAACAGAAACCCAACTGCACTATGGAAATCACATCAAGGAACCTCAGAATTTGACCCACCCATTTGGTTTCAGTGAGAAAACACGCTTACATTTTTAAACTGAAGGCATATTTATTCCCCAGCACTGGCCTCTGGCCCTTGGCCTCTGGATTAGAAACAAAAGGCGGTTGTTTGGTCCCTGGACTGGGATGTTTGCTCAGATTGTGATGTACGCTCAGAGCATCTGGTTTGGGATAGTGGGTGTGCATTTAGAGGGTGTGAGTGTGGGGCTGCCATCCTGTTCTGCTCAAGCTCATGTATGCCTGTGTTGGAGAATGCTGGAAAGTGGAGGAGGAAGAGCTAGCCTGGAGAACCTCTTCTCTCCTTTCCATATCGATGGAATTAGGCAGTGTTGACAAATACTTGTAAGCCTGCACCTCAGAGAAAATGTCACTTGGTCCCATGATCCCTCTCACTGTCCTGATACATACCTTTTGCTTAAATTCCTCCAATCACAGGGAGTCACCCCCGACAAGAGCAGTCCACCCTCTTTGGAGAGCACTTCCTCTCCCATATACATCTGCTGTTCTGTTGTCTCCACACTTGGTTTCTTGTTCTTCCATGAGGGATAGTCATTCTAGTCATTCAACAAATATCCAAATATCCTTTTTCTTTTCTTTTCTTTTTTTGAACAGAGTCTTGCTCTGTCACCCAGGCTGGAGTGCAGTGGCACACTGCACTCAGCTCACTGCAACCTCCACCTCCCCGGTTCAAGTAATCATCCTGCCTCAGCCTCCCAAGTAACTGGGATTACAGGCATACACCACCTCCCCTAGCTAATTTTTTTTTATTTTTAGTAGAGATGGGGTTTCACCTTGTTGGCCAGGCTGGTCTTGAACTCCTGACCTCAGGTGATTTGCAGGCCTCGGCCTCCCAAAATGCTGGGATTACAGGCGTGAACCACCACGCCTGGCTCATTCAACAAATATCTTAGAGGTACTTCCATCATGCGGGGCTCCACGTCCAGTCCTGGAGATAAGGAGCTCGCCTGGCAAGGATAGATAAGTAACAGCCAACTTATTTCAATACAGGCACCATCATCCACTTAGTTTTTCAGGCCAGAACCTGGGTAGCATCCTTGATTCCTATATACCTAACCCCACACATCCTACCCACCAGCAAGTCTTGTTGGTTCTATTTCCAAAATACATAGAGTATTCCTCCTCTTTCTTCCAACTCCACTCCTTTACTCTTGGCCCAAACAACCCTTGTTTCTCTTCTAGACCACTGTACTAACCTCCTAATTGGCTTTTGGGCATCTCCCCTGTCTCTGTAGAACCCATTCTTCACATAGCAGCCAGAACCATCTTTTAAAAATATTTGCACTCTCCTCCTTAAAGTCCTTTAATATAATTTTAAAAAATGTAAACTTTGTATGAAGGGCAACATATCTTCAAAACATGACACAAATCACAAGTATACCCCCTGATGAATTTTCACAAAGTGAATATACCCATGTAGCTAGCCCTCAGAACCAGAACATTTCCAGCCTCCCAACCCCAAGGAGCCTCACTTGTACTTTTTTTTTTTTTTTTTTTTTTT
>NW_016809732.1:764446-770310 GCF_001698545.2 Rhinopithecus bieti
TTTTTTTTTTTTGAGACGGAGTCTCGCTCTGTCTCCCGGGCTGGAGTGGCTGAATCTCAGCTCACTGCAAGCTCCGCCTCCCGGGTTCACACCATTCTCCTGCCTCAGCCTCCCGAGTAGCTGGGACTACAGGCGCCCGCCACCTCGCCCGGCTAGTTTTTTGTATTTTTTAGTAGAGACAGGGTTTCACCGTGTTAGCCAGGATGGTCTCGATCTCCTGACCTCGTGATCCGCCCGTCTCGGCCTCCCAAAGTGCTGGGATTACAGGCTTGAGCCACCGCGCCCGGCCTCACTTGTACTTTTACATCGCTAGTTTTCCACCAAGATTAACCACTATTTTGACTTCTAAACCATTGATTACTTTTGCCTGCCTCTGACCTTTGCATACATGGAACCACAGAACATGTCCTCTTTTGTGTCTGGTTTCTTTTGCTCAACATTCTGTTTATTGAGTTAATGGTAAACAACGTGGATTTGATTGTATGTGCAAAACAAAAACAAAACAAAACAAAACAAAACACATAAAAGCCACTGGAGGGGTACAAACATTTTGGAACACTGGCAGCATCTACTCAGCTGAGTATGTATGTGCCTTGTGATTCAGCATTTCCTAGGTAACCACTCAACAGATATGGTAGGCATATGCTCACCAAAAGACATGTACAAGAATGTTACAGGCCTAGGCTAGAAACCAACAGGTAGGCGTTATTATTACTCCATGTTACAGGTTAGGAAACTGAGGCTCAGACAGAGATTGAGGAACTTGCCTAAGATCACCTGCTTCGTATATAGCAAAACCAGCCTTCAAACCCAGGCTGACAAATTCCTGCCAGGGCTGGCCCTTGTCCGACTCCATGCCTCTTGGGTTCTACTCACCTGCCCTCATTCTCTTGGTCAATCAGTCATGATTGTGCCTTTCTCAAGGCATTTTTTATTTTTATTTTTATTTTTTATTTTTTTGAGATGGAGTTTTGCTCTGTCACCAGGCTGGAGTGCAATGGCACTATCTCGGCTCACTGCAACCTCCGTCCCCCCGGATTCAAGTGATTCTCTTGCCTCAGCCTGCCTAGTAGCTGAGATTATAGGCATGTACCACCACACTCGACTAATTTTTATATTTTTAGTAGAGACAGGGTTTCACTATGTTGGTCAGGCTGGTCTCGAACTCCTGACCTCAGGCAATCCGCCTGCCTCAGCCTCCCAAAGTGCTGGGATTACAGGCGTGAGCCACCACACCTGGCTTCCCAAGGCATTTTTAAAAAAATAAAATTTAAATTTTAGAGTAGGTTTATATTTGTAGAAAACTTGCAAAATAGTTCAGAGTCCCTGTGTACCCCTACCCAGTTTCCCCATTGTTAACATCTTACATTACTATGCAACTTCTGTCATAAGTAAGAAATCAATGTTGGTACAAGTGGAGCATCCCTAATCTAAAAATCTGAAGTCTGAAATGCTCCAAAATCCAAAACTTTTTGAACACCAACATGATGCCCAAAGTGGAAAATTCCAGACATAAGTACTTAACACAAACTTTGTTTCATGTACAAAATTATTTAAAATATCATATAAAATTACTTTTAGGCTATGTGTATACGGTATATATAAAACAAGCATACATTTTCTTTAGACTTACCTCCCATCCCTAAGATATCTCATTATGTATGTGGAACTTATGCAAATATTCCAAAATCCAAAACACTTCTGGTCCCAGGAATTTTGGATGAGATACTCAATCTGTTCATTATTAGTTAATTAATTAATTAATTAAAAAACTTTTTTTTAAGATGGAGTCTTGTTCTGTTGCCCAGGCTGGAGTGCAGTGGCAAGATCTCAGCTCACTGCAACTTCTGCCTCCCAGGTTCATGCGATTCTCCTGCCTCAGCCTCACAAGTAGCTGGGATTACAGGCACACACCACCACACCCTGCTAATTTTTGTATTTTTGTTAGAGACAGGGTTTCACCATGTTGGCCAGGCTGGTCTCAAACTGCTGACCTCAAGCGATCCACCAGCCTCAGCCTCCCAAAGTGTTGGGATTACATGTGTGAGCCACTGTACCCAGCCTATATATATATATATGTATATGTTGTTTTAGAGATGGGTTCTTGCTATGTTGCCCAGATTGGAGTGCAGTGGCTGTTCATAGGCACCATCCCATTACCGATCAGCACAGGAGTTTTGACCTGCTCTGTTTCTGACCTGGGCCGGTTCACCCCTCCTTAGGCAACCTGGTGGTCCCCCACTGCCAGGTCATCATACTGATGCTGACCTCAGTGTGGACACCTGATTGGCATAGTTCTCTACAACCCAGATCTCCTGGGCTCAAGCAGTCCTCCTGCCTCAGCCTCCCAGGTAGCTGGGACTACAGGCACGTACCACTGTGCCTGACCTGTTCATTATTATTAACTAACCTCCATATTTTACTCAGGTTTCACTAGCTTTTCCACTAATGTCCTTCTGTTCCAGGATGGCATCCATAATACCATATCACATTTAGTCGTCATGTCTCCTTGGTCTCTTCTGACCTGTGACAATTTCTCCAACTTGCTTTGTTTTTGATGACCTTGACAGTTTCAAGGAGTACTGGTCTAGTGTTTCACAGAATGTCCCTCCATTTGGGTTTGTCTGATGTTTTTCTGATAGACTGTTATGGATTCTTGGGAGGAAGGCCATGGAGGTGAAGTGTCATCCTCATCACATCATATTGTTACCAGAAAGAGGTCCCAATCCAAATCCTAATAGAGGGTTCTTGGGCCTCACACAGGAAAGAATTCAGGGCAAGTTCATAGAGTAAAGTGAAAGGAATTTTATTAGAAAAGTAAAGGAATAAAGAATGGGTATGCCATAGTCAGAGCAATAGCTTGGGCTGCTCAACTAATTGTACTTATAGTTACACTACTTGATTATTTGCTAAACAAGGGGTAGATTATTCATGAGTTTTCTGGGAAAGGGGTGTGCAATTCCTGGAACTGAGCATTCCTGCCATTTTTAGACCATATAGGGTAACTTTCTGATGTTGCCATGGCATTTGTAAACTGTCATGGCACTGGTGGGAGTGTCTCTTAGCATGCTAATGCATTATAATGAGCATATAATGAGCAGTGAGGACAATCAGAGGTCACTTTCCTCACTATCTTGGTTTTGGCGGGTTTTGATTGGCTTCTTTACCACATGCTGTTATATCAGCAAGGTCTTTGTGACCTGTACTTTGTGCCAACCTTCTATCCCATCCTGTGACTAAGAATGCCTAACCTCCTGGGAATGCAGCCTAGCAGGTCTCAGCCTTATTTTACCCAGCGCCTGTTCGATATGGTGTTGCTTTGGTCCAAATGCCTCTGACAGTATTGGGGTAAATGATATCAACAGGCCTTATCCCTGATGTCATTAACCTTGATCATCTGGTCTAGAAAGTAGCTACTTTTTCTGAAAGGTTTCCCCACTAAAAATGTCCTCTCTCTGCCCTTTCTTTCTTTCTCTTCCTTTCTTCTTTCCTTCCTTTCTTCCTTTTTTAGACAGGTTCTCGCTCTGTTGCTCAGGCTGGAGGGCAGTGGCGTGAACCCAGCTCACTGAACCCTCGATCTCCAGGGATCCTTCCATCTCAGCCTCCCAAACAGCTGAGACCACAGGTGCATGCCACCATGCCCAGTTAATTTTTGTGTGTATATATATATATTTTTTTTATTTTATTATTTTTTTTTGTAGAGACAGGGTTATGCCACATTGCCCAGGTTGGGCTTGAACTTCTGGGTTCAAGCTTTCCACTCGCCTTGGCCTCCCAAAGCACTGGGATTACAGGCATGAGCCACTGCACCTGGCTACCCGCCTTTTGTATACTCTACTCTTTGGAAGCAAGAAACAAAGTGCAGCTCATACTCCAAGCAAGGGGGATGGTGCCTGGCTCCAAGAACTTTGGTGGAATAAAGTAACAATACAATTATCTTTTTAAAAAGTTATTTTTTTGCCATCATAAAAACCTATACAATTTACCTTTTAAATCATTTTAAAGTACAGCATACAGTTCAGTAGTGTTGAGTATATTTACATTGTTGTGAAACAAATCTCCAGAACTTCTTCATCTTGCAGAACTGAAACTTGATGCCCATTAAACAACAGCTCTTCTCTTCTCCCTCTTTCCAGCCCCTGGAAGCCACCATTCTACATTCTATTTCTATGAATTTAACTACTTTAGATACCTAATATAAGTAAAACCATGGAATCATACAGTATTTGTTTTTTTGTGACTCAATTCTCTTTTGATTTTGTTTTGCATAGAGGTATTTTTCCATAGGTGTGCTGTTGATGAGTTTGGAGAATTTAGACAGGCCTCTACTCGGTCAGTTCACATTCTATTACATGCAAATTTCCACATCCTTTTCAGTTTTTACAGCTATACCATGGTCTGTCATAGCAAGTTTATTCAGCTCTCCACCTCTGGGCGTTTTGGATTGTTATCAATTTTTCAAAACCATAAACAGTGGTGATACGTGTATCTTTTTTTATTTTTTGAGATGGAGTCTTGCTCTGTTGCCCAGGCTGGAGTGCAGTGGCACTATCTTGGCTCACTGCAACCTTTGCCTCCTGGGTTCAAGCAAGCCTGTTTGGTTAATTTTTGTAGTTTTAGTAGAGACAGGATTTCACTGTGTTGGCCAGGCTGGTCTCGAACTCCTGACCTCAAATGATCTGCCTGCCTCGGCCTCCCAAAGTGCTGGGATTACAGGAGTGAGCCACCGTGCCCAGCCACATCTTTCTATATTCCTTTTTATTTGGGTAATTTTCTTTCAGCATATTTGACCAAAGCTGAATACTTGTGTAACGGCCCAAGAGGTTCACCTTGCCCACTGCCTAGACAGAGGCAATTCATCAAGAAAGGGGAATTGCAATAGCCAAAAAGTAAATTCATGCAGAGCCAGCTGTGAGGGAGACCAGAGTTTTATTATCACTCAAATCAGTCTTCCCAAGAGTTCAGCGAACAGAGTTTTTAAGGATAACTTGGTGGGTAGGGGGAAGCCAGTGAGCCAGGAGTGCTGATTGGTCAGGGATGAAATCATAGGGAGTCACAGCTGTCTTCTTGTGCTGAGTCAGCTCCTGGGTGGGGGCCATAAGATCAGATGAGTCAGTTTATTTATCTAGGTGGTTCCAGCTGATCCATCCAGTGCAGGGTCTGCAAAATATCTCAAGCACTGATCTTAGGAGCAGTTTACGGAGGGTCAGAATCTTGTAGCCTCCAGCTGCATGACTCCTAAACCATAATTTCAAATCTTGTGGCTAATGTTAATCCTACAAAGGCAATCTAGTCCCAGGCAATAATGAGGTCTGCTTTGGGAAAGGGCTGTTACCATCTTTGTTTAAACTATAAACTAGGTTTCTTTCAAAGTTAGTTCAGCCTATGCCCAGGCATGAACAAGGATAGCTTGGAGGTTAGAAGCAAGACGGAGTCAGTGAAGTTAGATCTCTTCCACTGTCTCAGTCATAATTTTGCAGAGGTGGTTTCCATCCCTCCCTCTGGGGTTTATAACACCTTAATCTTAAAGTGTAGGCTATGAAGATGGGAAAAGGCTATCTATCGCTCTGACTTCTTCCTGCGGACAGGGGATGTAGTGGAAATGGGAGTGAACCCCAAGTTGAGAAGAATGGAACTACATTGCAATTGTCTGAGTGTACTCATGCAGGCCTGGTTGAGCTTCCAAGGCTTGCATGGCAAAAACATTAGTACTCTCATCTCTAGTTTTACTACAGTGTTTAAGTGAACAGCCTACTATAAGGTAAATAACACATCCTAGGATGAAGAGTACAATTCTAAATTTTAAAAGCAAAGATTTGAAAACATTAGTTTGGGGACTTCTTTTTTTTTTTTTTTTTTTTTTT
>NW_016809732.1:773413-775427 GCF_001698545.2 Rhinopithecus bieti
CATTACATAAAAATCATCTTCAAAAGAGAAAACCAAATTTCATGTTGGCTTTAATGCATCTTTAATGTTAAGGCTAGTTTCTTAAATAAAATTTTATATCTCTACTTAGTTTTAATTAGTTTGACCATAAGGTAAGGTTTTCTACCCTTTATAATTTTCCATCAAACAGCAGATCAATTTTCTAAGAAAACCCTGTTTTTTGAACACCTGAGCCCAAATTCTGGCCCCAAAACAGTATCATTTTAAAGTTTTAACCTATAGAAAAAAAGCTAAGTAATTTCTTTTACATCTTAGCCAACTTGTTTATACCCACAGAATTTTTTAATAAGATTAACACTTTACAAACCCTTTTCACTTTGCTTAAACCTTCAGTTTTGTTCCATTACTCTTTTAGGCTAAGTCAACTCTTTTAGGTTAAGACAATCTTTATTTTATTTTATTTCTTTTGAGATAGAGTTTTGCTCTTATTGCTCAGGTCGGAGTGCAGTGCTGTGATCTCAGCTCACCACAACCTCCACCTCCCAGGTTCAAGCGATTCTCCTGCCTCAGCCTCCCAAGTAGCTAGGATTACAGGCATGCACCACCACGGTCGGCTAATTTTGTATTTTTAGTAGAGATGAGGTTTCTCCATGTTGGTCAAGCTGGTCTTGAACTCATGACCTCAGGTGATCTGCCTGCCTAGGCCTCCCAAAGTGCTGGGATTACAGGTATTACCAATAATCTTTAAAACTGTTTTTATTTCCAAAAGATTACTAATGTCACGTGAACAAAAAGGCATTTAAGTATCCATTTTTCTGACAAAATATTTAAGCCCTTATTTTTCTAAGCCAATTAATCGAGCTGTTTTACATACAAACATCACACACAACACATATAAATAGAGACAGAAGATTTGGCACTTGTAAGATTTTTCATTTGCCAGTTTCTTAATTGGATTACTGGCTTCAGGGTGGAGGCTTTGGAGGAACAGGGCCAGGAAAGCATGTGTTTCTAGGGCCAAATAAGCAGCAAATAAGTAGCTGAAGACAAAGACAGATCCCCAGAATTAAGGGTGCCATTTTATACTGGATCTTGGATCCCCAAAAGGAGGGAAATATGATGGGAGAAGACCATGCAGTGCTTCTTTTTTTGAGACGGAGTTTTGCTCTTGTCATCCAGGCTGGAGTGCTGTAGCAAGATCTCGACTCACTGCAACCTCCACCTCTCGAGTTCAAGTGATTCTCCTGCCTCAGCCTCCTGAGTAACTGGGATTACAGGTGCCTGCCACTATGCCTGGTTAATTTTTGTATTTTTAGTAGAGACGGGGTTTCACCATGTTGACCAGGCTGGTCTCGAACTCCTGACTTCAGGTGATCCACCCACCTTGGCTTCCCAAAGTGCTGGGATTACAGTCATAAGCCAATGTGCCTGGCTGACAGTGTAATGCTTCTACCCTGCATTTCATTACAAGGCAACCCAAAGCCAATGAGCCTATTTTGACATGGGCCCATCCCTCATGGGCATCTCATCTCTCAGTTGGGGTTGGGGATGTTTTCTTATCTTCCAGGTGACCAAGAGCATGCTTCTCTGATCCAAGTGTGCAAAGAGTCAAGTATTCCTCAATAACTACTATTAGCCATCCTTAAAGTATATTTCCTACTTAGTTATCACACACCAAAGCTGTCTCATAATGCGAAGTAATTTCTCATATCCCCCAAACTCAAAACTGTCAGATAACACAACGCAAAACAGAACAGAGTCTTTGATTTTGAGAGGGATCTACCTGCTTTTATTTCCTGGGGTTTCATGAGGAAAACAGAGGTGTTCCCCCTCCCCCAAAATGGGGTCTGTGGTGCCTCCTCGGTTTTTCCCAATGAGTCCCAGACTACCAGAAGTTATCTTAGGGCCTCTCATGTATGCATTAAGAGTGGCAAGACTAAAAAAAAAAAAAATTGAGAAAATAATTGAGTCGACTGAGAAGAAAAAATCTTTTCCAGAAAACAAGTTCCAGGAAGAGAAAAATATAAAGGCCTTT
>NW_016809733.1:0-1319 GCF_001698545.2 Rhinopithecus bieti
CTTTGAAATATTATATTTACAAAATAAAAGTAAATCACATTTATCATACCGAAAAAAAGAGAAAACTTCATAAAGGGAGATATTTCCCCAGAGAACTGTGAGTAGAAACATACAGCTTTTCCCTCAAAAAAAAAAAAAAAAAAATCTAAAACCAGCATTTATTACTCACCCCAAATCATATACGATTTTAAAAAGACCTACTTCTAATGAGTTTTGTGATCCTTTATGAGCAGAAGAGAGCACTAATTATTATAATTGGTAACAGTCTAAAACAACTCATAATCTTAAGCTGTGGCTAAGGCTCCAGCTGTTGCCCAGTCTTTTAATACAGGGACCTTAACTCTTAGCAGCTTTCCTTTCCTGCTGCTTCATGTGGCCATCCTTCCATACTGCCTAATGTAGGATCTGGAAGCTTCATGCTTCTGCTGTTTCTCATGACACATTAATGCTGCTCTACCCCACTGTTATTACTTCCATTCATGACTTTGCTCTATTAAAAGTATTAGTAACTTCACTTGGAGTGTACAGTGGAGGAGATCAGTATTTGTTGAGTAGCTTCTAGAAAATAGGAAATTTACATATATTTTAATGAAGTAGTAATTTTCATCTTAATGATTTTCTTAAATAATCTTATAAAATATTTCTTCTTCTACAGCCATGTAAATTCAAGTAAAGATAAGCTAAATAACTCACAGAAAGTCAAACAAATAATAAATGACTGGACAGGGGTTTGAGCCCAAAGACTGGCCTTTTTAAAAAATCTGTGCCCTTTCTACTACATAAGTTGTTCTCAAACTTACAACATCATTATGTTATGTTGGTCCTGAACCAGAAATATCAGCATCACCTCCACTGTTAGAAGTACAAATTCTTGTACCTTACTACAGATGTACTGAGCTAGATACTACTGGATTTGGGCCCAGAAATCTATGTTTTAACAAGTCCTTCAGATGTCTCTGGTGCACACTGAAGTTTGAGAATCTCTGTCCTATGCTGTATTGCTTTTTTCAATGGAATGAAGCAGATGAATTCTTAGGTCAGGCTTCAGATATTTTCTCCTCTTAGAAATTACAGGCTTTGTAACCCCAAAGATATCCTTTAGCTTTAAACACTGTTTTTCAAGGTTTTGTTTACTTTGCTTTTTTTTTTTGTTTGTTTGGAGGCTCATAAACAGATCTATTCCCTGGACATCATCCCATATCTCTCTATCATTGCCACAGCTTTCACTTACTGCTTAATTTATTCATTTATTTATTCATGTGTTCTTTCATTCAGCTACTTTTATTTGAAAGCCTTTTTTTTTTTTTTTTTTTTTTTTT
>NW_016809733.1:3831-7110 GCF_001698545.2 Rhinopithecus bieti
CTTACTTTTTTTTTTTTTTTTTGCCAATGTGAGTGTGTGGGAAGAGAAGCTATTTTCCTGAAATTCTTGTAACTGATCATATTTTGTAGCAACAGATTTTGAAAAGCATTTAAAAACAGTTTCACAGTGTACTCTCCAGGATGACATCTTTCCTTTGAGGCAGAAGAGTGACTTTTCTAAAAAGTGTTTCTTAAGTAGTTGCTCTTCCCAAGGCAAAGGTACCTCACTCTAATCTCTTCGCTGCCTCTTGTCCCTCTTCGTCTTCCTTTATTTTTCCAAGTTATTTGTGTCTCCTGATACGATTTCCCAATATTTCATTAAGTGGTCTGGACCAAATGCAATATTTTATTATCCGTTGACATCAATTTTGAAATCATAAAAGAAAAACTTTCTACGTCACAGGACTCAAATTTTGTCTGGGTTTAATTTCCATTACATGTTCTAATTTGAACTCAACCACTTCTCCCTGGTTTTTATTTTCTTTTTAATAAAAGGAACATGAAAAACTCAAATCTACATGGTTGGAAGTAGAGATAGAAAGGGTGAAGATTGGTTTACTTTCGGTTATCAACAATTAAAAATAAAGAAAAGAAATGGTACCCTGGAGTTTTACTACAACACCCAGAGTAGCAAGAGAGAGGTTTCGTGCTTACTATAATCTTTCTTGATATTTTGCCAAACTGCATAATGTAATTTGAACTTTCCAGGCCTTGTTAATAATTCAGAAACCTCATGTTTGTATATAAACTTCCTTTCAGAGAGCTCAAATCTCTTTCATAACATTTTCTCTAACCACATCAATATTCTACTTGGAAGGCTTAGTTATTTATTTTCTTACGAATGCTACAAATGCGAAAATGAGGCATAAATACTCAGGATATTTGATATGCATTCTTAAGTCTGAGAAGTGGTTGAATTAAAACTGTGATGAATCCCTTAAGTTCCAAACTAATTACTAATTCAGCTTTGATTTTTGTTTTTCTAAGGGTAAAAGTAATCGTTTATTCTTTTGGATGAGATGCTTCCTCTTGAATCCAGGGCTGAATTTACCTCTCTGTCTAAAACAACTTTTAAAATGGAAAAGACATATATTTAAAATGGTTTACAGACACTATATCAAGTAGCACAGGATAGTGATCCCCAAAAGAAGGAAAGCAAATGGTGTGAGCCTATGATTGCCCAACTTACTGTCTGGAGATAGTTCTTAAGCCTAGCACAGGAATGGGGAGATAAAGCAGAACCTGGAGGTCACCCCGAGTTGAGGAAATGGAGTTAGGACTCTGGGAAGGCCGAAACAGCTGGAATTCGCTGGGCTGTATATCAGAGAAAAAAAGAGTTGCACAATGAGAGAACTTCACGGATCTGCAGAGGGTTCCCAAGTCTTCTGCTACGTATAGATCAATACATATTTCTGAGGAAATTACCTGAAGTGAAGGGAGGAACTATTTTGGAGACATTCCTCTATGAGTCTCTTTTAGTCCACCAGGGCTGCTGTAACAAAATACCACAGACTGGATGGCTTGAGCAACAGAAATTTATTTGCTCACAGTTCTGGAGGCTGGAAGTCCAAGGTCAAGGTGCCAGCAGAGTTGGGTTTTCCTGAGGCCTCTTTTCTTGGCTTGCAGATGGCTGCCTTCTCACAGCTTCCTCACATGGTCTTTTCTCTGGGCATGTGCAGAAAGAGATCTCTGGTTTCTCTGCCTCTTATAAGGACACCCACCAGTCCTTTTGGATTAGAACTCCACCCTTATGACCTCATTTAATTTTAATTACCTCTTTAAAGGCCTTATCTCCAAATACAGTTGCTTTGGGGATTAGAGTTCAAAATATGAATTTTATAGATACATAATTCAGTCCATAGCAGTCTCTTACATTTTTGCACATCTTACAGAGTCAAGAACTGCCTTTGTTCTGGTATATCTTATTAAGGATATTTTTGTTGTTGTGAACTGCCTTAGAAGACAGATATAGTTTCTTCTTTAGAAGCAAAGGACAGATACGCTTACTGTCCAATATAAAAGATCTGGATTCTGGGTTTCTCTCCTATAATACAACCTACAGCATGTGTGGGAGTTGCCTGGCCCTCTTTACATTGCCCTATGAGAATTGGCAAACTGTCTTCTCTTAACATCCCTGAAATTGTGGCGGGCAAAGTTCTCAACTTGTGAGTAGGGCAAAAGCTCACTCTTTCAGAGATCTTCAAAACTACCTGCTATGGTTTTGATGCCAAAACTCATGTTGAAATTTGATCTCCAATGTGGCAGAGTTGGAGGTGAGGCCTATTGGGAGGTATGTGGGTGATGGAGGCAGATCCTTCATGAACAGATTAATGCTTTCCCACTAGGGTGAGGGAGTTCTTGCTTGTGGGAATGAATTAGTTCCTGAGGGAGTGGATTAGTTCCCACAAGAGGGGGTTGTTAAATAGAGTCGGGCTTCCTCTGTTTCTCTCTTGTGCTTTCTCTCTTACCATGTGATCTCTTTTCACATGCCCACTCCCCTTCTGCTTTTCACAATGAGTGGAAACAGCATGAGGACCTCAACAGATGCCACGGGCCAGTCTTAAACTTTTCAGCTTACAGAGCAGTAAACCAAATAAACCACTTTTTAAAATGAATTACCCAGCCTCAGGTATTCTGTAATAGCAACACAAAAATGTACTAAGACACTCTCTAAAAGAAATAGAACAATCACCGTATCTCCTACAGGGCCGGGAACAGTTCATGCTTCCACCAGTCAAAGTGGAAAAGCTTGTAAATCACAAGGTATAAAAAAGAGTACTCAGAATGACATTGCTACAGTAATGCAGAAAGATAGGCTATAAACTAAACCTGCTCTGATCATCTAGCACAGCTTAAATGCAAGTCGTGAAAGGATCAAAGTGTTTCAAAGTAACTTAATTGCAACTCAGAAGAAAGTTCAAGAGTTTCCAGTACCTAACAAGGTAATATTTGCAACTTCTGGATCAAATAAAAAAGTACCAGGGTTGCAAGGAAGCGGTGATGTATAGCCCTTAATAAGAATTAAAACAAATCAATAGATATAGATTCAAAAATTACACAAATGCTAGAATTAGTAGGTAAGGACTTTAAAACAGTTATTATAACTGTATTGCAAATGCTTAAGAAGACAGAGGAAAGATTGAACATGTTGCTTGGAAACAAACACATAAAAACAAAAAATACATTGGATAGCATTAATTAGAGATTAGCCACTGCAGAAAAACCAGCTCCTGGATTCATTGATTTTTTTATTTTTTTTATTTTTTATTTTTTATTATAC
>NW_016809734.1:0-734 GCF_001698545.2 Rhinopithecus bieti
GGAATTTATCTCACAGAGATAAAACTTTCTTTTGATTCAGCTGGTTTTGAAACACTTTTTTTTTGTAGAATCTGACAAAGGCCATTTTGGAGACCATTGAGGATTATGCGGTAAATCCAAATAGGCTCAGGTAAAAACTAGAAAGAAACCATTTGTGAAACTTCGAGGTGGGGGGAGTCAACTCAGAGAGTTAAACTTTTCCTTTATTTCAGCAGGTTGAAAACACTCTTTTGTAGAATTTGCGTAGGGACATTTGGAAGCTTATTGAAGTCTATAGGGAAAAACAGAATATCCCACAACAAAAACTAGAAAAAAGCTATCTGTGAAACTGATTTGTGATGTGTGGATTCGTCTCACAGAGTTAAACCTTTCTTTTCATTCAGTAAGTTGGAGTATTGTTTTTGTAGCATGTGCAAAGGGACATGTGATAGCACATTGAGGCTTATAAGGAAAAGCAGAATACCCCAAGTTAAAAACTGGAAATAAGCTATCTGTGAAACTAGTTGGGGATGTGTGGATTCATTTCACATAGTGAACCCTTTCTTCATATTCAGCAGGTGGGAAAGACTCTTTTTGTCGAATCTGCAGAGGGACATTAGGAAGCTCATTAAGGCCTTTGGGCAAAAGCAAATATCCCCAGATAAAACTAGGAAGAAGTTTCTGTGACACCACTTAGGGATGTGTGGATTGATCTCCCATAGACAAACATTTCTTTTTATTCACCAGGCAGGAAA
>NW_016809735.1:0-658 GCF_001698545.2 Rhinopithecus bieti
TCCCAAAGTGCTGGGATTACAGGCTTGAGCCACCGCGCCCGGCCAATTGCCATTCTAACTGGTGTGAGATAGTACCTCATTGTGGTTTTGATTTGCATTCCTCTAATGGGTAGTGATGATGAGCATTCTTTCATGTGTCTGTTGGCTGCAAAAATGTCTTCTTTTGAGAAGTGTCTGTTCATATCCTTTGCCCACTTTTTGATGGGGTTGTTTGTTTGTTTGTTTGTTTTTGTAAATTTGTTTGAGTTCTTTGTAGGTTCTGTATATTAGCCCTTTGTCAGGTGAGTAGATTGCAAAAATCTTTGTAGATTCTGGAAATTAGCTCTTTGTCAGATGAGAAGTGTCTGTTCAAATCCTTTGCCCATTTTTTGGCGGGGTTGTTTGATTTTATTTTCTAGTGAATTTGTTTAACTTCTTTGTAGATTCTGGATATTAGCCCTTTGTCAGATGGGTAGATAGCAAACATTTTCTCCCATTCTGTAGGTTGCCTGTTCACTCACGGTAGTTTGTTTTGTTGCGCAGAAGCTCTTCAGCTTAATTAGGTCCCATTTGTCAATTTTGGCTTTTGTTGCCACTGCTTCTGGTGTTTTAGTCATGAAGTCCTTGCCCATCCATGCCTATGGCCCGAAAGGTATTGCCTAGGTTTTCTTCTAGGGTT
>NW_016809736.1:0-1064 GCF_001698545.2 Rhinopithecus bieti
TTTTTTTGGTCTTAGCGCTAAAACTCAAAATCGCGGTTATTCTAGTGGTTAGCCCGGACTCTTCCGTTCCTCAAACCTCTGGAAACTACATCTCCCAGCATGCTGTGAAACTGGTCTGACTTCATCTCAAATGGCCCCGTAGGGCAACAAGGATGGTTAGTTTTGACCCTATTTATTTGTGCCATAAAACAATCGATCCTAATTGACAGCTATTTGGACTTTTACATCTGCCAAACCCTTTTTCTTGAACTGTGGTCGCTAAATGAGGGGATCCTGGTCTGGGAAGTCCCATCTATTCCTTCAATAGGATGGGGAGTGGGGCTAGTGTCTCCAGCGATCTCAAGAATAGGAGGGAATGTTGACCAGGGAGCACCGCTGCGGCCGATCAGAGGAGCAGGAACTGGAGCCCTGGCCGAGTCCGAAAAAAGCCAGATCTGGAAGGTGCCTGCGGAACGGTTTTAAGTGGAAGATGGAGGAGCCGGAGGAACCGGCGGACAGTGGGCAGTCGCTGATCCCGGTTTACATCTATAGTCCCGAGTATGTCAGTATGTGTGACTCCCTGGCCAAGATCCCCAAACGGGTAAGAGAAGTCGGGATGAAAGACCATGGGCTTTTGTGGTGGGGGTGGGGGCAGTGGACGAAAGAACGTTAGGAAGCGGAGAGGACACTGGGCTGGGGGAAATCTTCAGAAATTTCGAGTAGCTGTATCAGATACCTAAAGCTGTATCAGAAGGAAGTGTTCTCATCTCGTTTCTGAGAGCGCAGCATGTCTCTGCGGGACGTCCAACGGACAGGTAGGAGTGGGGAGGGGTACGGAGGAGGGGAGAGGACGCAGTTTCCACTCCTAGGGGACCGCTGTAGTCGTGGGAAAACAAGCTGCAGAGGGAAAGTGTTCCATCACCTGCCTAAGGCCTGGTAGCTTTCACCTTAGAGATTTTGATACTTTGTATCTGTATTGCCTAAAGTGTATTGTAACTGTTAACAGAAGGCAAGCCAGTTGAAACAAAGTTAATCCGTTCCTTTGTTCAGGATAATGAGATTGACGGGGATTTTGCTGAATTAAA
>NW_016809737.1:0-656 GCF_001698545.2 Rhinopithecus bieti
GGGCGAATCACGAGGTCAGGAGATCGAGACCATCTGGCTAACACGGTGAAACCCAGACTCTACTAAACATACAAAACATCAGCTGGGTGTGGTGGCGGGTGCCTGTACTCCCAGCTACTCGGGAGGCTGAGACAGGAGAATGGCGTGAACCTGGGAGGCAGAGCTTGCAGTGAGCCGAGATGGCGCCACTGCACTCCAGCCTGGGCGACAGAGCGAGACTCCGTCTCAAAAAAAAAAAAAAAAAAAATCCAACAGGACAGCAGGGTAAAACTTAATTGGGTGTGATGGCACATGCCTGTAGTCCCAGCTACTCAAAAGGCTAAGGCGAGAGGATCCCTTAAACCCCAGTTCAAGGCCAGCCTGGGGGGAACATAGCGTTACCCTGTCTTAAAAATTAAATGGGTACAGGGTTTCAATTTTGCAAGATGAAAAGGTTCTAGAGATCAGTTGCACAACAATGCACATGTAACTAACACTACTGGCCAGGTGCCATGGCTCACACTTGTATCCCAGCACTTTGGGAGGCCGAGGCAGGCGGATCACGGAGTCAGGAGTTTGACACCAGCCTGGCCAACACAGTGAAACCGTCTCTACTAAAAATACAAAATTAGTTGGGCATGGTGCCAGATGCCTGTAATTCCAGCTACTTGGGAGGC
>NW_016809738.1:0-658 GCF_001698545.2 Rhinopithecus bieti
TTCTTCTTCTTTTTTTTTTTTTTTTAGATGGAGTATCAATCTTGTTGCCCAGACTGGAGTGCAATGGCGGGGATTACAGGCATGCGCCCGGCTAATGTTGTATTTTTAGTAGAGACAGGGTTTCTCCATGTTGGTCAGGCTGGTCTCAAACTCCTGACCTCAGGTGATCCACCTGCCTCAGCCTCCCAAAGTGCTGGGATTACAAGCATGAGGCACCGAGCCCGGCCCATCCTGTTCACAAATTATGGATATATATCTTCAGGTCTCGCTGAAGAAATAAAGAGGTGTATGTGTATATGTGTGTCTGTATTATTTTTATTTTTATTTTGTGAAACGGAATCTCACTCTGTCGCCTAGGCTGGAGTGCAGTGGCGTGATCCTGGCTCACTGCAACCTCTGCTTCCCAGGTTCAACTGATCCTCCCACCTCAGTCTCCCGAGTAGCTGGGATTATAGATGCCTGTCACCTTGCCCAGCTAATTTTTCTTTCTTTCCTTTTTTTTTTTATTTTTATTTTATTTTAGATAGAATCTCTGTAGCCCAGGCTGGAGTGCAGTGGTGTGATCTCGGCTCACTGCAAGCTCCACCTCCTGGGTTCAAGAGATTCTTCCGCCTGAGCCTCCCATGTAGCTGGGATTACAGGCATGTGCCACCACACC
>NW_016809739.1:0-688 GCF_001698545.2 Rhinopithecus bieti
ATTTAAATGTTAAATCCAGTTGAGGCACTTGTGTTAAAGACAAAACTATTTCCTGTAATAGATTCTAACTGGTTATTGGTGTGCACAGGAGAGCTATTGATTTTTTCTAACTTGATCATGGTAGAGAACCTTCTGGAATACATCAACTTTAGCAGTTTTATGAGTCAGTTTATTCTCTGGATTTTTTTTTTAGATAGGCAATGATAATGCCTACAAATAAAAATATCTAATCAGAATGCTTTTGACTGTAAATAATAGCCACAGACTCAGACAACAAAGAGATGTATAATGTACATAACGCACATCCCTGAGGCAAATGCTCCAGAGTTGGTTATTACAGCATCTTGAGGATGTCATTGCTGATCCAGGTTTTTACATTTTTCCAACTCCAATGTATAAGCTTTTTCTTAGGCTACTTCTCCTCACAATTACAAAATGACTGCAGCAACTCCAGAGAGCACATCCAACATGAAAATTAAAACTGGACAAAATTTGGGTTCTTATCAGCAAGAAACAGAGGCGAATAAATGCTCGATCTGTAACTCCTTTTCAATACATATAATTATTGTTTCCTTTTTCACTTTCTGCCTTAACACGTTACCTACAATTTCTTTCATAACGGCAATAGCAGCAATAGTAGGAATCCTTGCCTTAAATTTAACTGAAATACATCTACACCATTTGAATA
>NW_016809740.1:0-1799 GCF_001698545.2 Rhinopithecus bieti
GATCAATGAGTAGAACAGAATAGGAAATCCAGAAATACCCAAATATATGTAAGAATTTAGCATTTGATAATGGTGATGTTTTGTATTATTTAAAAAAGGTAGATTGTTCATAATTCATTTTGGAGAAAACTAGCTAGATTTTATGTCACAAAATAAGAGTATAGATTAAAAATTTTAAATATACAAAAGGAGAAACATACCAGAAGAAAACACAAATGCCTATTTATATATGCATATATATGTTTTTTTTGTTTTTTTTTGTTTTTTTTTTTTTTACAGAGTCTCACTCTGTTGCCCAGGCTGGAGTGTAGTGGTGTGATCTTGGCTCACTGCAATCTCTGCCTGTTAGGTTCAAGCAATTCTCTGCTTCAGCCTACTGAGTAGCTGGGATTACAGGTGCCTGCCACCATGCCTGGCTAATTTTTTTTTATTTTTAGTAGAGATGGAGTTTCACCATCTTGGCCAGGCTGGTCTTGAATTCCTGTCCTTGTGATCCACGCACCTTGGCCTCCCAAAGTGCTGGGATTACAGGCGTGATGAGTCACCGTGCCCAGCCTATATATGCAGATATAATAAAATAAGCTCATTAAAATAAGCATTTTAAAATTGGGCATAGTACTTTTTAGCGTATCTACCAGTGACCTACATACGTAGGAAAACAGTGTTCCTGGTAGGAGAAGGAATTTAAGTTAGAGGAATGAAATACTGTTTTCTACTTAAGTTAGAAGAGGAATGAAAGGCCGGGTGCAGTGGCTCACGCCTGTTATCCCAGCACTTTAGGAGGCTGAGGCAGGCGGATCACAAAGTCAGGAGTTTGAGACCAGCCTGGCCAGTGTGTTGAAACCCCATCTCTGCTAAAAATACAGAAAATTAGCTGGGCATGGTGGCATGCATCTGTAATCCCAGCTACTCAGGAGGCTGAGGCAAGAGAATTGCTTGAACCAGGGAGGTGGAGGTTGCAGTGAGTCGAGATCACGCCACTACACTCCAGCCTGGGTGACAGAGTGAGAGTCCATCTCAAAAAAAAAAAAAAAAAAAGAATGAAATACTGTTTTCTATCCACAAAGTTTTTGACGATGAAGAACAGTGGTATGTATATAGTTGTTCAAAGTTTAAGTTGCTGCAGCTTTTCAAACAGACACTTTAGTGGTAAGAAGAACCACATTTTTAAAATGTATTTTTTTTTACTTATCAATTCCATTATACTGAAATATCTTTACGAAATAGATACATCTGTTTTTCTTAGTATTGCTTAAAACAGCAGTGTATTTAGAAGAATTCATAGATTTTATGAACAAATTTTGGTGCATCCATAGGATGGAATAATAAGTAACTATTGAGGGTGTCAGTAGATACAGAGATACATTGACATGCAAAGATGTACTTTGCTATATCAAGTGAGAAAAAAATCAGTTTGTTACACATATACACAAACAGAATCTGCTCTTGTGTTACCTGAAAATATGTAGAAAACATAATCAAACTTATTTCTGGGGATTTGTAAGTGAAGTTTTCCCTTTCTCTTATCTGTGATTTCTGCAATGAACATCTGAAGTTTAGTTAAGGTTCATTAGTAATGAAATAATCCTTGGGAAGAGAAGGAATATGCTGCTTGCATAGATACAACTAATTTCTCACATTCTATTATTTATTTTTATTTCTGTGGATGGCTGTCTTCTGTGAACGTTATCCTCTTCAGAAGTAGAGGGATTCTGTTTACCTGTTCCTGTAGTTTTTATTGTATATACATTTTATTATATAATTATCTTTTCATTATATATAGGTTAACATGTGTAAAA
>NW_016809741.1:0-1127 GCF_001698545.2 Rhinopithecus bieti
GCCTCCCAAAGTGCTGGGATTACAGGCTTGAGCCACCGCGCCCGGCCTGCTTTGTTAATATTTTGAATTCATGGATTCTACTGTCTGAGCTTGTAACATTTCACGAGACGAGATTATTCGCTCTCATGCACTAAAATGGGAGAGGGAGTAGCATGCACTGTGGCCACATAGCGGCTGCCATTGCTATTAGCCAACATTTTTTGTACTTAATATGCAACAGCCATTTTGCACATTGCTTTACGTGAATTATCACTCTACTTTAATCATCACAAAATGCTATGATGGAGACACATTGGACTATCCATTTTACACACGAGAAAACAGAGGCAAGGGAAATAATCTACTCCTAATCATAAAACTAACTTGAACTGACTCCAGGGTCCATGTCCTTTACTTATACACTATTGTAGTCAGTTTTAAACATGGTAGATTTGTTCTGCTGGCATACTTAACTTGGCTCTGTTTAGAAAACCAGAATAATTAAGGAGCTGTGTTTAAGGTGGAGGTATGATTTTCAATATTATTTCCAAGGCTTCACCAATCAGTCAATAATAAAATTTCTCATGGGAATAGCCAGTTCCTCTTGGTCAGCAGGACACTTCCCATGATCACTCCTACTTTAGTCCTACAGCCTTCTCCTGAGGTTCTTGCTCTTATCATGAAAAGCATGGTCCATTCTTTTCTAGTCCACTGAAATGGGATGTATATTCAAAGTTGTTCATCTCTAGTTTCCCCGGGGTGCTATTAATCCATATATAAGAAAGAGATCAACTTCAGATTTTCGTAAGAATATGAATAGTTAGGTGCCGGGCACAGTGGCTCATGCCTGTAATCCCAGCACCTTGGGAGGCCGAGGTGGGCGGATCACGAGGTCAAGAGATCGAGACCATCCTGGCCAACATGGTAAAACCCCGTCTCTACTAAAAATACAAAAATTAGCTGGGCATGGTGGCATGAGCCGATAGTCCCGGCTACTCAGGAGCATGAGGCAGGAGAATCACTTGAACCCACGAGGCGGAGGTTGCAGTGAGCCAAGATCGCACCACTGCACTCCAGCATGGGTTACACAGCGAGACTTAAAGAAAAGAAAGACAGAGAGAGAGAGAAAGAAAGAGAGAGAGAGAGAG
>NW_016809742.1:0-1066 GCF_001698545.2 Rhinopithecus bieti
TTTTTTTAAGCTGGAGTTTCACTCTTATCTCCAGGACTGGAATGCAATGGTGCGATCTCGGCTCACTGCAACCTCCACCTCCTGGGTTCAAGCAATTCTCTTGCTTCAGCCTCCAGAGTAGCTGTGATTACAAGCATGCACCACCACACTCAGCTAATTTTTGTATTATTAGTAGAGATGGGGTTTCACTATGTTGGCCAGGCTGGTCTCAAACTCCTGACCTCAGGTGATCCACCCGCCTCTGCCTCCCAAAGAGCTGGGATTACAGGCATAAACCACCACGCCCAGCCTGAAACTACTTTTAAGATACATAGGGATTACTAGGCTAGAAGTCTCTTTATTCATGTGGTAGGCAAAATATAAGAGGGACCCCAGTGATCTCTGCCACTTCTATTCATAGATTTGTGTATTTCCCTCTCTTTTAGTTTGGGTGGGGCCTGTGACTTGCTTCTAACCAATAAAGTATGGTAAAGGTGATGGGATGTCCCATCCATGATTATGTTACATGAGATTGTAGCTTTCATCATGCCAGCAGACTCCCTCCCTTGCTGGCTCTGATGAAGCAAGTTGCCACGTTGGTGAGATGGGGAGATCCACATGGCAAGGAACTGAGAGTGGCCTCAAGCCAACTACCCACAAGGAACTGAGGCCCTTGGTCCAACAGCCTAAAGAGGATTTTCATCATGCCAAAAACCACTGAAGTGAACTTGGAAGTGAATCCTTCCCAATCGAGCTCCCATATGGGACCCCAGCCCTGGCCAAAACATTGCAGCCTCAAGAGAGAACATGAAAAAGATGACCAAGCTAAGCCATGCTCATATTTCTAACTCACATGAACTGTGAGATAATAAGTGGGTATTGTTTTAAGCAACTAGCTTTTTGGGAATTTGTTATGCAACACTAGGTAACTGATAAAGCTAATGTCTATAGTCGGCAGAATAATGATCCCCTGAAAGATGTCCTCATCCTAATTTCCAGAGTCTGTGACTTTCTTTGCAGATATAATTAAGTCAGAGATGAGTTGATTATCTTTGACTATCCAGTTGGACCCAATATAATCACTAGG
>NW_016809743.1:0-1837 GCF_001698545.2 Rhinopithecus bieti
AAAAAAAAAAAGAGTTTTCTTTATATTCTCATCTGCATTTTTTTTTCTTAAGAGATGAGGTTGCCCAGGCTGGAGTGCAGTGGCTATTCACAGGCGCGATCACGTTGCATTACAGCCTAGAAATCCCAGACTCAAATGATCTTCCCACCTCAGCCTCCCAAGTAGCTGGGACTATAGGCACATACCACCATGCCCAGCCTATTTTTGTCTTTTTGATAGTAGCCATTTTCATGTGGTTTTCATTTGATGATTCCCCTGATGATGAGTGATGCTGAGCGTATTTTCACATACTTCTTGGCTAATTTGTGTATCATCTTTTGAGAAATGTCTCTTCATCTCTTTTGGCCATTTTCTAATTGGATTATTTTCTTTAGCAGAATATGTTTGAGGTTCATCCACATTGTATCACGTGTGGGTACTTTGTTCCTTTTCACTGCTGAATCGTATTCTAATGTGTGGTTATCTTAACAAGTTGATAGGCATTTGGGTTGTTCCCACTCTCTGGCTGTTATGAATAATACTGCTATATGCATTTGCATACCATTATTTGTGTGGACTTACGTTTTTATTACTCTTAGGTAAAATTTTAGGAATGGAATTGCTGGGTCATATGGTAAGTTAGGATTAACTTGTTGAGAAACTGCCAAACTATTTTCCAAATGGCTGCACCATTTATCTGAGGGTTCTAATTCCTCCACATCTTCTGACGCTTGGCATTGTCCATCTTTTTTTCTGTTTTCTTTTTGTTTGTTTGTTTGAGACAGGGTCTCTGTCACCCAGGCTGGAGCGCAGTGGTGCGATCATAGCTCACTCCAGCCTCAAACTCTGGCCTCAAGCGATCCTCCCACCTCAGCGTCCTGAGTAGCTGGGACTACAATTGGCCACAACCATGCCCAGTTTATTTAAAAAATCTTTTTTGTAGAGACAGGGCCATGCTGTGTTGCTCAGTCTGGTCTTGAATTCCTGGCTTCAAGTGATCTTCCCATCTCAGCCTCCCAAAGCGCTGGGATTACAGGCCTGAGCCATCACACCTGGCCTATCACTTCTGTTATAACCATCCTACCATCCTGGTGGGTTTGAAATGGTACCTCATTGTGGTTTTACTTTGCATATCCCTAACAATGATGTTGAACATCTTTGTACATGCTTATTAGCCATTTGTATATCTACAGTGAAATGTCTATTCAAGGCCTGTTCATTTAAAAATTGTGTTATTTGGTTGAGTTGTAACAAATTTTTTTTCCTCAAGAGGCAGGGTCTTGCTCTGTGACTCCAGATGGAGTGTAGTGTTGCCATCACAGCTCACTATAGCCTTGACCTCCCGGGTTCAAGTGGTCCTCCCACCTCAGCCTCCCCAGTAGCTGCCACACCCAACTAATTTTTAAATTTTTTGTAGAAACAGAGGGTTTTACTTTGTTGTCCAGACTGGTCTCAAACTCCTGTGCTCAAGCAATCCTTTCATCTTGGCCTCCTAAAGTGCTAGGATTACAGGCATGAGCCATGCACCTGGCCAGTTGTAACGATTCTTTATATGTTTTTGATACTATTTCTTTGTCAAGTATGTGATCTCCTAGTCTGTGGCTTTTCTTTTTGTTTTCATAATTGTGTCTTTGAAGTGCAGTTTTTATTGACTGATTGATTGATTGATTGAGACAGAGTTTCACTCTTGTTGCCCAGGCTGGAGGGCAGTGGCATGATCTCAGCTCACTGCAACCTCCGCTTCCTGTGTTCAAATGATTCTTGTGCCTCAGCCTCCTGAGTAGCTGGGATTACAGGCGCCTGCTACCATGCCCAGCTAATTTTTGTATTTTTTTTGTTTTTTTTTTTTTTTTTTTTT
>NW_016809744.1:0-1063 GCF_001698545.2 Rhinopithecus bieti
TACAGGGAGAAATCAATGAATCATCATAATACACAAAGCGTTTTAGTAATAATAGATTAAGCATGTAGTATAAAAAAAGTAAGAATACAAAATATGTGAATAAAATATTGAATACACTTTATCTAATGAGCATTTAATTAGCTTTATCTAATGGACATTTTCATGACACTTTATTTTTAAACAGGTGAATATACTTCTTTTAAAGAACAGTTGGAACATTTGTGCAGATTGATATTTATTCTAGTCGATGAAACTGTCTCAATACATTTCAGAGAATAAGTATCATACAGCTCACATTCTGTGACCACAAGGCAATACAACTAAACATAAATGGAGATAAATCAAAAGAAGAAAAATATAAGAAAATGAAAGGAAAACAACACATCTAAATAATTCATAAATTATGAATAAATCAATGTAAATTTTAAAATGCTGAAAATCAAATTATGCAAATACTTCATAGCAATAGTTAAGGGGTACAACAAAATCAGATCTGAGAGGAAAATTTGTCACCTAAATGCTTGTATTTTAAAAAACTAAGTAAGCTATGCTTTAGATAATTAGATCAATAAATTAATAATTTATGAATACTAAAATAGAATAAATCAAAATGTTCCAAACTAGGGCATAATAAAGATACATGAAAATAAAATAGAAAACAAAGCTTGGTTTCTTGAGGAGACTAATAAATTTTAAAAATTTCTTGAAAGAAAAATAGAGTGACTGTATAAACAAGTAGTTTTAGGAATGAATAAAAAAGGGATATAATTATAGCTTCAACTTGTATTAAAAGAAAAACACAGAAAACCCAAAGAAGTCTGAGGACATTGTGTGTGTCAGGAAAATAAGAACCAGAAGTCACCGAGACAGTAAAGACATTTAACAAAGAAATCTAAGTGGGAAAAATATAATAAAGTTAGTTCTGTGATTAAAAAAAAGAAAACGAAAAGACATTTGAAACTTCATTTAAAATTCTAGAAAATATTAATTATAAAACTGATTCAAGAAAAAATTAAAACCCTAAATAATCCTGCAAGAATACACTAAGTGGAGTCAATAATTA
>NW_016809745.1:0-653 GCF_001698545.2 Rhinopithecus bieti
ATCAGCCTGAATTCTACTCCATCCTTCTCTCTGGCAACATTCATTCCTTTAAATTCAGTGGAAATCGACCTGACCCTGCATATTTCTTGCCCTGATATTATTATCTCCACCGAACATTGTACTCTACCCCTTCTTTTAATCTACCCATGTTTTAAATACCTCTGTGTTTCACTGTGAAGTCTTTTCTTGCACTCAAAACCAAAATAGTCTATTTCTTTCTTCTAAACTCCTATTGCTTCATGAAGCCACATTTTCCCAAGGATATTTTTCTATCTTTCAGCCTTCAATGTTTTTATTTGCTTTTTTTTCCCCATGCTGTCACAGAAACTTGATATGTAGACTGCATTGCTGCTGTAGTTTTCATTTTTTCAGTTTAGTAATGATAATCTCATTTTATATCTTGTGATATTGAATATAATTAATTTTATCATAATTAATTTATTGATTTCTTACTATGTGTTCGGCGGTCATCTGAACACTGTGGTCGAGTAATGAGCAAAACATGCTACTTCTCTTCTAGAGTAGGGAGGGAAATGTTACAGAGAGTAAGTGGAGTGTACAGAATGTGAGATCATTACAATTCTACAGTTAAAAATAAAGAGAACAAGTGGGATTGAGATTGTTCAGTAAAGTTGCTGCAATTTAAAATTGAG
>NW_016809746.1:0-1321 GCF_001698545.2 Rhinopithecus bieti
ACCTCTGCCTCCTGGGTTCCAGTGATTCTCCTGTCTCAGCCTTCCGAGTAGCTGGGTTTACAGGCGCACGCCACCACGCCCAGCTAATTTTTGTATTTTTAGTAGAGACGGGGTATTTTTAGCAGAGACTGGGTTTCGCCATGTTGGCTGATCTCAAACTCCTGACCTCAGGTAATCCGCCTGACTTGGCCTCCCAAAGTGCTGGGATTACAGGCGTGAGCCACCACTCCTGGCCCTGGAAATGCAAAACTTTAACCTGCATATAGTGCCTTTTATTTCCACACAGGAAATAAATAACAAAGCTTCACTGACCTAGCATGCATCAAGAACTTTAATTCTGTCTGTTACTTTGTACTTCAGAGTGCCACCATCTCACATTAACTGTTCAACACAAGTGTTAGGGAAAGAGCTCATGTCCTGTACAGTAATGAATTTCCACTCACAAAAAGATGCACAAACATGCACACAGCCATAAATATAGCCTCCATGTCTTGGTTGAAACTCAAAGCCATAATTCAGGAAGTTTTTTCAAAGCTTATGGTGGAATGTTTGTTGCTCTATTTTTAAAACATTTTTGTATCCTCTGGACACAAATAAACCAATGTTGTTTTAAGCAGATTGTCAAGAAGTTAAGCAGGAAACAAACCATAGAGCATGAGGGAAATCTGACACACTTTTAAAAAGAAAATAGACAATACCATGCTTATAATAAGGAACTAAAAATACAGACCACATTGCTATTATCATCTCCCTTAGGTATAGTCACAGAAAAGCACCATCCATCTCTGAACTCATGGCAGGCATCAGCTGACACCAGCACACCCGAAAATGTGGTGCTATAATGTAGTCTCTTGTTTACTGCATTTGAAAAAATTCTTTCAAACTGAAGGAGCTCATTTTATTTCCTTTCTTCTGACATATGTTTTATCTTCCCAATTCTTAGTAAAAATGTAAAACACTGATATTAGTGTTGTTTTATTTAATAGCAATGAGAACCAATATTTTATTATATGCAGAATAGAAAGTGAACTACCCAGAAAGATTCTACTCTGAGTTCCTTCAGAGGAATGGTCCTCTCCAAAATATAATTTTAAGATTTCTGTAATAATATTGTAACTAAAATGTTCTTCATTCTCTATCTATACTACGTCATTGGACTCTTGTCCACAGGTTTCCTTATCTTCTTTACAACCCAGCGACTTTCTGTTCTGTCAAACTTAGTTAATCAAGGAATACAAATGAGATGAAAATCTTTTGCTGCCATCCTTTTCAGCATATCTATGCTTCAGAAACCATCCCTCCTGAGATTGATAAAAGCATT
>NW_016809747.1:0-1525 GCF_001698545.2 Rhinopithecus bieti
GATTCACAGAAATCTTCTCTCCAGTTTTATCTGAAGAGATTTCCTTTTCACTATAGGCCTGCCTGAAGGTGTTCCCGAATGTTCCTTCAGATCCGTCCATGACGGAGTTTCCAAACTGCGTAATATAAAGAAAGTTTTATGTATGTGGGATGAATAAGCATATCTATCACAAAGCAGTTTCACAGAAAGCTTCTTTCCAGTTTTGTCGATATTTCCTTTTCACCATAGCCGTCCATATACTCCCGAATGTCCCTTGGTAGCTTTTTCTCCAAAAGGGATTCCCTAATCCTCTTTGAGAAGAAAGGTATAACTCTGTGAGAGGAATGCACACGTCACAAATCAGCTCCTTGAAAAGCTTCTCTCCAGTTTCTATCTGAAGATATTGCCGTTTTCACCATAATCCTCAAAGTGGTCCCAAATATCCCTTCGCAGACTGAACAAAAACACTGTTAGAATACTGCTCAATGAAAAGAGAAGCTAACTGTGCCAGCAAAATTCACATGACACAGAACAGTTTCACAGAAAGCTTCCTTCTGGTTTTTATCTGAGGGTATTCCTTTTTCTGTATATTCTAAAGCGTGCTCCCAAATGTCCTTTCTCAGGTTCCACAGAAACAGTGATTTCAAACTGCTCAATTCAAAGAATGATATAACTCTATGAGATGAATACACAAATCACAAAGCAGTTGCTCAGAAAGTTTCTCTCCAGTTTTCCAAGAAACACATTTCCTTGCTCACCACAGGCCTCCAGGCGACACTTAATATCCCTTGGCAGATTTCTCAAAGACAGAGTTTCCAAACTGGACAATGTAGAGTAAATTTTAACTCTCTGAAATGAATACACATATCAGAGAGCAGTTTCTTGGAATGTTTCTTTCTGGGTTTTACTTGAGGATAGTTCAGTTTTTGCCACGGTCTTCAATGGGCTCTGAAATATCACTTTTTTGGTTTTACAGAAACAGTGTTCAAACACTGCCTTTATGAGAAAGGAGGTGTAACTCCCTGGGTGGAATGCACACATCACAAAGCAGTTTCTCAGAAATCTTCTCTCCGGTTTTTATCTGAAGATATTTCCTTTTTCACCATATTCCTGAATGTGCTGCCGAATATCCCTTTGTGGATCCATCCATGACGGAGTTTCCAAGCTGGGTAATCTAAGGAGAGCTCTATCTATGTAACATGAAAAACATAGCAAAAAAGAGATCAACAGAAATATTCTTTCCAGTTTTCATCTGAAGATGTTTCCTTTTTCACCACAGTCCTAAATGTGCTCCCGAATGTCCCTTCTTGGATCCGTCCATGACAGAGTTTCTAAGCTGTATAATATAAAGAAAGCTTTATCAATGTGAAATGAATACACATGTCACAGAGCAGTTTCACAGAAAGGGTTTCCCCAAAGTTGTATGAGAAGAGAGGTATAACACTGTGAGTGGAATGCACACGTCACAAAGAAGTTCCTCAGAAAGTTTCTCTCCAGCTTCTATCTGGACATATTTCCTTTTTTACCGTAAGCATCTAAGCACTCC
>NW_016809748.1:0-1320 GCF_001698545.2 Rhinopithecus bieti
ATTTGACATAGACATTCATTTGTTTTCTTTTATATTCTCCTTTAGGGTTTGCTTTTTAAAATCTTTTAATTAGATGAATCACTTTTACTTGGTTTGACAGTCAGCACAATATAAAAAGGTATATTTAAAGAAGTGCCACTGCCATCCTTTGCTTCCATTCTGTTCCTACCCTCCTCCATAAGTAGATATTTTCATTAGTCTCTGTTTTATCCTTTTTGTTTCTTTTTTTTTTGTTTTGTTTTGCAAAAATAAGCACACACACACACATTTCTCCTTATTTTCCACACGGTACTGTCCTATATATGTTCTCTTTTTTTCACTTAATAACATCTCCCAGAAGTCACTGCATATTAGTTTATAAAAATCTTGTTGTTGGTCAGGTGAGGTGGCTCATGCCTGTAATCCCAGCACTTTGGGAGGCCAAGGTAGGTGGATTACTTGAGGTCAGGAGTTCAAGACCAGCCTGGCCAACATGGTGATATCCCATCTCTACTAAAAATACAAAAATTAGCCAGATGTGGTGGCATGCGCCTGTAATCCCAGCTACTGGGGAAGCTGAGGCAGGAGAATGGCTTGAACCCAGGAGGCGGAGGTTGCAGTGAGCCGAGATTGCACCACTGCACTCCAGCCTGGGCAACAGAGTGAAACTCCGTTTCAAAAAAACGAAAACAACAACAACAACAAAAAACTTGTTGTTATTGTTATTGTGTCTGCATAGTACTCCATCATGTAGCTGTGCCACAGTTTAATTTATTAGTGGCAGCTTGGGTTGCTTCCAGTATTTCACAGTTTAAATGATATTGTGATGAAAAATTTTGTATGCGTGTTCTTTCATATTAGTGGAGATGTACCTTCAAGGTAGTTTCCCAGAAGTGCATTTTCTGGGTGGAAAGGTAAATAACCATAATCATAACTGTTAGATATTTCCCAGTTTCCTCCATCAGGGGTTGTATCATTCTGCATTTCCACCAGCATTGTATGACAGTGCTTGGTTCCCCCCAGCCTCACCAACAAAGTGTGTTCTCAAGTGCTTGAATTATTGCCAGTATAATAAATAATAAATGATATCTCTACATACTTTTAATGTACATTTTTCTTATTATCAGTAAAGTTCAACATCTTTTTATGTGGTTAAGGGCCATTTATATATCTCTTTCCGTGAACTGTTTATGATTGTGTCAGTTTTCCATCAGGTTTCTAAATTTTATTCTTTTGATTTTAGTCACTCTTTATATATTAAAGAGATTAGTCCTTTGCAATATAAGTTACAAGTATTTTACTAGTATTTATTTGTCTTTTGACTTTGTTTATGATGTATGC
>NW_016809749.1:0-22338 GCF_001698545.2 Rhinopithecus bieti
TTGGAGACTGGAGCTGTTCCTATTTGGCCACCTTGCTCCGCCCCTCCGAGGCTAATTATTTTGATTAGGTAAGGTTTATATGAGAAAGTACTTTTAAGATGAGAACTGAATGATAACAAGGAATTAGCCTTATGTTTTCATAAGGGTATTGTCAGGAGTAGAATCTTGCAGCAACAGGAAAAATAAAGCAAAGATTTAGGGCATGAAAATCCTTGATAGGAAAATTATAGGAGTTTCTTGAGACTGATATCAAATTAAGAGAACCAGATCTTCTAGAACCTTGTATATCATGGTAAAGATTTAGACTTAGTAGAAGTGCAGTGGAACACCACTGTGTATTCTGAGTGATTGAATACCTATTTATATCTATCTGTCTCTATCTATCTATCTATCTATCTATCTATCTATCTATCTATCTGAGACTGTCTCACCTTGTCATTCAAACTGGAGTGAAGTGGCACAATCGTAGCTCACTGCAGCCTTAACTCCTAGGCTTCAGTGATCCTCCTGTCTCAGTCTACCAAGTGGCTAGGAATATAGTCATGCACCCCCATGCCCAGCTATTTTTAATTTTTGTTAGCAGTGAGGTCTTGTTATGTTGCCCATGCTGGTCTTGCCTCAAGTGATCCACCCAGCCCAGCCTCCCCAGTAGCTGGGATCATGGGCACAAGCCACCACTCTCGCTAGTATCAATATATTTTTTTAAAGACCATTCTAGGACTGTGTGGAAATGTATGGAACAGGGGCAAATGTGGCCACAAAAGATCGCATAGCTATTTCAATATTCCACATAAAAGATGAAGGTAGCTTGAACTAAGCAGTAAAGATAAAGAGGCAGATGGATATAAAATATATTTTGAAAAAGCAGATAATATTTACTAATAAATTAGACCTGGGAAGATATGGTGAACATTTTTCATATTTTAGCCCATAACACATTTGAACATATTTCTATAATTTTGTAGTGTGTCAACTATGCGTCTTCTCTGATTAAAAAGAATCTGAAATTCATTTTCCTATACCTCCCTGGAGGTGAAAAACAGGATTATAAAGTAGGTTATGCCTATCAGGCATACAGAAGACAGACTGGTACAAACCAGTGAAACCTGGGACAGCAAGTATAAATATGTCATCTTAAAAGCCAGGAGAGTGTGTGTCAAGAAGTAGGGAATGTCCAATTATATTGAATACTGTTATGGTTTGAATACAAAGAGAAGACGTGAATGTTCTTTGGCAATGAAAAAGTCACAAGAGACAAGTGGACAGGTGTAATTGGAAGGCTGATTTTAGTCACATATGGCACGGAAGAGATGTTAGGAAGAGGAAATAGCAATTATAAAGATATATATTTTAGATTAAGTTTTGCTATTATAGGATCAGGAAAAATCAGTGGTAACCATGGGAAGTTAAAGGTTTATAATACATTTTTTAAAAGATGAGTAATTTTAAAATCATGTTTCTATGCTGATAAGAATGATCTAGAAAAGAGAAAGATGCTGGCCATGCAAAAGAAAGAGGTTATATTCATTATGTATTTGTCAGTAACAATGTATTGAGTGATCGTTATGTGTCAGTCACCGTTCTACAGATAGAAAATACAGAATTCACTTTCTATTTTTGGCTGAAAAAATAATAAGCAAGGAGTATTAAGTAAAATATATGGTGTATAAATTGATTAAAGAGAAAATAATGCTGGCAATTTTAAATAGAGTGACCAGGTAGAATCTCACTGAGAAAATGAGTAAAGGCCTGAAAAAAATATAAATTACATCATGTGGACACCTGAGAGAATAACTTTCCAGGAAGAGGGAAGAGCAAGTATAGAAGTCCTAATTCAAGAACATGCTCAGTATGTTGTTTTTTTTTTAAGTTAATTATTATTTTCAATTGTTACGGGTGTATAGTAGGTGTATATATTCATGGGGTAGATGTGATGTTCTGAGAAAGTCATGCCATGTGTAATAATTACATCAGGGAGAAACATTAAGAAGGGCAATGTGGGGTCAGGCGCGGTGACTCACACCTACAATCCCAACATTTTGGGAGACCGAGGCAGACCGATCACGAGGTGAGGAGATCGAGACCATCCTGGGTAATACAGTGAAACCTCTTCTCTACTAAAATTACAAAAAAATTAGCCAGGAGAGGTGGTGGGCGCCTGTAGTCCCAGCTACTCAGGAGGCCGAGGCAGGAGAATGGCGTGAACCCAGGAGGTGGAGCTTGCAGTGAGCCGAGATCACACCATTGAACTCCAGTCACTCCAGTCTAGGAAACAGAGGGAGACTCCGTCTTAAAAAAAAAAAAAAAAAAAAAAAAAAAAAAAAAAGGCAATGTGGCCGAGGACAAATAAATCAGAACAAGGGCACAATATCAAAGAAGTAACAGGCCAGGCAAGGTGGCTCATACCTGTAACCCCAGTACTTTGGGAGGCTGAGGCAGGAGAATTGCTTGAGTCAAGAAGTTTGAGGCTGCAGTAAGCCATCATTTGGCCTCTGCTCTCTAGCCTGGGTGGCAGGGTGAGACCCTGACTCAAAAAAACTTTAAAAAAACAAAGCCAGATCTCTGGGCTTGGTAGATTATTTAAGAACTTGGAATGTACATTTGTGATAGATTTTTGGACTAAAAGCCCACTTGAAGTAAGCCCAAGAGAGAATGGTAAGAGATAAACAGGAAACAGGGAGAAAAGACTACACTTTCAGGAAGTGTTACTTAGAGAGATGGGGAAAATGTAAGGAGAACTGGAAGAAAATATGAAATTAGTATGAGTTTTTAAATGGAAGAAATATCAAAATATGTGTGTGCTATTAGGAATAGCCCAGTAGCTCAAAGTCTTTTCCTATATCTCTGACTATATCCTCTCAGTCTCTTTTTCTGTCTCCTTGATCAACTACTTAACTTCTTTTTTATTATTCTTTTTTTAATTTTTGAATTTTGTTGGTACATGGTAGGTGCATTTATTTGTGGGGTACATAAGATATTTTGATAAGGCATGCAATGTGGCATAAGCATGTCATGGGGAAAGGGGTATCCATCCTCTCAAGTATTTATCCTTTGAGTTACAAGCAATCCAATTACACTTTTTAAGTTATTTTAAAATGTACAATTAAGTTATTACTGACTATAATCACCCTGTTGTGCTATCAAATTGTAGGTCTTATTCATTCTTTCTGTTTTTGGTACCTATTAACCATTGCCACCTCCTTGCTACCCAGCTCCTCGGTATTCCTCTCAGCCTCTGGTAAGGATCCTTCTACACTCTGTATCCATGAGTTTAATTTTTTTATACATATTTTTAGATTCTATAAATAATTGAGAACGTGTCTTTCTGCCTGACTTATTTCACTTAACATAGGTAGGAATGTAAATTAGTGCAACCACTATAGAGAACAGTCAGGAGGTTCCTCAAAAAATTAAAAAGTGAAATAGCATATGATTGAACTACTTAACTTCTAAAGTGGCCCAGGTCTCAGTTCATGGACCTTTTTTCTTCTCTCTTTTTGCTAACATTTTAGGTGACTTGATCCAGACTCATGGTATCTATATGATAATGGCTCCCAAATATATATCCCCAGCCCTAACTCTTCCCTGAACTCTAGACTCATATATTTAATTTTGTTTTTAACAGTAATACTTGGATGTTTAAACAGTTTCCTTAAGCATAACATTTCAAATACTGAATATGTAATCCATTCCCGTCCCCATCATAGTCATCCCCATTATTTAAGTAAATAATCATTTAATCCTTTTGGTTTCTTAGGCTTTGATATTTGGAATTATTCTTGAAGTTATCATTTCACAATATTCATCCTGTTCACCATTGAATGAATGTGGTGCTGCCTTCAGTATAAACAACAATTTCAGTAGCTTCTTACTACTTCCTTTGATCCTCTTGGTCCCAACCACCACCTCTCACTGAAATTTTAATAAATTGTATATGGAAACCCTTTATTTGCTCTTAACTCTTTATAGTCTACTCTCAACCAATAGCCAGATTAATCATATTAAGACATAAGGCATACAATTTTACTCCTCTTTGCAAAACTTTTATTCAGAATAAAAGTCAAATAACTTGCAAAGGCCTGAATGACCTTGCATGCTCTAGAATCCTACTATCATTCTATCCTATCTCCTACCACTCTACTTTTCACCCACACTCGTCTCCTTGCTGATGTTGAAACAGTTCACATATCCATACAACACAGGGCCTTTACAGGGCCTTTACATTTTGTTGTTGTTGTTGTTGTTGTTGTTGTTGTTGTTGTTTTCTGTCATGCTCTTTTTTCCAGATTTATGTATGGCTTATTTCTACACTTCCTTTATCTCATTGCAAATCCCATCTTACTAGAGATGCATCTATGACTACCCTACATAAAATATTAATTCTTATTTTCTTGGCACTACATTTTTTCCTGCTTTATTAGTCTTTATAGCACTGGCCACCATACAAGTCACTGTGTATTTACCTTTTGTTATTGTTGTTAATTCTCTGTCGTTGGAATGTAAATTCTTTTTTTTTCTTTTCCTGTTCAAGTTACATTCCCAGTGGTTAGAATAAAGCCTGATTTATGATAATAAATCAACAAAAATAGATGAATAAATGAATAAATTTCTTAAAACACTCCCTCCATTACCTTGTCTTAGTTGAAAATTGGCCTTACAAATGGCTTATTGATAAACCAAATTACATTTATAGGTAGATATCATTCTTGAATTATCTGCTGCATCTGGCATGAGTTTTCATTTTTCACTCACGAAGTCAAGAGTGACTTTCACGACTCCTTCCCAAACTCTTGGTGTTCCTCAGAACTTTCTCTTCCCTAAAATTTCCAGTTGCCTTTGAGGGATCATCTTTCTCAGCTAGTCTGTTCAATGTTTATCCTCTTTATCGCTGTTCTAGTTTTAACTATGATAATTTTCCACTTTGCTTAAGTAAACTCTTTTATTCTCACAATCTCAACAACGTTATATTTCTATATGCTGATATTTTCTCCAAAATATTTTTCAAAATAACTCCAGTTTGGCTGATGAAACTACTTTTCAACTGTTAAGGATGAGCCTCAGAAATCAAGATTGTAGGAAATGGGACTCTGAAAGCTCCATTTTAACAAGATCTCCTGGTGCTTTGATGTGCACTAGGATATGAGAATCACTGATCTATATCTTCATATCTGACCTCTTATTAGAGATTCAAACACAAATATCCAGCTGTTTACCTGACATTTCTACCAGCATGCCCCTAAAGCAGCTCAAATTACACATGTGTAATGCTAAACTCATTATCTCATCTACCACTGAAATCTCTCCTCCTCTTAAACCCTTATCTTCAGAAAGCCAGTTTTCAAAGAGGAGTGTTACATAATGATAAAGGGATTAATATTTCAAGAAGACATAATCCTTAATGTATATGTACATAACAACAGAGCATGAATACATGAGGCAGAACGGATACCACAACCGTAAGGAGAAATAGATGAATCTATTGTTAAATAGCTGGAAACATTTAACAATCCTCTATCAGAAGTGGACATATCCCCAGCAACTACACAATCATTGATTCCACAGTTGAAATAAAAATCAGTAGGTATCAAAACTCAACAGCACTGTCAATCAACTGTATATAATTGACATCGATAGACTACTTCATCGAACAATAGCAGGTTACACATTATTTTCAAGTTCACATAGAACATTCACCAAAATAAATCACATTTTGGGCCATAAAATACACCTTAAAAATTTAAAACAAATAAAAGTCATACAATGTCTGTTCTCAGACCACAATGAAATTAAGCTATAAATCAACAGCAGAAATGTAGCTGAAAGATCCCCCAGTACTTGGAGACTAAATAACAAACTTCCAAATAATGCATGGGCCAAAGAAGAAATCTCAAGATAAATTAGAATATATTTTCAATTAAATAAAAATAAAAATACAACATATTAAAATCTATGGGATGCAGTTAAAAAAGCAATGCTAGGGCAGAAACTTAAAAGATTTGATGCATATATTAGAAATGAAGAAAGATCTAAAGTCAATAATCTAAGCTTCCACATCAGGAAACTAATAAAAGAAGAACAAACTATTTTAAAATTAAGAAGAAGAAATAAAAAATATTAGAGCAGAAATGAATTGAATCAAAAATAATAAATCTACAGAGAAAATCAACAAAACCAAAAGCTTGATCTTTGAAAAGATCAATAAAGTCAATATACTTCTACTTCGGCTGATAAAGGGAAAAAAATGACACAAATCTTTAGTATCAGAAATAAAAGTGGGGACATCACTATAGTTACCATGGACAGTAAAAGAATAATTTTAAAAATCATGAACAACTCTATGCCCACAAATTTGATTAAAAGATTAGATTAAATTCAGAATCTATAAGGAACTTAAACAAATTTACGAGCAAAATACAAACAACCCCATCAAAAAGCTGGCAAAGAATATGGGCAAAAGAAGACATTCATGTGACCAAAAAGCATCTGAAAACATGCTCAATATCACTAATCATTAAAGAAAGACAAATAAAAACTACCATGAGATACCCTCTCACATCAGTCAGAATGACTATTATTAACATTAAAAAGTCAAAAAATAACAGGTGCTGATGACCTTGTAGAGAAATGGGAGCACTTATTAACTGCCAGCGGGAGTGCAAACTCTTAGTCAGTCATTGTGGAAAGCAGTTTGGTGATTTCTCAAAGAACATAAAGCAGAATTACCATTTGACCCAGCAATTCCATTATTGGGTATATATTCCCAAAGGAATATAATTATTATTATACCATGAAGATACATGCATGCGTATGTTCATTACAGCACTATTCACAATAGCAAAGACAGAATCAACATGAATGCCTGTCAATGCTAGGCTGGATAAAAAAAAAAAGTGTTGTATATATATATATAACATGAAATACCACACAGCCATAAAAAGAATGAAATTGTGTCTTTTGCAGTGACATAGATAGAGCTGGAGAACATTATCCTAAGCCTACTAACACAAAACGGAAAACCAAACACAGCATGTTCTCACTTATAAGTGGAAGCTAAACATTGAGTACATATGGATAAAAAGAAGGGAACACCAGGGCCTCAGGATGGAGGCTGGGAGGAGGCTAAGGATTGAAAAACTACCTATTAAACACTATGATTATCACTTGGGTGATGAAATAATATTTTTCACCAAACCTCCACCACACACAGTTTACCTATATAGCAAACCTGCACATGCAAACCCGAACCTAAAAGCTTTTGATAAAGAATAATAAAAGAATATTATGAACAACTTTGTGCCTACAAATTTAATTAAATGGAACAACTCTTTTAAGACACACACTTCCAAAGAAAAATTAGACAGTCTTGATAGATATATATTTATTTTAAAAATGGAATCAATAATTATTAACTTTCTAAAACAGAAAGCACCAGGCCCAAATGAATTCACTAGTAAATTCTTACATATATGTAAGAAGACATTATAACAATTATCTACAAAGATAATTTTTAAAGTCAGAGATAAAGGAATTAAAAAGAAATTGCGTAGGCAGTTAGTGAGGGTAAGGAAGTAAGGGCAGTTACTGAGGGTAGGCCTCAGTAAGGTTTAACTTTCAATGAAAAGCAGCCCCAAATCATTTGTTTTTCTAACAAAGAACACCTGTAATATCGAGCTGCAGACATAAAAATGCTGGGAGCTTGCACAGGTAAATGCCTGCAGTTGTGCCAATAGGAAAAAATGCTACCTGGGACTAGGCATGATCAATATGGTGGCTCCATCTTCTCTTTGTCAGCCACGTGTACAATAAGGAGCAGACAAGATGACCTTGGCCAAGTGGAAAGTCCATTTGCTTAATAAGATTAAGGTGGGTGGACCAGCTTTCCCCATGCTATGTAAATGTCACAACTGTTCAAACCAATCTGTATGCCCTATGTAAATCAGACATTGCCTCCTCAAGCCTGCCTATAAAATCTGCTGCAGTCTGCTGCTTTTTCCTTTTTCAGACATGTCTCTATTGCAAAAGAGAGAGCTGCTCTCCTCTCTTCTTTCTTCTGCCTATTAAACTTTCCGCAACTTAACCCATTACGTGTGTGTGTCAGTGTCATTAATCTTCTTGGTGCGAGACGACAAACCCTGGGTATTTACCCAGACAATGATGCCGCTTCATTAGAGAAGAGGGAATACTTCATAACTCATTCTGTAAGTCTAGCATTACCCTCATACCAAAATCAAACAAAGACATTATTAGAAAACTACAGACCTGAATCTTTCATGAACATAGATACAAAAATATTTAACAAACAAAATCAAATTCAACAATGGGCAAAAATAATTATACACCACCACCGAGTGGGATTTATCTCGCATGCAAGGCTAGTTCAATGTTGGAAAATCAAGTAATGTAATCCATTACATCAACAAACTGAAGAACAAGAATCATATTATCTTAATAGACAGAGGGAAAAAAAGGATTGTCATATACCACACCCATTGAAGATAAACTCTCAGTACACTAGGAAAATTGGAAACTTTGTAAATTTGATGAAGAATGTCTACAAAATACCTACAGATAACATCCTACTTAAGGGTGAGAAACTTGAAACTTCCCTGGTAAGATTAGGACAAGGGAAAAATACCCACTCTCACTGCTTTTCTATATTGTCCTGGAAGAAGGACAATCTTGTCACACAACAAGACACGAAAAGGAAAGAAATGTTATACAGATTGGAAATAAATAACCCTCTATTTGTTTGAAGATGACATGATTGTCTGTGTATGAAATCTAAAAGAAAAGAGAAAAACATAAATTCCTGGAACTAAAAAGCAACAAGAATAAAGTTGCAAGATACAAGATTAATATGTGAAAGCCAATCTCATTTCTTTACACCAACAGGTAATAATTGGAATTTGGAACGATAAAGTAGATTTCTCCAAAATATACGAATAACTCTTAAAGCTTAATATTAAATAAGTGAATAAGCTGATAAGAAAATGAGCAAAAGACAGCTTCAGCTGATGTAGTGCAGCTTTATCCTATTTGTGATCTTCCTTATTAATTCTGATTGAATCTTAACTGATGTAAATGACAACGAATTTTCATTTGTTGTATATTTCCTGTGTCTAACTGAGTGACTGGCAAATAATATATACTGAATACATTTGAAATTAACAAAAATGAAAAAGCAAATTAATTTGGGTACAGCATAGACATTTGTCAGGAATTAAACCACCAAGAGCCCGTGGAGAAAACTATGTACTACACAGGCCAGTACCACTGCAAATATATATATGCTCTCTAACTTTGGCGAAGTGCTAAAAATTGCTTGGAAAACTTTTTAACTGTCTCTTAACTGCTTCTTCTCCTATCCTGCTTAATGAAGATTTGCTTCATTTCTCTTATGCTCCTTAACAGCCTGCGGCACTTATATTTACCATATAATTTAGCCTTCTCTTTCATACACACACACACACACACACAGACACGAAGAACTCTGAGCATGAAATGTCATATCTAAAAATATATACTTATATACTCAACTATACTTCTTTGCCTTGATTTTCAAAGAAAGAAGTTTCTCTCTTTCAGCCAGAGACAGTGTTTCCCAACACCACTTCTGACACCAGATGTTTGCCTTTCCCATACCAAGCAATTCTTGAATTCTTCATCACCAACTAGATATTCAACACTTCAATTTGATTCTAACATTACCTACAAATTCAGCTAATTGAAAATTTGAGGGTTCACACTATTTCCATTTATGTTCATTATCTAGAAGAGTTCACAAAATTCATAAAAACACATGATCTATGTTTACTCTTTTATTATAAATGTTTCAACTCAGGAATAGCCAAATGGATGAGATGCATAGGGCGAGGTATAGGGTTAGGGGAGAGATTGTAGGTGCTGCTTCTGTCCTTCTCAGGGCACATTGCCCTTCCAGTACTTGCATGTTTTCACCAACCCAAAAGCTCCCAGGCTCCTGTCATTTTTTCTTGTTTAAATAAAGATTTCATTATATAAATATAATTGATTAACCCTTGGCCATTGGTGATTTAACTCAATCACCAGTCCCTCTCCCCTCCCTGGAGCTTAGAGTATTGTGCTAAAAGTCCAAACCCTTTAATTTTGTCTTAGTCTTTTTGATGATCAGACCGCATCCTGAAGCTATCGAGGGAATCTTCCTGAATCCCATTAAAGTTAAAAAAGACAGTAAATGATAAGGGTTTTAGAAACTCTGTGCCAGAAAATTGAGACAAACACCAAACATTTATTTTTTGTTAAACTACACAGTCTAACCCTATATTCCAAGCTTCTTGTTAGATTACATACTCTCATATTCTGTAAAATATTCTTCCTCAATTATACTTGCTACAATATTTTCTGATTTTTTTACCAAAATTATAAAATCATAAACTATTTACTATAAAAGGCACCCCATATTGTCATCTAACCATTATTGCCCTATCCTCTTTTCTTCCATCAGCATAAACTTCTAAAAGGCATATTCCACATTTACTCCTTTTACTTGTCTACCCATACATTGCTCAATACTTTCCGTTCCTGTAGCTCCAATAAACTGTCTCTTATTGAAGTCATAAGCAACTCCTCAATATGATGGACTCATCTCAGGGAACACGCAATTAACAATAGTAAAAAACTATTTTCAAAAAACAAAACAAAGACTTAAGAAACTATCTCCTGTGCAGTTTATTGATACAATATTTAATCCAACTCTATGCTTGAAAAGGATGTGTGTATAGAATTATATTAGTATGTGATTGCAGGTATACAAATAGAGAGCTTTTGGAGCAAGAACAAATGTATTGTTAGTGCCAGTTTCATTTGGTTTTGTATCTTTCTTAGAAGTGATGAACTACCTTTATCACAGCAGCTCTTGCTCTAAAAAATAATATCACGGATACTTGGAGGTTTCAGATTTGCCTCATTTAAAAGCAGAGATGACTCACTCTATCAATGATCTCAAGTACTCTGATTTCTAGATCATGCCATTTACTGCATTTCCACATTTGTATCTGCTTCTAATAATGGGCAACTTCCTAAAATGTTTTTGAAAACACCACCCCATTTCCAAAGTCAATTTTTTCTTCTCATCTTTGGAGTAAAATGACTGATTAAGGAATGATGAAAACCCAAATTAAGAATCGGGAAAACAAATCCGAAAGTGTTGGCAATTTACCTAGTAGGCAAAGACATACAGTACTTGTGAGCAAAGGTATTAGTCAAAATTAGGTCTAAGTAATTAATTCCTATGAAATCCTAAATACATCTTAACATATAAAGGGACAAGAGAAACAAAGTATTTGACGGAAATTCCAGCTATAAAAGCACCTGAATGTTAAAGATATCTGCAAATTTCATTCCTTTTTTTTTTTTTTTTTTCATTTACAGGTGCTCCACAAGTTAAGTAGAGGTTATGTCACAGTAAATCCATTGTAAGTTGAAAATATCAAAGTCAAAAGTCCAATTAATACACCTAACCTACTGAATATTGTAGCTTAGCCTAACTCAGATCATGTTCTGAACACCATCAGAGCAATTAGCCTAGACTTGGGCAAAATCATCGGGCAACACACTACAGAAGGTTTTGATGTTTTGCAAAGGCAAAATATCTTTGGACCAAAAGATTTTGCTTGTTTTCCTTTGCTCGTAAAATTTAAAATTATTCTGCTTCTTTATGGCTTAAAACGTTAATGGTCATTGTTTCAAACAATCTCTAGAAGAAATTGTTTATCTATTTTTAATTTTGCCTACATTGTTTTATGTTTGACTTAGATGCATCATCTGGAATAATTCAAAGGCTACTTGACTTCTTAGCAGTATTACTACTGCTACAAACTCCTCATCCCTTCACTCTGCCCCCAACTGGATTAATTATTGTAATAAAACTAAGAAAATACACGGAGCTCTTTGAAGGAAAACAAATGCATACATGTAGTTACTAGAAATACTTTTTAGCATTAACTGGATTCTTGAATATTTAAGTTCAATATATACTGAGGCCTTTGGAATCCTGACCTGAAACTATATTTTCTTATTATCTTACTTTCCATAATTTCTGAAGTAAAATTGTCTTATAGTCTGCAAATTAACAAACAATATTCACATTGGTTCACATTTATCAATAAACCATACAAACATTTGTTATATTTCTAAATGAACTGAAAGAAATTTATTCTATTATTTCTATTTAGTAAATAGAAAGAATAAATTGTACCCAAAACGAATTAAACAACTTAGATGCATTACTTTTAAACAAAATAAAATGTAACTCTAGTTTTATTTCTTTTATTTTGCATTTCTAAGATTTGTTTTAATTGTGTTAACTTAATTGTGTTAAAATCAATTTATCATTGTATTAAAAGATACATAATGTAAAATGTATCATGTTAACCATTTTGAAATATACAATTCAGTAGTAAAAGCATTCACGTTGCTGTGCACCCAATGTCTAGAACTTTTCATTTGGAAAACTGAAACTGTATTTTTATGAAACAACAACCCCCCATTTATCCCTTCCTCCAGCCACTGGCAACCAACATTCTGTGTTCTTTTTTGAATTTGAGTGCTCTGTATACCTCATGTAATTGGAGTCATATAGTATTTGTATTTTCCGTGACTATTTCATATGGCATGATATCCTCAAGATTTATTTATGTTGGTAGCATGTATGAGAATTTCCTTCCTTTTTAGGCTGAATAATATTTCATTGTATGAAAATAATGCATTTGTTTATTCATTCATGCGTCAGTAGACACTGGGCTAGCTTCCACCTTTTGGCTATTACGCATTATGCTGTCATAAACATGGGTGTGCAAATATTTTTTTTGAGATCCTGCTTTTAATTCTTTTAGATATATACACAGATGTAGAATTGCTGGATCATATGGTAATTCTATTTTTAATTTTTTGAGGAACTGCTATATTATTTTTCATAGTAGCTGTACCATTTTACATTCCCACCACCAGTGCCTAAAGATACCAATTTCTCTACATCCTAGCCAGCACTTAATATTTTCCATTTATTTGATAGTAGTAATTCTAATGGATGTGAGGTGATATCTCATGGTAGTTTTTTTTTTTTTCTTGAGACAGACTTTCTCTCTTTTTGCCCAGGCTGGAGTATAATGGCGCCATCTCGGCTCACTGCAACCTCCGCCTCCCAGGTTCAAGCAATTCTCCTGCCTCAGCCTCCTGAGTAGCTGGGATTACAGGCATGTACCACCACATCCAGCTAATTTTGTATCTTTAGTAGAGATGGGATTTCACCACGTTGGTTAGGCTGGTTCAAACTCGTAACCTGAGGTAATCCACCCGCTTCCAACTCCTGAAGTGCTGGGGTTACAGGTGTAAGCCACTGCGTCTGATCCATTGTAGTTTTGATTTGCATTTCCACAATTATTAGTGATGTTGAGCATTTTTGTGTGTACTTAATGTCCATTTGTATATCTCTTTAGAGAAAAGTCTATTCTAGTTATTTGCTCATTTTTTAAATGGGGTTGATTTTTCTTTTCCTGTTGAGTTCTAGGATTACTTTATATATTTTGGATATTAACCTCTTACCAGATGTATAATTTGCAAATATTTTCTCCCATTCTGTAGGTTGTTATCTTAATCCATTTTGTGTTACTATAACAGAATACCTGAGACTATGTTATTTGTAAAGGAAAGAGTTTTATTTAGCTTATGGTTCTCCAATAAGGGTGCTTCAAGATTGGGTAGCTGCATCTGGATAGCTTCTGGTGAAAGCCTCATGCTGCATCACAACATGGAGAAGACGCAGAAGGGGAAATAGGCATATGTAAAAAGAGACCAAACATGAGAGGCACCCTCACTGTGTAACAGTCTGCTGTGTGATAACAAATCAAGTCTCATGAGAGCAAGAAAGCGCGCCTAAAAAACAAACAAACAAACAAACAAAAACATTAATTATTCTTAATGTCCTAATCACATCTTAAGGGCACTGCCTCCCAATAGTACTACCTTGGGTACCAACACATGACATGACTTTCAGTGGAGACAAACCATATTCACACCACAACATTCTCCCTCTGGCTTCCCCAAAACACAATCCCTTTTTACAATGCAAAATACAATCATTCCATCACAATAGTCCCCAAAGTCTTACCTTGTTCCAGCATCAAGTGAAAAGGCCAAAGTCCAAAGTCTCATCTGAGACTCAAAGCAAACTTCTTCCAGCTGTAAGCCTCTAAAATCAAAAACAAGTTATCTGCTCCCAAGGTACAGCAGTGGAGCAGGAAATGCGTACACATTCTCATTCTAAAAGGGAGAAATAGGAAGAACAGGGTAACTTTCTCAAAGCAAGCTAAAAGCCCATCAGGGAAGATATTAAATCTTAAGGTTAGAGAATAATGTTTAGTGACTCCATGACCTACATCCTGAGCACACTGGTGCAGGGGTTGGACCCCCAAGGTCTCAGGCAGCCCCACCCCTCTAGCTTTGCTTGGTGGAGTTTGCACAGTGGCTCTCATGGTTTGGAGTTTCATACCAGTGCCTGTGTCTTTTCCAGGTAGGCATTGCACAATGTTAGTGACTTGACAGTTTTTGAGCCCCATTTTAATGGCTCCACAGATATTCTCTGTGGTGTCTTTACTTGTGCAGCAGGTTTCTGTCCAGGCTTCCAGGCAGTCCACACATCCTTTGAAATGTAAGGGAATCCTACTATACCTCTGCTGTTCTAGCATTCTGTATACTTACAGAATTAACACCATGTGGACCCCATCAAGATCTGCCACTTGCATATTCTGAAGCAGGGGACAGAACCATGGGTGGAACCACACCTGGGGGCACCAGAAAGATGGCTGTGTGGCTAAGGTGCACTGTGTAAGAATGCAGAAGCAGAGTTCTAAGGCAGCCATGGGCAGCAAACAGGGGAAGGGCATCCTGGACTTAATCCCCCAAACAATTCTGCCCTCATAGGCCTCGGGGTCTGTGATGGAAGCTGCAGACTTAAAGATCTCTGAGATGACCTTTGGGCCTCTTTCTGTTTGTCTTGATGATTAGTGACTGGCTCCATTTTAGACATATTAATTTCCTTAGCAAGTGGTCTCTGGGCCACATAATTGATTTTCTCTCCTGAAGATGCTTTTTTATTCTATCACATAATCAAATGCAAATTTTCCAAATATTTCTTTTCTTCTTCTGCTTTCTTTAGCAACTCTCTGTAAGCAGTTAGAAGTAAACATGCATCATCCTGAGAATTTTGCTACTTAGAAATTTCTCCTACCAGATATGCTCTTCTACCACTCTTAAGTTCAGTCTTCCACAAAGTCCTAGGGCATAGATACAATACAGCCAAGTTATTTGCTACTATGTAATAAGAATGATCTTTACTCCAGTTTCAATAAGATATCCATCATTTCCATATGCGAGCTCATCAAAATGGCCTTTCGTGTTTTTATTTCTATCAGCATTCTGGCCAGACTATTTAACCAATCTCTAAGAAGTTCAAGACTTTACCTAGTCTCATCTTTTGAGTCCTCACCAAAGTTGCCTTTAATGTTGTCTTCATTGCAATACAGGCTTTTTCTAGCCTGCTTCTCCAAATTCTTCCAGTTACTATCAATTACCCAGTTACCAATTTCATATTTTCAGGTATCTCTATAACATTGTCCCTCTTCTCAGTATCAATTCTGTCTTACTCCATTTTGTGTTACTATAACAGAATACCTGAGACAGTGTCATTTATAAAGGAAAGAGGTTTATTGAGCACGTGGTTCTCCAGGCTGGAAAGTTCAAGACTGGAGAGCTGCATCTGGAAGCTTCTGGTAAGAGCTTTGCACAGTATGAAAATATAGAGAAACAAAAGGGGGAGCAGGTGTTGTTAAGAGACCAGACATGAGAGACAGCCTCATTTTATAACAGCCTGGGTAACTAAACCAGTCTCAGGAGAGCAAGAATTTACTCTTGCAAAAAGGACCTTAGCCTCTCTTAATGATCTAATCACCTCTTAAAGGCACAATATCTCAACAATGTCTCACTGGGTACCAAGCATCAACGTGAGTTTTGGTGGGAACAAGCCATATTCAAATTATAGCAATTTACTTTTCACTCGATTAATTGTGTCCTTTGATGAATGAAAGTTTTTGATTTTCATCAAGGCCAATTTATCTAGTTCTTCTTTTTTGTTATCTGTATTTTTAGGTCCTATCTGTAAAATAATTGCCAAACTCAATGTCATGAATTTTTTATTCACATTTTCTCTTAAGAGTTTTATATTTTAGCTCTTATGTTGAGGTATTTGATACATTTTGAGTTAAATTTTGCACATGATGTAATATAAATATCCAACTTTTGCATGTAGATGTAAGTTTTCCCAAGCAAAATTGTTGAAAACACTGTTCTTTCCCCATTGAATAATTTTGGCACACCTTCAAAAAATAACTGGATTATGAATTCAGGGGTTGATTTCTGGACTGTCTATTACTGCCAGGTAGTATTTATGCCTGTACCATACTGTTTTGATTACTGAAGCTTTGTAATAAATTCTGAAAGTAAGGCACATAAGACCTACAAGTGTGTTTTTCTCAAGATTGTTTTGGCTCTTCAGGTCCCTTGAGATTCCATGCAAACTTTAGGATATCTTTTTCTATTTCTGCAAAAAACACCACTGAAATTTTGATAAGGATTTTCACTAAATCTATGGATCATGTTATGTAGTATTGACATTTTAACATTATTCTAATCAATGAAGATGGATTTCCATTTATTTATGTCTTCTTTAATTTCTGTCAGCTCCATTTTGTAGTTTTTAGTGTACATGTCTTTAGCCTGTTTGGTTACATTTATTTCTAAGTAAATGAATCTTTTTTTTTTATATTTCCTTTTCAGATTGTTCATTATTAGTGAAAAATGATATGCAGCTAAATTTCATGTGTTGATTTTGTATTCTGCAACATTGCTGAATTTAAATTAAAACTGAGCCCTACTAGTTTTGCCACATTTTAGGATTTTCTGTGTGTAAGATCATGTCTTTTAAAAGAAATAATTTTAGTTTTATTTTTCCAATTTCAATGTATTTCATTTATTTATTTGTTGCCTAATTTCCCTGGTGAGGAGTCCATTGTTACATTAAATAAAGGGATGAAAGTGGGCATCCTTACATTGTTTGATTCTAAGTTTCTTTTAAATTATAAACACAGAAATAAAATGCTATGTCAATTTGCAAAATAATTATAATTATCTTTATTGTGGGAATTTGGGATCAGTTAATCAAATGATTGCTCAATTCTCTATTTTACTTCTCTCAATAGCAAAGGTATAACAGAAGGAGCTTGTGGAATGCTCATTAGGTTACAAACAGACTGCTAATTTAACAATCGACTGCCAATAGAACAATAAAGCTACAGAGGCTTTATTGTCTTGATACAGCACATAATTTTTGACTGAAGCAATAGACTTTTTTCATTTTTCTGAAAAACTTATGTTCAAGATAATATTTGTGTAGCTCTGCAGGAATAGACATCATCTACTGAGAGGCATTCATAAAAATAAATAATAGAGGAATTCCCTCCAGCCCTCATACACACTTTCTTTGAACAGCAGTGACCATCACTGCATTTGGCTTTTTAAATTGGCATTGATTTCCTTTTTTGGCAAATGAAACTCAATTTTTCAAACAAGCCAACCTTTATTGTCTAATCCTAAATATACGGGCAGCTTTATCACTTACATTTGGCATGGAAGGCTATACAAATCTATTTGGCTAATATAATTCACTGAAAGAGGTAATTTTCTAAATAACTTCTATTGGCCTAAAGAAGGTAAGATGCTGCCAGGTGGGTTTGTTCTCATTGGCACAATCATATCAGGACTTAAATGGGATCCTCACTCTGGGTTTCTAGACACACAAACAATCTAACATACGACTAAGCAAAGGGATTTGTACTCTTTCCATATTGCTAAGATTCTCTTAACCTTTGCTATATATTTTTTGATCTATATATGTGACCCTTGGACAACACAGGTTTGAACTGCAAGGGTCCACTTATATACAGATTATTTTTAATCAATATGTTTATTTATTAAGGTATGAGTGCATAAAGTACACATAGATACTAGTCTATTTGTATGTTAATCATTTATGTTTTCAGTAAGGCTTCCAGTCAACAGTGGGCTATAGTAGTTAAGTTTGAGGAGTCAAAAGTTATGCATAAATTGTCAATTGCATGAGAATTGGCACCCCAACCCCAACATTGTCCAATGGTCAACTGTATATAAATATATATAAATATATAGTATATATAAACTATCTCTGTTATATTAATGATTAGGATTTTAAATGTTTGTGTTTTGAAATATAACACATACACATAAAATGCATAAAATGAATCGATAATGAAACAAATTATCACAGAAAGCAACCATGTAATACTCATCCAAAAAAAGAAATAGACCCAAGACATAGTCCTTTCTGTACAATCTTCACTCCAACCATCTTCCTCATCAAAAGTGACCACTACTCTGACATCTGATTCTAAAGTTCAAATTTGCCATTAGGAATCCTTAAATAAATTGGATAATATATTATGTATTCTTTGATATCTGACTTGTATAATTACTTACCTCTCAATAATACTTTCACTTGTCTGAGCAGGATTATTGCTTGTTTTTCACTAGTTTAGTTTTTTAAAAATTTGTTCAATTCTATTTATTGGAAATGATGTTATTTCATGCCTAACAAGTACTGGTGAGGTTGTGGAGAAAAGGGAACACTTATATACTCCTGGTAGAAATATCAATTAGTTCAGCCACTGTAGAAAGCTTTTGGAGATTTCTCCAAGAACTTAGAACAAGATTACCATCTGAGCCAGCAATCCCATTATTAGGTTTATACCCAAAGGAATATAAATCATTCTACCATAAAGACACAAGCATGCATATGTCCATCACAGCACTACCTGCTATTTCACAATAGCACTGCTATTTTACAATAGCAAAGACATGGAATCAACCTGAATACCCATTGGTGGTACGCTGGATAAAGAAAATGTGGTACCATGGAATACTACACAGTCATTTAAAACAATGAGATCATGTCCTTTGCAAAATATGGATGGAGCTAGAGGCCATTATCTTAAGCCAACTAACATAGGAACAGAAAACCAAATATTGCATATGCTCACTTATAAGTGGGAGCTAAACACTGAGTGGGAACAACAGACATTAGGGTCTACTTGAGAGTGGAGGTTGGCAGGAGGAAGAGGATCAAGAAGCTACCTATTGAGTACAATGCTTATTACTTGGGTGATGAAACAATCTGTACACCAAGCCCCTGTGACACACAATTTACCCATGTAACAAACTTCCACATATACATGCAAATATAAAATAAAAGTTAAAAAAAAAAAGAAACAGAAAATGGTATTTTTAAAGTTATTTCATTTTGATTTTGTACCTGGTATATGCATATACTTTTATATTTGTGTGCTGAGCTTGTGTTCAGTATTCTTCCTGAACTCAGTTCTTCATTTTAACAATTTATTTGGAGATTTGTTTCTACTTTCTGGTATATCATTATGCTGTCTGTAATGATACTTTTATTTCTTATTTTACAATATTCATTAATTTTTCTCATTTGTGCTTTTATTATATTGGGTTGGACCTCTAGTAAGATGTTGAATAGAAGCAATGATAACATGTATCATTTTTTTCTTATTTTAAATAAAAATAATTTAACATCATACCATAAAGTATGAAGTTAGCAACATACCTATTGTACATACTCGATATTACACTGAGAAAATATTCTTCAATTTCCGGTTTTCTAAATTTTTTTTCATGACTAAGTGTTTAATTTGTTAAGGTAGTTGTATATGTTGAAATCAAATGATTTAATGTAGTACTAAAAAACATGGGTCATTTTTCAAATGTTAAGCTAAACTTATATTTATGAGATAAACCCAAGTTGATTATGATATGCTGCTCTTCTTATATTTCATTGTATGTTTTGGTTAATATTTTAGATTTTTGCATCTGTGTTCATGATTTAAATTGGCCTATATTTTTTGCCAGTGATAACATTCTTGACAGAATATGTTATCAAAATTTGTTCCTATTTTTCCCAGTCTTGGGAAGACTCGTGTAATACTGGCATTTATTCTTCCCTACATTTCCTACCAATTTGGTTGAATTAATTGGTCATATCATCTGGAACTGGAATTATCTCTATAGGAAAGCTTTAGATTTTATATTAAATTATTCAGTAAATATAGTAATATTTGATTATTTTATTTCATCTATGTCAAATTTAGCAAGTTGCATTTTTTCTAAGACTGTCCATATCATCTAAACATTTTAATGTGGAGTAAAATTGTTCATAATATTCTCTTGGTGTCTTCTAAATTTTAACAATTTCTGATATTAGATAGTATCTCTTGCTTTCCTTCCCTTTTTCCTTCCTCCCTCCCTCCCTCCTTCCCTCCCTCCCTTCCTTCCTTCTTTCCTTCTTTCCTTCCTTCCTTCCTTCTTTCCTTCCCTCCTTCCCTCCAAGTTTTACAAGACATTTATCAATTACAAAGACTGTCAAAGATACATTTCTAAGGTTTATTGATCAACTTTTTATTTTTGCACTCTTAAGCTGTAATCTTATATTATTTCCTTGCAAATAACTTCTTTTGTCTTAATTTGCTCCTTTTAAAGCTTATTGAGAAGGACACTTAGATCATTGATTTTCAAATGTTCTTTTCTAAGATATCAATTTAAGCCTATAAATTTTCCACAAATTTTCATTCTAGTTTTTCTTTTATTTATGGGTTATATACAAGTATCTCAGTTATATACATCTAAGTGACTCATATGTGTGCATATAGATATAGAGGTAGAGATACAAAATTACGTGTTTATGTCTAGCAGAAATATATCATGATCAAAGAATAGTCTGAATATAATTTCAATTTTTGTAAATGTCATTATGGAGTCTGAAGTTGCTGATCACAAACTAAATATAAGTCAATTAGGACAGATTTTTAGTTAAGTTCTTGAAATCTTTCATAGTTTTACAATTTTTTTCTGTTTCTGTAACCATTAGTAAGGAGTGATAAACTTTCCACTATAATTATAATTTTTTTTTTTTTACTCTTTTCAGTGCTGTCATGTTTCAAGATTCTACTATTGGCTGCATTAAAAATTCAAAATTTTAAATATCCCTAGTGAATTATGTCTTTTCTTTCATGAGGTATATATTCTAATGTCTTGCTATGCATTCTGCATTAAAGTATACTTTTTTAGCTAGAGTTACACTAATGCTCTTTGGGCTCATGTTTTCGTATTCTAAATTGTACTACCCATTTATTTCAATCTCTCTCTCTATCTCTGTCTTTCTCACTTTCCCCTTCCTCCCTCAGAAATTTCACTGTGTGAACCTAAGGGTGTGTGTTTTTTTCACTTTTTTTTTTTTTCATTCTCAAAGTCTCTGTGATTGGTTGATATTTCTGTTGTGGTCAATTTTGGACAATTTGCAGAAATGGTATCTCTAAATATTGCTTCTTCCTCATTTTTTCTTTCTTCCCATACTGAAAATCAAATTACACATGTTTTTGTTCTTCTAATTATGTTCTTTCTGTCTCTGAAATATTGCCCTGTGTTTAACATACTTCATCTCTTCTCACTTCATTCTGGAAATTTTCTTGTGATCTATTTCAAATAAACTAAATCTTTCTTTAGCTGTATCTACTTTATGGTTGAACCAATCTATTAAATCTATTAAATCCTTCATTTAGGTTCTTTTTTTTTAAGTTCTAGAATATTCATTTTACAAAAGCCTCGTGCTCTGCCAAATATTTCTAATTTATCATTTATCTCCTTGAGGTCACTAGAAATCTGGGATTACCTAATTTAGTTTCAGACTTGAAATAATTTAAAACTAGGCATCAATGTATGGGAGAGCTACGCGGCTTGTTGTTTACTTAAGTTTTCTCTCTAGACTTGAGGGAGTTTCAAAATCATTGCTCAGCTTCTCAAGCACTGAGCTACCCTTTTAAGAATCAGCTTAGGCCGGGCGCGGTGGCTCAAGCCTGTAATCCCAGCGCTTTGGGAGGCCTAGACGGGCGGATCACGAGGTCAGGAGATTGAGACCATCCTGGCTAACACGGCAAAACCCCGTCTCTACTAAAAAATACAAAAAACTAGACGGGCGAGGTGGCGGGCGCCTGTAGTCCCAGCTACTCAGGAGGCTGAGGCAGGAGAATGTCATAAACCCGGGAGGCAGAGCTCGCAGTGAACTGAGATCCGGCCACTGCACTCCAGCCTGGGTAACAGAGTGAGACTCCATCTCAAAAAAAAAAAAAAAAAAAAAAAAAA
>NW_016809749.1:22616-48483 GCF_001698545.2 Rhinopithecus bieti
TCATTTTACACGTATTCCTATAACATTAAATACCATTCTTGAACAAGCATGTCTCTTCCATCATCATCTTGACACATCGGATAGTGCCTTGTATATAGTAACTACTCAATACATCTTATAATTTTTTTTTTTTTTTTTTTTTTTTTTTTTTGAGACGGAGTCTCGCTCTGTCGCCCAGGCTGGGGTGCAGTGGCTGGATCTCAGCTCACTGCAAGCTCCGCCTCCCGGGTTCATGCCATTCTCCTGCCTCAGCCTCCCAAGTAGCTGGGACTATAGGTGCCCACCACCTCGCCCGGCTAGTTTTTTTTTGTATTTTTTAGTAGAGACGGGGTTTCACCGTGTTAGCCAGGATGGTCTCGATCTCCTGACCTCGTGATCCGCCCATCTCGGCCTCCCAAAGTGCTGGGATTACAGGCTTGAGCCACCGCGCCCGGCCACATCTTATAAATTTAAGGTAGTTGATAGAAGTGTAAGAATTATCATTAAAATATTTAGTGGCTATTTTTAACTGGCTATTTTAACCCTAGCCTTCTTCAAAAATGCATATAAAACATAATTAAATGTAAATGTAAAATATTTTATACATAGATTCCAAGGCTTAAAAAAACAATTTAACAACATTGTAAAGAAATTCATATTGTAAATTGTTTATAATAAAAATATTTTATGCATGTATCCATATGCATCAGTAAAAAATAGTTATTTATAATTATATACAGATAATAGATATTTAAACACTAGATAAATAAATGTAATAATTATTAATAATTTTCCAATCTCTCTGTGACTTCGTGAAGCTCTACTAGTTACTCAAATTAGTGAAGTAATCAAGTTTAAGGGTTTTCATATTCATGTTCAGGGTCCCCTGTAGCCTTAGGCACTGTTCTTCTTAAGATACTTGGTCTTTCTCTACTTTCCCTGGAGTTAGAAGCAAATAGCAATTATCTTTGACAGTTTATACACTGCTGCTGTGATTTATAATGGAATAATCTCTGGTTGTGTTTTGTTCCATTTTAGTCACCAATACACTGTTTAACTCCCTCAAACTATGTTCAAGATGTGATGTTCTTAATGGTTTAGGACCACTAGACAGAATTCTTTATCTGATGGGTTGATACAGTCCCTGTTTAGAGAGATGTCAGTGTTCAGCTCCTTTTGTCTCTAGCCCTTTAAAAGAAAGATATTATTCACTTTTTTCCATTCAATGTTTAGGATTCCATCTTTCCTTTTTTCTAAGCAGAGTTACTCATTACCGGTCTACCTTCTATTCTTCTATGTACAGTTCCACTCTTATCTTGTCTGAAGCTATTGTTTAAGAAGATCGTTGAATTTTTCTATCACTTACTTACATGTGAGTGTTTGTTGATGCTTTCCAATCCTCAAGATGAGCAGGGGAAAAAATGGCCTTGGAAAACAATGCTGAGAGGCTGAAGAAAACATGTGGAAAATGTGCAGATTAAAATTTAGAGATACATACACTATCTTATTTATATAAACCTAAAAGTCTGAAAAGAGAGAAAAAAGCCTTTGTTTTATTCCTACTATGTTTCAGATCACATGGAAAATATGTTTCTATTTATTAAGAATTATAGTGTTTTAAGGCAGATGTTTATAGATGAGGAAACTAAACTTGAGAGTAGTTAAGTTGGTTTGCCAAATGTCACAGAGTAAGACAAATGGTCAGAATTTAAACCCAGGTCCTGTTGGCTTCTTAACTTGGCCTGCAGATTTCTATTTCATGCTTATACTTATGTTGAAGATATAAAAATATACATATCTAAATCTATGTCTTTTCTCATTTTAGATTTTATATATGACTTCATTTGCACAGATTAAAGTCATTTTCCACTGGGCTAAATATTCAGAGCTGAATAATATTTATAGGCAATGAATTAATGTATATGAAAACATAATGAATATTAGGTACTACAATTAGGTAGAACCTTCATTTCTTATCCCATTTCCTCTGCAAAGGGGAAAAAGGAGGGATAAAAAAATGCTTGATTCCCTTCTGATTTACTATAACTGCCATTTAAAATAATTAGTTGCACCAGAGTTCCCAAGTTGCTGTATAGATATTATTTAAATTGGACTGTTGGACAAGCAGAAAGAGGAAGGCTAGTGTAGAGGAATAGGCTATTAAGAAATGATACTGATCATATTTATATTTTATAAACATTTGTTATTGGCTAGGCACTTTGCAGAGAGCTTTGCATTTATTACCTAATTACTAATTTAATTGATCATTAAATCTTCTTTTAACCCTATGAAATAGTATATAATACCTTTTTTATAAGTGATAAAACAAAATGGAGAATACCTAAGAATAAGTTTAGTACAGTGATAACTTAGTGATTTTTAAATTTAATTTGGGTATCTTTCCAATGTTTGCTGTTCAAGCTTTACATCAGTGCTTCCCAAACATTAGGCAGCAAAAAATCATTGGGGGATCTTCTTAAAATGCAAATTCTAATTTTGTAGTTGGAGTGATTTGGATGTGGTTTACTTGTCCCCACCAAAGCTCATATTGAAGTTTGGTCCCCATGGTGATGGTGTTGGGAGGTGGGGCCTAGAAGCTGGTGTTTGGGCTATGGGGATGAATCCCTTACGGGTAGCTTGGTGCTATTTTTCTGGGAGTGAGTGATTCTGGCTCTCATGAGACAGGATTAGTTCTCTCAAGAGTGAATTGTTACGAAGCCAGGATACCTCTCAGGTTTTCCCCTCTTTTCATGTGCTTGCTTTTCATCTTATCTTCTCAGTCATATTTTGATGTGGTACAAAAGCCCTCTCCAGAAGCCAAGCAGTCATCAGCATCATGCTTTTTGTGCAGCCAACAGAACTACCAAATAAACCTCTTTTCTTCGTCAATTACCTAGCCACAGATACTCCTTTAAGCAACACAAATTAAGACAGTAGGTCTCAGGTGGCATCAGACATTCTGCACTCAAACAAGCTCCCACAAACCATCCTTTAAGATACAAGATTTTAGGTCACTGCTTTTCCATCAAGTGAAGTCCAATTCTTAAAGGCCTTTATACTGATTTTACATTAGTTAAAAATGAAGTAGGTATTAATATTTAAATTCATTAAATAAATTTAGTAACCAGATGCACACCTGTCACTTGATAACTTAGACTCTGAAAGAATAGATAATTCTAAACTTTGTACTTTATGACTATGAATTAGAGTCCATGTCCTATCAATGTCTCCAGAAACAAGCTCACCTTTTCTGGCTTTATACAAATGTTTTGTAGAAATCATCCCTGTCCCATTACCAGTGAGACACTGATCCATGAACTGTTGAGTTTGCTCTAGCCTTAAATTAGTTTTCTATAATCATAAATTTAGTGACTTTAAACACTACAAATTTATTGTTTTAGAATTCCATGAGTCAGAATTCCAGTGGGCTCTAAGAGAGGTTCTGTTTTCTTGCTTGTTCAGATTGTTGGCAGAATGTTCCATCCAACAGGTAGGACTGAGGTCTCTATTGCTGCTGGTTGTCAGTTGAGAGCCATTACTAGCTCCTGGAGATTTCTTGCACTCTTCAGCTCATGGCACCGTTCCTCTATCTTCAAAGTCAGCAACAGCTAATGGAATCTTTCTCATGCTTAAAGTATTTCCTGCCTCTTCTGTCATATCTCTCTGACTCTCTCTTGTACTCACCAGAAATAATTTGTTTCTAAGGATGTATATGAACAGATTGGGCCTATTTGAATAATTTAGGATAAGCTATCCATTTCAAAGTCTGTAATCTTCATCAGATGTGCAGAATCCCTTTTTACCAAGAAAATTCACATTCGAGCTTTCAGAATTCCCAGGATTATGATGTGCACCTATTTGGGGGACTATTATTCTAACACACAAACCTGTTGTGTAGGACAGGCTTATTTTAGCTAGATTTATTTGCTAAAATGAGAAAAACTAAATGAAACAGAATAAGAATGTATTAAAGTTTCTAAGATAGCCCTCGGAAATTCTAGGAGGGCCAGAAAACTGGATTTAGAGAGTATGCTGCCAGAAGTAATATCTAAGCCAATCACTAAACTATTCACAGGCTAGATTCCAGAAGAGGCATTGCAAACCACGAATATGGGACCCTAAGCCCAGCCCTTCCGCAACAGTTGTTTCTCAGTCTCAGTGTCTGTGCCAACCTCTGCCATATTTACTGGGTATGAATTCCTCAAAAAGCCTGCTTCTTCTTTTTTTGCCCTGCTGAACACTGAAATATTGTGGTGGTACATTTCACTGGGGAAAATGAGTAAATGTCTGTCTCTTAGCCACCAAGAAGGTGACAAATTAAATTTTGGATTTTTCTTTAGTATCAGTTTTGCCAAATGCAGGGAAAAAATAATTTTTAAAAAGTTCTGATCTATAAGTGTGACTCTACAACCTACATAATCCTTTGATTTAAATAAAGCTCTAAGAAAGCTAGTCCTCACCTGCCCATTCCTCCCCTTCAGCACAGAATAAGAATGCTTTTCCAAGCCTCCCAAAAGGCCTAGGGAGTCCACCTATACTGTGTTAGTTAATACAGTAACATTCATAGTTGTATTTTTGTATTTTGAAAAGATTGTGACATTTAAAGACTCAATAACTCATAGAATCATAAAAGTAAAACCTCAAATATTTCTTAAGAGTTCTCCTAATTCTGCAGTAGGGACAATTTAGGTTTTTTTGTTTATATTTGTGGAATTTTATATCAACTCAAGGTGTTTCTCTCTGGTCGTAGGGCTCTGGAGCCTGGATTCAGTGACCCTAACAATAGCCTGTGTTGTATACATTATTTTTAACTTACTAATCACATTAATACAGTAATTTTTGCTCGTGTCTACTATCTAGAAATTACTATGAACAATAGTGCACTGTGTCAGTATAGTTGGGGGATTGATTCCAGGATGTTACATAAACACAAAATTGGTGCATACTCAAGTCCCGCAGTCCGGCCTGTGGAATATATATATATTAAAAATTTGGCACTATGTATAGGCAGGTTTGCATACCACAAAGGTTTTATTTGTTTGGTGGAAAAAATTTTTGAGTATAAGGGGACCTATGTAGTTTAATTCTGTGTTGATGAAGGGTGATCTACCTATTTATTACTGTCTTTATTTTACTGTAGAATAATCACTTGATTAATTGTTTAAATTGGGAAGACCTTGATCTGAATTATCTGTCTCATTTTCTACATCTCTGATGTTGAGATGCTAACGTTTATCTCATGGAAGTTTTTTCAGAATTAAAAGGGATAAAATGTATATCACTTGGTTGCTATTAATACAGTATAAATTTAGAACCAAAAGTGGATTTAGTAATATTTAAAATAATTTCTTAACAGTGACCCAGTTGGTCAACTGATGATTCAGATTTTGAAATGGAAAAGCCTAATGGCTGCTCACATTTAACCCAAGATTTCATTTAGAACAAGACAGACATTTTCATATAGAGTTGAGGTTACAAACTATGGGGGGGAAAGGAAGGTTTTCCTGGAAAATCTAATTTTTCCTCTGAGAATTAAATCAGTGGCCCTAGCCATTAACTCTCTGGAATCATATGTAATATAAACTATAACTTAAAGGCATTTCCATAAACAGCAAACCATGAAATCATACCACAAGAATGACAGACTGACTTGGTCAAGCTATTCATCTTACACATAGTTTATTCAATAGTAATGTTTGAGTTCATTGAGAAACATATCCATGAATTGGATGCTTATATCTTGCTGCATACAAATTCATATTAGTCTCTGCACACGAAGTCAGCAGTTTGGCTTGAATCCCCTTTCCTCCCAGTTACTAGCTATGGGCCTATGCATTCATTTCATTAATAAGCAATTCCTTATTGAGGGACTGTACACTGTGTAAGGTAGGTGCTGGGGCTCTGGTTCACATGGCAGACACCAATCCCTTCTTCACAGAACTTTTAATCATGGTAATAGTAGTTGCTGAATGCTCGCCATTAAACAACCAATTACAAAATTATTTCACTAAAGTTTGAATGAGAGCTATTGAAAAAATCTATTTTGTTCACACCAAATCAATTCCTAACTGCAAAGTTTTGAAAATAAAATTGATTCAAAAGAAATTTATGTCCTATGCCACTCACTGGAAAAAAAAAAAAAAAGTATGCATTGTATTAAGTTTAGAGATGGTTAAATGATGCCAAGTAAAAGAGGTTACTTTCTAGCATTTTCCTAGTGAGCCCTTTTATTAAACATCGCTTGTAATTTGAATGTTGCTTCTTTCAACTTCTTATAATTAGTTAGAATTTATTCCAAGCCACATCATCATATAATCTAAAATAATAACTTCACTGACAATGTGCAGTAATAATTGCTGTCTGGTTATCAACAGTGATCTATGATGATTGGGTTGATAGTGTTAATGCTGGTCTTTTAAAATGAGTGCATCAATATTAATATATTTCAAAAGAGTACCGGCCAATTAAATCTTCAGGGAATTTTATCCTAATTTGTTTGCTGTGCATTCCACTACGTTTTAATTTCTCAATTGTTAACAAATATAACCTAATCTTGTTGATCTACCTGTCATCAAATAGCACTGTAATTTGACATGCCAGAATTTAGCATCTTAAATAAATGTCTTCAGGATGACCATCTCAATAACTAAATATGAAGTGTTTTTTGTAGGAATGAAATACTACTTACACTCCATCTGGAGTACTTTCATCAACTCAAAATCTATCTTATTGCTTACAAAAATAATCATTATACCTGAAGTTTTTTTTAAGTTATCTGAAAACTTTTTTGTCATATTTTCATTTTTTATCACTTGTTGAGAAATTTTAGTAAGTTCCTGAATCGGAAAATCTCCTTCTTTCAAATTAAGTTGTTATTACAGAATCGAATCCTTCATGTCATCACTTATAGTGATTCAACACATTAAAACCATAGCTCTCTGGCACTAACACCAAGAATCATATGCTTCCCTTTAACACTATAGCATCTTCTTTTGAAGCTGTTACAATATTCCTGGAAATGGTTTAGCTGATCTGTGTGATACATTTTCATTAAAAATATCTCATTTAGAATAAGTCATAGTGATTCAACTGATGTCTGCAAAAGATATTAACATACATAGTCAATGAGCATTAATATTATGTTTAATACAATGTTTCACTCAATATATTGACATCACTTTGTGGACAAAAATATTCTGTTGATATTACAGAAAGTATTCACTATTATTTAATGTCACTTAAATATTTTGCATAATGCAATATGTTAAACAAACCTTTATTTTAAAAGAAAGTAACACTTGGCTTTTGTGATTTTCTTGAACATTCAAAATGAAATGCTCTGACTTTAGAAAAAAGGTCCCTACCACTTCTATTTGACAGCATAGCCATATTTGAAAAATGATATAAGATTCAGCGAGGTCCAAAAGAACAGAATTAGCTTTATAAGGACATGTTGGGAAAGTATTTTTTCCATGATGATATTGCACAAAACAAGTACACATACTTGTTAAGTCATTGAAACAGACATGAGAGAAAAGACAGTTAAAATAACTATCTGTCATAGTAATTATTAATGATGAAATCTTAGATGGGATTCTGTCCAATTAGTTTCTGTGACTCTCAAGTTCTGCATAAATTTGATAAAATTTGCTTGTTTGCATCGTGATTTTTCTGAGGCTCTCTTTCCTGGGCAAATCTCCAGATTGGCAAGCTCAAGCGGATTTTAAAATAGCCTTTCCACACTTGTCCTGCTTGGGAATGGATTGACGTTTGAGCTTTGAGGGTTGTAACTAAGCTGCTTTTCTCTGCAGAAAAGTTCATTTTACTTCAGCTGTTGCAGATACCTCCCTTACCTCCCACTAATTCAATGTTTTCCAATTGTTTCAGCCTGCTTCCAACAGCTCAAGCACACCATTCGAGGTTCACAGTAAAAGAATGCCATGAAGAGCAACTTTTCCAAACTCATTCTTCACTCTTGACATGTTACATAACTTTCCTACATGGATAAAGTATAATAATACTTTTATTTTTCTTTCCAGTTCAGATAGGGAACTGCTATACTGTCCAATCTGATGTCTGTTTCTAACCTTTAAACATTTAATTTATTTTTATTAATGAGGTTTAATCTTTATAATCTAATTTGTAAAATAATTTTAAAAATTTTGAATGATCTCAATCAATCCATGTATTTTGTTTCTTTTCTAAGAGTAAAACTTTCTAAAAAAGCCTAGAGAAGGTAGAAGAGGATCTCAAAATAGAAACTAAAAGTAGGAATCTAAAATCTGGCAGCACCTATCACATACAAAATGCAACTTAATATATTTCGTTTGGGCATGACTAGTACTAATAGCAGACCATTAATGAAGTCTAGATCATAGACTCATAGAATGTTAGAATAGACCTAGAAAGAATCTATAAGCTGATCTAGGTCAAAACTCCTACCTCTTCACTTTCAAGAAGAGGGAAAATGATTCTCATAAAGCTAAATGCTTGGCTAAAGTCAGATAACTACTTACAGAGCAGAAATTAAACCCAGGGCCTCCTAATTTCTGTGCCATTGTACTTTTTTCTAAGAACAATAAGTGTAGCTTATGTAATCCTTTATTTACAGCAAAATTAGCCCCCCATACATGTCCTTTGACAGTGGATAAAGATCATCACCTTCATATTAAATAGCAAGTTTTATTACTTACACACTGATTAAGAGAAGGACTAACGCACATGATTTTCCATTCGCTCACTAGGTTACACCCAATGATTTTTCATTGTTTTATTTCATAACCAAAACAAGAAAAGTGGTGAAATAGTATTTAGTTCATATAAGTTTCTAGCAAATATGTATGAAAATGGTTTAAGTATATATTCCAATGTGTTAAACAATAGTTTCAGTGTTGATCATATGTTTACGCTAGAGAAGAATATAGTAGTTGATAAGACCATTTTTGTGAGCCAGAATAACTGAATTCAGACACCACAGTTTACTCATATGTTAATGAAAATAGATAAATGAAAATACTGACCTCACAGGGATATCTGATGAAATGTGTTAATATGGCTATGTCGATATTTTTATCAACCACCATTACTATTTTTTCAAAGGTTTGTAGTAACAAACTGTTTTAAAAAGAATGACTACATTGTGTTCATGATAATCTGTTCTCTATGAAGGATACATTCTTTTAATAAAATATTTACTGGCAAATTGCATCTGAGGCATTTTTTGGTTGAAATTAGAACCATAAGCAATAAGATTTCAACATTAAAAATGTATGGTATATAAATGACTTTATACTAAGCTCCAGCTAAAAAGAATTGCTGATCAAGGTGTTAAAGCTTAAAATGTAAAGTAAAAGTTATCTCCCATATGTCCCCTATGGCTTACTGACATCATAGTCTCCCTCAGTTTACTTGTATGAAATAAAAGTATAGTGAACAAGATAATCTCTAAGAAATTTCCAGTCCTAAAGCTTTAATTGCAATTCTTGATTTTTTGTCTCATTTTCAAAGGAAGCTTTTGCACTCTCAGAAATAGGTAACAGAGTAAATGTTTGCTAAAAAGTAAGCATTTCAGCTTTAAGTAATAGATAAATTTAAGTAATAGATAGATTTAAGTGTTTCAGGTTTAAGTAATAGATAGATCATCTTTTAGATTTTTCTAAATGTTAGGTTTCCAAAAAGAACACAGCAGCAATTTAGTATATAGAATAGCTTTGTTGAAAGTGAATGATAGGGTACCTGTATAAACATTTAGTGAACTTAGAATCCTGAAAATTATTTTAGACAGATAAATTTAGACAGTAAATATGGGGTTAAATCACAGGAAACGTTTCATAAGAAACAACGTTTACTTGAAGACCTGTATTTTCCGGAGCTTTTCATTTATGTTATAGAAGCCATTTCTCACCTCGTTAGTTGGAATTCTCCAGAGAAACAGAACCAGTAGTATGTATATATAGAGAGAGGCTTATTTATTAGAAAGAAATTGGCTTACATGGTTGTGGAAGCTGAAAAGTTCCAAGATCTGTAGTCAGTAAGCAGGAGTTCCGGAATAGTCAATGGTGTAGTCCCAGTCTGACTCCAAAGGACTAAGAACAAGTAGAGTTGATAATGTGCGTTTTAGTTCAGGGACCAGCAGGCTTGAGAGCCAGGAAATGATGATGTTTAGTTTGAGTCTGAAGGCAGGAAAAAAAGACACATATCCCAGTTCAAAGGTAGTCAGGCAGGAGGACTTCCTCTGTTACTCAGCATTTTTGTTCTAGTAAGGCCTTCAACTAATTGGATGAGCCCCACCCACATTGTTGGGTGGGGGGAGGCAGCAAACTACTTTACTCGGTCTACAAAAATGTTCATTTCATCCAGAAACAACCTCACAGACACATCCAGATTAATATTTAACCAAATGCCTTGGTGTGCCATGACCCAGTAAAGTTGAGACATAAAATTAACTATCACACTCACCTTCCTAAAAGTGACTGGGTGTTATACTGGTGCACCCTTTCTCTCCCTCCACCTTGCAACCCATGGTTGAAGGTGAACAAAAAGCCCTGCTTTCTGACTTCAGGGAATGACAAACTGTCTTGTCATTTGTGGTCCAAGTTCACAAGGGATCAGAACGAACTTAGTCTTCACCTGAAAGTACATCTTTGCAGCTCCTTCTCCTTCTCCACCTTGCTTCCATCACTCCCTTACTTGTTTCTCCTGAAAACACTATCTTAATAAATCAATAGCATAAAATTTCCTATTGCAGGTCTGCTTCTAGGGAACCAGGCGTAAATAATAGCTTTGCAGCCTTTGGAAAACTGTGGGAGAAGTCCAAGAAGGTAAAGAGTATTTATACTTTTTTCAATCTCTCCTCAGCAAATCTTCAGTTATCTATTTTTATAATTTAAACTTTAATTTTATATGAGTATATGAGTTTTACATATATACAGACTAATGCACATCAAAGTATATAGCAATTCTTATATAAATCAATATTCAATATTTTTGTTACAGTTTGTAGTTATACCTATCCTCTATACTTTGTCTATATGGTTTTTAAAAGTGGAAGGTCTTTATACAGCATTTAAAATGTGAGAACATGTAAACAAGCATCCAATGGAGAATCGAGGAGTGAGACTGGATCTATAAGGGAAAGAAATATAATATTCCTGATATTCTTTAAAATTGCCACTCAAAGTAGAATCTTCCAAGACTAAAGTCAACAGATCTTCTTTCTCATATCCTGTCTTCTGCTGTATCATGGTTAACTCATGTGGCCTCTCATCTATGATGAGATCTGGTATGAATCGTAATAGTATGCTCATAGACATGCCCATGCTCATGGACATGCCTCTCGTATCTGTTATCTGCTTTGTTTCCTTTTTTCTTTTTGCTAAAGTAACTTTTTTCCAACCATGTCCTCAGTTGGCTAATATTTCATAACTAAGACCCTTCAGTTGGTTGACCATTATGTACGGACTTTGACTGCCTTTCTTCTGTATTTTCACAATAAGCTAATCATCACTGCATGCACATGGGCTTATTGGCTACACAATCATTAGAGTAATACATTATAGTTAAATACTCTAACGATGTAATTATAGATGCACACAGATAGAAGATAGTATTTATAAAATGTGAATTATAGATCATTGAAAGAAATACATTCTGTTTAATTCTGAATGTAAAGAAATGTAAACCAGAGAGTTTAACCATATCTGTGTATCCCATGCTTGGTCTAAGGGTGTCTTTCACTACCTTATAATGAACCAGATAAAAAGTAGGTTAGCATTCCCTTTTTGCTTTTCCTATTTTCATTTTATTTAATAAAAATTGCATGAACACTGAACTTATCTATTTACTCCCTTATAGTTGAAATAATCTAAAATAGTGGAAGAACCGTGAATTACAGAAACCAGGAAGTAAAACCATTAATTCAGAAGAGTTAGCTAAATATATGATAAAGTCTTCGGTCATTACAACTCTGAGTATGATCCATGAACAGTAATTTCTCAAGATGCCCGATAGGGGAGAAAGTTTTTTTCATGTTCAAATAGATTAGGGAAATACTGTTTATTATACCTACAATATTAGACATCACACTTTGCATTGGTATATTAAATATTCTAAGCTGTTCTCATTTAAGCTGAAGCAAAGCTAATCTAAATGAGAAACAAACAACAACAACAAAATCCTGTTTAATGTTATTTAACAAACCATTACAAACAATGGACTTTGGATATTATTTGTAACAAACACTTATTTATAAAAGCTTGAGTTCTGTGTATCATACTTGGGGTAATAAAAGTTAATGTATTAGATAAGAAAACAAAATTATTGAGGAGTTAGATCATGGTTACTCATTTTAAGCAAAAGGATAAACAAATAATCTCAGTACTTGAATCTCCTTAATTTAAATACTAACTTTAATAACAGATACCTTATTCTCAGAATTTTAATGATAGAAAAAGGCCAATGCGTGAAGCCATAAAGATTCTATTTCACTACACATTTATCAATAAGAATTTGAGGATTTCATATGTGTACTATTTTTCAATAAAACTATTTTCATGAAATAATAATGCTATGTATGGCTCTTAGATTATTTAAAATCATGAAAATTTTCAATTAACAGTAAATTCTGATGCCTTAAAAATACCTGTTTTATCTAAAAGAAGTTGGTAGAAGTGTCCTTGGAATGCTAAGTTTACAGCCCATTTGAGCTCCTGTGTAGACACTCCTTTTTCTTAGGCCCCAGTCTCATTCCAGACACCAGCCCAACTGGAACTGCACCCCAAAAACTTGAATAAAGCCTGAAAACTCACCAACCAAGCCAAGTAATTATGCTGAACCCCCTTGGGCACTCCCTAATTGGATGTCCTGGGTCCTCCCAATTCTTAGTCCTTTCATACCTGTTTTTCTCTTTCTCTTACTCCATTTAGTTTTTCAATTCATACAAAACTGTATTCAGGCCATCACCAATAATTCTATAAGACAAATGTCCCTTCTAACAACCCCACAATATCACCCCTCACCACAAAATCTTCCTTCAGCTTAATCTCTCCCACTCTAGGTTCTCATGCCGCCCCTAATCCCGCTTGAAGCAACCCTGAGAAACATCGCCCGTTATCGCTCCATACCATTCCCCAAAATTTTCACTGCCCCAACACTTTACCACTATTTCATTTTATTTTTCTTATTAATATAAGAAGACAGGAATGTCAGGTCTCTGATCCCAAGCTAAGCCATCATATCCCCTGTGACTTGCACGTACACATTCAGATGGCCTGTCCTGCCTTAACTGATGACATTCCACTACAAAATAAGTAAAAATGGCCTGTTCCTGCCTTAACTGATGACATTACCTTGTGCAATTCCTTCCCCTGGCTCATCCTGGCTCAAAAAATCCCCCACTGAGCACCTTGTGATCCCCACCCCTGCCAGCCAGAGAATAACCCCCTTTGACTGTAATTTCCCACTACCCACCCAAATCCTATAAAAAGGCCTCACCCCATCTCCCTTCGCTGATTCTCTTTTCGGACTCAGGCTGCCTGCACCCAGGTGAAATAAACAGCCTTGTTGCTCACACAAAATCTGTTTGGTGGTCTCTTCACACGGACGTGCGTGATGAAATCACAGTTTTTTTTTTAGTTAATTATGTAATCGTGGAAAATTTACTTGACCTTGGACAATATATCAAAATACATTAATCACACTTTCTTTATTAATCTCTAGAATTATTGTTAGGATCAAATAAAATACAAGAAAGCATACTGAAAAGAATAAAAAAAATGGTGTAATTGAAAAAGATTTAAATTGTAACTTCTACTAGGAAGTATCTTAAGTTCTGTTAATACTAGTGTTCACCTAGAAAACAAAATTTATTTATTCAAAATTTATTTATTGACTGGAGTGCCAAGTATGTGCCAGTGCCTGTTCTAGAAGCTTTCCATATGTAATTAAGCAAAAAAGACAAATCTGTAGAATTATTATCTTGCTGGATACCATAATATAATACCTTTGCTTTTTCTGGCTAGTCATAAATCTTATGCTTTTTGCCAACTCCAAAATAAGAGAAAATTTGCCAGAGGGATCTTAGTTGGTGAATACATTAGTCTTTTGTAACTAATTGTTGTAAAATTATTGTTATATCAGAGTCATGGGAACCAGCACAACTTCATCTTGAATAGAGGCTGGATAAAATAAGGCTGAGACCTGCTGGGTTGCATTCCCAGAAGGATGAGTATTCTTGGTGACAAGATGTTTACAGTTAAGGGAATAGATGAATAATGTTTGCTAAACAGACCTAGAACTTAACAAAGCCAGGAAATGTCCTGATATCCCACATCTAAAGGACAAAATCATTCTTTTTTTTTTTTTTTGGAGTTGGAGTCTTGCACTGTTGCCCAGGCTGGAGTGCAGTGGTGCAATCTCGGCTCACTGCAAGCTCCACCTCCTGGGTTCACACCATTCTCCTACCTCAGCCTCTGGAGTAGCTGGGCGTGGTGACAGGTGCCCACCACCACGCCCGGCTACCTTTTTTGTATTTTTAGTAGAGACGGGGTTTCACTGCATTAGCCAGGATGGTCTCGATGTCCTGACCTCGTGATTCGCCCACCTTGGCCTCCCAAAGTGCTGGGATTACAGGTGTGAGCCACCTCGCCCGGCCAACAAAAGCATTCTTAGTTTAATAGTAAGTTTCTTGCCAAAGTCAACAGTTACACAAAGATTAATAATCTTTTGTCAGGAGTCCTTGTAGTGGAGTCCATTTCCCCCATGACTTTTTGCCTTTGTTTTTTATTTTATTTTATTTTATTTTATTTTCGTTCAGTTGTTTTAGGGGGATAATGTGGTATTTCATTGCATGGAAAAGTTCTTTAGTGGTGATTTCTGAGATATTGTTGCACCCATCACCTGAGCAGCATACTCTGTACCCAATGTGTAGTATTTCATTTTTCACCCCCTGCCCATCTTCTCTCCAAGTCCCCAAAGTTCATTATGTAACTCCTATGCCTTTGCATTCTCATAGCTTAGCTCCCTCTTTTAAGTGAGAACATAAAATGTTTGGTTTTCCATTCCTGAGTTACTTCACCTAGAATAATGGTCTCTAACATCCAGGTTGCTGCAAATGCCATTATTTTGTTCCTTTTTATGGCTGAGCAGTATTCCATGGCATATATATATATGTACCATATTTTCTTTATCCACTTGGTTGTTGATGGACATTGACACTTGTTACATATTTTTGCAATTGCAAATTATGCTGCTATAAATGTGTGTATAAGTGTCTTTTTCATATAATGACTTCTTTAGCTCTGGGTAGATACTCAGTACTGGGATTGCTGGATCAAATGGTAGTTCTACTTTTAGTTCTTTAAGGAATCTCCATACTGCTTTACATAATGGTTGTGTTAACTTATATTCTCACCAGCAGTGCATAAGTGTTCCTTTATTATTATTATTATTATTATTATTTTTAACCGCATAATGCCAACATCTATTGTTTTTTGACTTTTTAACAATGGCCATTCTTGCAGGAGAAAAGTGGTATCCTATTGCGGTTTTAATTTGGATCTCCCTGACGATTAGTGATGTTGAGCATTTTTTCATGTGTTTGTTGGTGTTTGTATATATTCTTTTGAGAACTGTCTATTCATGTGCTTTGCTCACTTTTGGATGGGATTATTTGTTTTTTTCTTGCTGATTTCTTTGAGTTTCTTGTAGTTTCTGGATATTAGTCCTTTGTCGGATATATAGTTTGCAAATATTTTCTCTCACTTTGTAGGCAGTCTGCTTAGTCTGCTGATTATTTCTTTGGCTTTAATTAGGTCACGTCTATTTATTTTTTTTTGTATGCTTAATTTGCTTTTGGATTCTTGGTCATGAATTATTTTCCTAAATCAATATCTAGAAGGGTTTGATCCATCTTTTGTTGATTTTTGTACAAAGTAAGAGATGAGGACCCAGCTTACTTCTTCTCCATGTGACTTGCCAATTATAACAGCACCATTTGTTGAATAGGGTGTCCTTTCCCCCACTGCAAGTTTTTGTTTGCTTTGTCGAAGATCAGTTGACTGTAAATATTTGGCTTTATTTCTGGATTCTCTATTCTGTTCAATTGGTCTATGTGCATATTTTTACGCCAGAACCATGCTATTTTGGTGACAGTCTTGCTTGGATATGTACTTTATTTTAAGGTTCCATAAAACTTTTAGGGTTGTGTTTTCTAGTTCTGTGTAGAATTGATATGGGAGTGGGGCAGGGATGTGCTGGACAGAAAAACGTGGGGTCTCTGGAGAGGGCTCCACTCTCGGGCTTGTGCCCATGGAATTAAGTGAGAACTCCTATTTTTGCACCCAAATGTTGCATTTTCCAAGACCACCCTGGCCTGCCATGCCCCATATTCCGTGCCCATAGAAACCTGAGACCCTAGTGGGCAGAGACACAAGCAGCTGGACTTCAAAAGGAGTGGAAGAGCACACTGACAAACACCAGTAGACACCGGCAGGCCACTGAGATGGGATGACGTTGAATTTGGTCAGGGGCAGTCAGAGGAAAGTCTGGCCACTGGGCTGCTTGATTCCAGAGGAAGACCACCTTCCCATTCCATTCCCCTTCTGACTCCCAATCCACCTTGCTAAGAGCTACCTCCACCACATAGAACCTTGTACCCATCCTCCAAGCCCACGTGTGATCTGGGTTTTCTGGTACACTAGGGCAAGAATCTGGGATACAGAAAGCCTTGTGTCCTTGACATAAGGTAGAAGGTCTAATTGAGCTGATTAACACAAGCCACAAGATGAGAAAACTGACAGAGCACACTGTAACACACACTCACTGGGGCTTTGAGAGCTGTAAACACTCACCCTGTACGTGGCTGTGGGGCCAGAGCCCCAAATGCACTCCACAACCTGACTTTCTGCATGCTCCCCCTAGGGGGTTAAGCAGTGGGGCACCAAAGAAGCGAGCCACACCCCTGTCACACACCCTGAGAGGAGGATAAGGGAACTCCTCCCATTTCAGAATGACGGTGGTATTTTTATGGGAATTGCATTGAATTTATAGATTGTTTTTGGCAGTAAGATCATTTTCACAATATTGATTCTACCCATCCATGATCATGGGATGTGTTTCCATTTGATTGTGTCATTGATGATTTCTTTCAGCAGTTTTTTGTGGTTTTCCTTGTAGGGATCATCCATCTTTCATCTTTCATTGGTTAGGTATATTCCTAAGTATTTTATTTTATTTTATTTTTTACAGCTGTTGTAAAAGGAATTGAGTTTTTGGTTTGATTCTCAGCTTGCTCGCCCTTGGTGTAAGCAGCACTTCTGATTTCTGTACATTGATTTTCAGTCCTGAAACTTGACGGAATTCCTTTTTCCTCTCCATGAGCTTTTTGGATGAGTCTTTAGGGTTTTCTAGTTATACAGTCATGTCATTGGCATATTGTGACAATTTGACTTCCTCTTTATCAATTTAGTTACCTTTTATATCTTTCTCCTGTCTAATTGCTCTAGCTAGGAATTCCAGTACCATGATGAATAGAGGTGGTGAAAGTGGCCATCCTTGTCTTGCTCTAGTTCTTGGTTCTTTCAACTTTTTCCCATTCAGTATCATGTTGGCTGTGGGTTTGTCATGGATAGCTTTTGTTATCTTGAAGTATGTTCCTTCTATGTCACTTTTGCTGAGTATTTTAATCATAAAGAGATGCTGAATTTTGTCAAATGCTTTTTCTGAATCTATTGAGATGATCATATTATTCTTGTTTTTAATTCTGTGTATGTGATGTATGATATTCATTGACTTGTGTATGTTAAACCATCCCTGCATCCCTGGTATGAAGCCAACTTGATCAGGTGGATTATCTTTTGATATGCTGTTGGATTCAATTAACTACTATTTTGTTGAGGATTTTTGCATCTGTGTTCACCAGGGATATTGATATGTAGTTTCTCTTCTTTTTTTCTTTTTTTTTTTTTTAATGTCCTTCCCTGGTTTTGGTATTAGAGTGATACTGGCTTCATAGAATGCTTTAGGGAAGATCCCCTTTTTTCCTTCTTTTGAAATAGTTTCAGTAAGATTGGCACCAATTCTTCTTTGAGTGCCTGATAGAATTCAGTTGTGAATCCATCTGGTCCTGAACTTTTTTTTGTTTGCCTTTTTTAATTACTGTTTCAATCACACTACTTGTTATTGTTCTGTTAAGAGTTTCTATTTATTCCTGATTTAATCTAGGAGGGTTGTATATTTCCAGGAAATTATCCATATCCTCTAAAGTTTTTTAGTTTGTGTGCAAAAATATGTTCATAGTAACCTTGAAAGATTTTTTTTTTTTTTTTTTTTTTTTGTATTTCTGTGAGGTAGTTCTATTTGTCATGTGGTCATCTCAGTTGTTGCCTGAATACCTTGGGGTTTTTTTCATTGTGTTGTTTTATAGGCCCTGTGGGATTTATACATTAAACAGTTTCTATTTTGGTATATTTTAAGATTTTGTTTCAAGATTAGAACTCCTTTTATCATTTCTTAAGTGCGGGCTTGGTAATAGCATTTGTTTGTCTGAAAAATACTTTATCTTTTCTTCATTTTTGAAGCTTAGTTTTGCCAGATACAAAATTATTGGCTGACAATTATTTTGTTTCAGGAGGCTAAAGACAGAACCCAATACTTTCTGGCTTGTAGAGTTTCTGCTGAGAAATCTGCTGATAATCTAATATGTTTTCCTTTGTAGGTTACCTGACACTTTTGTCTCACAGCTTTTAAGATGTTTTCTTCCTTTTCTTGACCTTAGATAACCTGATAACTATTCGCCTGGGTGATGATTTTTTGTGATGAATTTCCCAAATGTTCTTTGAGCTTCTTGTATTTGGATGGCTAGATCTCTAGCAAGGCCAGGGAACTTTTCCTCAATTATTCCCTCAAAAATGTTTTCCAAAATTTTAGGTTTCTCTTCTTCCTCAGGAACCCAATTTTTCTTAGGTTTGGCTATTTAACATAATTCCAAATTCCTTAGAGGCTTTGTTCATTTTCTTTTTTTTATCTTTCTGTAATTATGTAAATTTGAAAGCCTTGTCTTCAAGCTCTGTCTTCTACTTGTTCAATGCTGTTGTTGAAGGTTTCTAGTGCATTTTTTATGTCCCTTAAGTGTATCTTTCATCTCCAAAGCTGTGATTATTTTTCTTTCTAATATTTATTTCTCTGAAGAATTTCTCATCCATATTCTGTATTTTTTAATACTTTTTTAAAGTTGTTTTTCACCTTTCTCTGCTATCTCTTTGAGTAGCTTAATATAAATCTTCTGAATTATTTATCTGGCAATTCAAAGCTTTAGTTTTGCTTTGGATTCATTGCTGAGGTCCTTTTGGAGTGTTATAGAACCTTGTTTTGTCATATTACCAGAATTGCTTTTTTGATTCCTTCTCATTTGGGTAGACTATTTCAGTGGAAAGGCCTGGAACTCAAGGGATGCTGTTCAAATTCTTTTGTCCCACAGGTGGTTTCTTGTTGTGGTGCACTCCCCCTTCCACTAGGGATGGGGCTTCCTGTGAGCCACATTGCAGTGATTGTTATTGCTCTTCTGGGTATAGCCACCTAATGGGGCCACCAGGCTCTGATCTGGTGCTGGGGAATGTCTGCAAAGTGGGTTGTGATGTGATCTGTCTTCAGGTTTCCCAGCTATGGATACCAGCACTTGCTCTGGTGGAGGTGGGACGGGAGTAAAGTAGACTCTGTGAGAGTCCTTGGTTGTAGATACATTTAGTGTGCTGGCTTTCTTGAATGCTTATTATGCTAGCAGTGAAACTGTCACATGGACAGACACAGGACCACTGGTTAGCCGGGATGTTGCAGGTAGTGGAATTAGCTGTTGTGTCCTCCTTCCTGGGAACAAGGTTATTCTGTATGAGTTTCTGTAATGTCCTGAGTTGGCTGACCTCCAGCCATGAGGCCTCCAATCTCTCAAGAGAGCACCAGAGATTTTTGCCTGTCTCATGGAATTTGCAGTGACCTGCCACTTCTTTCAAAGTATCTATGATGTGAATTCTTTGGTTTTAACAATCATTGTACCAAAAGTGGGTGCATTCCTTCTCTGTCTAGAAGTAGCCATTATTGTATTTCTTTACTGTGCTAATAAACTTGTTTTCACTTTACTTTGTGGACTCTCTCCAAATTACTTCTTGCATGAGATCAAGAACGCTCTCTTGGGGTCTGGATCAGGACACATTTCCAGTAACAGTTATATAATTAGCAGAAAGCACGCATTCAAATGATAGCCTTAAGTCCTATAAGTTGTGTGATGTTGAAAAGTTATGTAAGTTTATACGATGGAAATAAACACATTCATTCAACTAACACTTATTAAGTATCTATTATGTTCTCAGCACTGTTTCTCTATATATATATCAATCTTAAATATATTCATATATTTATCTCATATATAGTCATATATATGATACATATATATCATTAGAAGGAAATAAAAATATTTCATGCCAAAATATGGCTCTTGATACAATGAGTACTTTAAATTAAAATCTGTTAGAGATTAACAAGTCCTGAAATAGGCTTTTTCCCTATCTACATAAAGATAAGAATGGACCTACCAAGGAGAACAATTATTCCTGTTCCCCTCCTTGTTATCTCATTATCCGTTACAGGAAAGAAAACCAGAAACATAACTACATTTCAACAGAATCCTTTTCCAGAAACACCGTCTCTAAGATTTCCTTAATTCCATAGAGAACTATTTACAATTGTATTTCTGTTCCCTAGTAACCATTTATTGTACATTAGTAGAATTCCTCTTTTCACCCCAACTCTTCTAACCCATTTTACCAGGATCCAAACCTTTATTCTTTCTGTAATCGCAAGATGGTAAATAAGCCTCTGCACCTCATTGGGAAGTTGGTCTTCACTTTGTTCTGAAGTCTCCCATGTATATGCCTTTAAAAAATTTGTATGCTTTTTCTTGTATTAATTAATCTGCCTCATGTCATTAATTTTCAGTGAATCTTAGAGGGCCAAGAGCCTTGTCCTCCACACACTGGAGAAATGGACTGTGCCCTTCCCTAGTGAAGTATATATTTCAATTCAGAACATACGCAAATCTTATTTTCCTGGTAGATATTTAGAGAAAGAATCAAGAAGGTGACTATAAGAAGACTACTTAGTACATTGCCTGGCATGCAGCTGATGGCCATTAAATGGTAACTAAAAAGAAATATTTATATAAATTAAATATGTTTTATTATCAAGATAAAAATTACATCTAATATTCATATACTCTTAAAATGAATAATCCTACCAATCATGAATTTAAGAGAGTATCTATGCATATTTTATTGAGGTTATTAGTGCAAAACAGGAAATATTTGGTGAGTTCATCAAAAAACAAATTGTAACATTTTAAAGTTATACCACAATGAAATATTTCACCAAGGGAGGACTTTGTAAATGGCAATTTTTTCTCATTATGAAGTTGACAGGTAATGATGACTGGACAGAATGCATGGTGAGATTACTAATCGGCAATAAAGCAGGCAATGTAACATCAAATCTACTACCATTCCAATTCTGCAGAGCAAATTATTAAGAGGATGTGTTCCTGGTGGAAACTGGATGCGTATTGTTTAGGAAATTGAAAAAATACCACTATGCAATTGTAGGCTGCTTATCACCAGCTCTCTGAAGGTAGGAGTAAAGCCCTAATTTCTAATATTTGCAAACTCCTGTGATGCTTTATTTTGTACTGTTCAATTATTTCATGCCTTGTTTATTCAACATTGCCAGGGAAGAAAGTAACATTATTGCTGAAACATAAATACAACTAAGAATATATTTCACACTTATAGAAAGAAAATTTATAATAAACACCCATTTGTTCATAACACAGAAAGAACAATGTTAACTTTCTGTCATATCTTCATCAGATAAGGATATCTTAGGTTTTGAAAACTGTGTTATCATAACATAAATAAAGAACATTCAGAGTAAGATTTTTTAAATTTTTAAATTTTTTATTTCAATGGATTTTGGGGGAAAAGGCAGTGTTTGGTTACATGAATAAGTTCTTTAGTTGTGATATCTGAAATTTTGCAGCACCCACCACCCAACAGCATACACTGTACCCAATTGTAGCCTTTTATCTCGTCACCCCCTACCTTTTCCCCTGAGTATCCATTGGTTTTATTTGTTCTTGTTTCTCCAGTTTTGTAGATGTGACCTTAGATTGTCTATTTTTGCTCTTTCAGACTTTTTGATATAGGTATTTAATCCTGTGAACTTTCCTCTTAGCACTGCTTTTGCTGTATCCCAGTGTTGATACGTGGTGCCACTATTGTCATTCAGTTCAAAAAAATTTTTAAACTTCCATCTTGATTTCATTGTTGACCCAACCATCATCCAGGAGCAGGTTATTTAATTTCCATGTATTTGCAAGGTTTTGAGGGTCCTTTCAGAGTTTATTTCCAATTTTGTTCCACTGTAGTCTGAGGGAATACTTGATATAATTTTGATTTTTTTTTAATTTGCTGGGACTTGTTTTGTGGCCTATCATATGGTCTGTCTTGGAGAGTGTTCCATGTACTGATGAGTAGAATGTGTATTCGGCAGTTGTTGGGTAGAATGTTCTGTAAATATCTGTTAAGTCCATTTGTTGTAGAGTACAATGTAGGTCGTTTGTTTCTTTGTTGGCTTTCTGTCTTGATAACCTGACCAGTGCTCTCAGTGGAGTATTAAAGTCCCCCACTTTTACTGTTTTGCTGTTTAGCTCATTTCATTAGTCTAGTAGTAATCGTTCTGTAAATTTGGAAGCTCCAGTGTTAGGTGGAGATTTGTGACATTTTCCTGTTGGCCTAGTCCTTTTATCATTATATAATGTCCCCTTTTGTCATTTTTAACTGCTGTTGCTTTAAAGTTTGTTTTATCTGATAGAAAAAAATAGTTATTCCTGATCACTTTTGGTGTCCATCTTCATGAAGTATCTTTTTTCACCCACTTACGTTAAGTTTATATGAGTCCTTATGTGTTAGTTGAGTCTCCTCAAGACAGCAGAAACTTGGTTGGTGAATTAGTATCCATTCTGTCATTCTGTATCTTTTAAGTGGAGCATTTAGGCCATTTACATTTAATGTTAGTATTGAGATGTAAGGTACTGTTCTTTTTGTGTGCTATTTGCTGTCTGAATACCTTTTATTTTTTTTTTACGTTGTTATTGTTATATAGGTCCTGTGAGATTTATGCTTTAAGGAGGTTCTATTTTAGTGTATTTTGAGGAGGATTGTTGCAAGATTTAGAGCTCTTTTTAGCGGTTCTTGTAGTGCTGGCTTGGTAGTGGCAATTTCTCTCAGCATTTGTTTATCTGGGAAAGACTGAATCTTTCCTTCATTTATGAAGCTTAGTTGCACTGGATACAAAAGTTTTGGCTGATAATTGTTTTGTTTAAGGAGGATAAAAATAGGTCACCATTCCATACTGTCTTGTAGGGTTTCTGCTGAGAAATCTGCTTTTAATCTGACAGGTTTTCTTTCATGGGTTACCTCATGCTTTTGCCTCACATCTCTTAAGGTTCTTCCTTCATCTTGACTTTCGACAACCTCACGACTATGTGCCCAGGTGAATTTTTTTTTTTTTTTTTTTTTTTTTTTTTTTTTTTTTTTTTTTTTTTTTTTTGTGATGAATTTTCCGGGTGTTCTTTGAACTTCTTTTATCGGAGGTCGGGATCTCTGGCAAGGCTGGAGATGCTTTCCTCAATTATTCCCTCAAATATGTTTTCCAAATTTTTAGATTTCTCTTCTTCCTCGAGAACACCAATTATTCTTAGGTTTGGACATTTAACATTGTCCCAAACTTTTTGGAGGCTTTGTGCATTTTTTAAAACAAATCTTTTGCCTTTGACTTTGATGGTTTGAGTTAATTCAAATGCCTTGTCTTCAACCCCTGAATTTTTTTTTTCTGCTGTTCAATTTGATTGCCTAGACTTTCCAGTGCATTTTTCATTTCTCTAAGTGTGTCCCTGATTTCCAGAGGGTGTATTGTTTTATATTTATGCTATCTATCTCACTGAAGAATTTTCCTTTTATATCCTGTATCATTTTTTAAAATTTCTTTAAGTTGGACTTAATCTTTCTCTGGTGCCTCCTTGATTAGTTTAATGATTAACGTTATGAATTATTTTTTGGCAATTCAGAGATTTCATCTTAGTTTGGATCCATTCTTGGTGAGCTGGTATAATTTTCAGAGAGTATTAACGAACCTTGTTTTCAGGGGGTGTTAAAGAACCAGAATTGTTTTTTTGGTTCCTTCTTATTTGGGCAGACTATGTCAGTGGGAAGCTCTGGGATTCAAGGTCTGCTGTTCAGATTCTTTTGTCTCTCAGGGTGTTCCCTTAATGTGGTGTTCTGCTCCTTCCCCTAGGAATCAGGCTTCCTGAGAGTTAAACTGTAGTGATTGTTTCTGCTGTTCTGGGTCTAGCCACCCAGTGGAGCTACTGGGCTCCAGGCTGGTACTGAGGAGTGTCTTCAAGGAGTTTTGTGATGTGGTATATCTTCAGGTCTTGCAGCCATAGATACCAGCACCTGCTCTGGTGGAGGTAGCAGGGGAGTGAAGTGGACTTTGTGAGCGGCTTTGGTTGTATTTTTATTTCGTGTGCTGCTTTTGTTTTTCTTGGCCTCCAGCCAGGAGATGGCACTTTCGAGACTGCATCAGCTGCAGCCCTATAAGGAAATGCAAACTTGCCCTAGGCACACCTGGTTAAGTAGTCAGGTTTCTTGGGCAGTGTGCAGAGCCATAGAGTTCCCAAGAGATTATGGTTTTTGTCTTCAGCTACCAGGGTTGGTAGAGACAGATCACCAGGTAGGGGGAGAGATACGGGTATCTGAGCTCAGCCTGTCCTTGGGCAGGGCTTACTGCAGCTGCTGTAGGGGATGGGAGTGTGGCTCCCAGTCCAATGGAGTTATATTCCCAGGGTGATTATGGCTGCCTCTGATGGGTCATACAGTTCACCAGGCAAGTGGGGAAAAGCCAACAATCACAGGCTTCACTCTGCTCCCATGCAGCCTGCAGTCCTAAAGGGTGTACTCAGTCCCACTGTGCTTCCCCAACAGCACCAAGTCTATTTCCAGGTAGCCAGTGATCAGGGCTGAGATCTTGCCCCAATCCACAAGCCTCCCCGCTGAGAAAACAAACAGACTCACAAGTTTTCTTCAGCATCTCAGGGAGCCTGCAGTGGTGATTAAGTTCCTTCAAAGGGTCTGCGGATTCTCTCAGCTTTTCTGGTATGTTCTTGCGGTAGTTCTTGGAGCAAAAGTTCATAATGTGAGCCTCCACACGCTGGTCTGTCTGTCTCAGTGGGAGTTGCAAGTTAGTCCTTCCTCCTATCTACCATCATGATTCTCTCTACTTCAGAGTAACATAAATTTGCCCTGCAATTTATTTTAATCATGATAAAAATTATAAGGTTAGGAAATATCCTTCATTAGTTAGTGTAAACATAATTCAAAACTTTTAAAATATAACATAACTTGAAATGTTGTTTGTCTTTACCTATGAGTTGAAAGTATAAGAAATAAAGCACTGTCAACAGCCAGGCACAGTGGCTCACATCCCAGCACTTTGGGAGGCTGAGGCAGGCAGATCACAAGGTCAGGAGTTCAAGACCAGTCTGACCAATATGGTGAAACCCCACCTCTACTTAAAATACAAAAATTAGCCAGGCTTGGTGGCACATGCCTGTAGTACCAGTTACTCAGGAGGCTGAGGCAGGAGAATTGCTTGAACCCGAGAGGCGGAGGGTGCAGTGAGCCGAGATTGAGCCACTGCACTCCAGCCTGGGTGATGGAGCGAGACTCCATCTGGAAGGAAGGAAGGAAGGAAGGAAGGAAGGAAGGAAGGAAGGAAGGAAGGAAGGAAG
>NW_016809749.1:52248-56920 GCF_001698545.2 Rhinopithecus bieti
AGAAAGAAAGAAAGAAAGAAAGAAAGAAAGAAAGAAAGAAAGAAAGAAAGAAAGAAAGAAAGAAAGAAAGAAACTGTCTACATTACACATTTATATTCTTGATTTTGGAGTATGCTTAAGCCATAAATTCTGACACTACTTACCTAGAGTTGGGCCAAACTTCACAGGTTAAGGACATAGATTTCCAAAAGAATGCCCTCACTACAGAGCTGGCTACTAATTTAAGGCTTCTACTACTCCTCAGGTTCAGTAATTCACAGAACTAAAGAAAGTGCTATTCTTATGATTAGAGTATTAGTATAGCAAAAATATACAAATCAGAACCAGTCAAAAGAAGAGATTAGTAGGGCAAGGTACAGAAGGATCTTAAATAAGGAACATCTTTTGCCTTTTCCCCATGGAGTCAGGAGGAATCACCCTTCTGTCATATCTACATGTGACCATATGTAGATTATTGCCAATCAGGGAAGCTCATCTGAGATTTGTGCTCACAGTTTTTATTGGGGTTTTGTTAGGTAGACATGATTCATTCAATCATTTGCTATGAGATTGAACTGAGTCTTCAACCCCTCTCCTCTACCCAGAGGTTATGTTATTATCGCATGGTTCAAAGCTCCTAAACCTCTAATCATATTGTTGGTCTTTCTGGTATGTACAGCCTCTATTCTGAGCCATCTCATTAACACAAGCTTTCTATGGGCGCCCATGAATTACCTCCTTAGGAGAAATGTATCATCATCAAGTCTCACCAAGAATGATAAAGACATTCCGTTCATTAAAGATTTTGCATCCTTTCCAAGGATTTAGAAGCTACTTCTTGGGAATTGGAGGCAAAGACCAGCCAAATTCTTAATTACATAGGAGTTTATTTTGAAATTTTTATCCCATCAGTATGATCTAAAGTATATAAATTGTCATTTCATATTATCTTCACTATTGAGTATTGAGAAATTCAGAAATGTCCACTTATACAAAAGTTATTTCTAGTGGAAAAGCCCTGGCTAGAAAGTCCACAGCACCATGTTTATGCTTCATGTAGTAGAAAACAAAGAACATAATGCTCAAGCCAGAAGCCACGGGTTTGAGCTCTAGTTCTGTTATATATTATTGGTGATTTTGGACTAATTGCAGCTTCTGGGTCTTAATTGGCTATTGTGAAATAGATACAATAATAATTCTTATTCTGGCTGAATAACAAGTTGGTTATAGTTTACAAAGAATAGCTAATGAATATAAAAAGAAAACTATAAAATTATTTTTCTTTTTTTGAGATAGTCTTGCTCTGTCACCCATGCTGGGTGTGATCATAGTGCAGTGGTGTGATCATAGCTCACTATAGCATATAAAACTCTTTATAGATGTTATTTTTAAGTCCTAGCTCTACCACTCTTTACCTGGGTAACCTGATGTAACCAGTAAGGAACAAAGGGATACATAGATGTCTTATGAGCACAATGTGCTGATGAGTTCATTTAAATTAACTTAATCCTTTAAAGAAAACTGACAGGAAGATGTGATTATCTACATTTGGAAAGTTAAGAAAATTAAATTGAGAAAGATTAAGTACTTTGCTGAATTCACATAAGGAGTGACTATCAGACCTATTTAGGCTACACTATTCTATGTGACCTACCTAAATGGTGGACTACAACTATATAATTCCTATGATAACTTCCAGCTGTAAAACACCGTGACATTTTCTTCTGAGAGATTACAGGTTGTGGGGTCAAAAAAGACTAATGGCCGTCTGACCTCAGCAGAAAAGAAGGCCAAGGTACTGGTAGTGATTATGATGTCTTTAAAAGCAAATAGTGTAATTGTTTCTCAATGGCAAATGATAGGTACTAGGTAAGAAGGTTATTTTAGCAGTCGATATAAGATATGTTATGTTATAGTGACAAAGCACATTAAAATATCAATGGCTTAACATAATAAAAGTTGATTTCTTACTGATGCTACATACAGAACTATAAGGGTTTCACTCGGACACCCAAGTGCCAAGATTGCACAGAAGCTTAAGTTTTTGTGGGCAGGGAAGATAATACATCATGAAATAGCTTGTAAGGTTTCAGTTTGACTATTTTTTTTTTTTTTTTTTAGCTTTACGGGGGCAACAAAGGACAATTCTATTATATGTTTAAAGGAAGGAAAGCTGGACATATTTAGAAAACACCTGTAATGAATACTGTTTCACCTACTTTCCATTTGTATAATATTCTGCAAGTTACAAATCACTGTATTCCACATTATTTCACTAATGATGACAATAATGTTGGTACTCAGAAACCAGTACACCAAAATATGAAGCATCTTTATCTTCCCAAGATTTGGACCCACCAAGGAATATAATAGTTTTCTTCCCTCTCTATAAGACCAAAGATATACCCACATGGGAAGAGACCCTTTTTTGAGGTATTGACTATCTACAAGCATCATTTAAATTCCAAAGAGAACTATTTACAAGTTAATTTATGTTCCCATATCCATCATTTTCCCTAGTAATCGTTTATTGTCCTTCAATGGAATTCCTCTTCTCCCCCTCCCATACATAACCTGCTTTTCTGTAACTTCATTCTGTCTGTAATCTTGATAGCATATAAGCTTCTGTACTCCATTGGGAAGTTGGCTCTTCATTCTGAATTCTCCCTTGTATACACATTAAATAAACAAGTATGCCTTTTATATTATTAATTAATTTGCCTCATGTCCATGATTTTCAGTGAACCTTTATCTAGGGATCCAAAAAACTTGGCCCCTGACAATAAAAAGCTACATTAGTAAGAGCTCAGAAATAAGCATACATGCCATATATACTTTTAGTAGGCTTTGAGTGCCTCAACTCAAATAAATTATATAAAAGTTTTGGCATTAGACTTTTGCAACCAAAGTAGTATTTTGAGGTAAAAAAACTATCATAGTTGTGTAAGAAATGCAAAGTTTGGGGATTTCAAACCATTTAGTTCAGGAACCAGAATAGACATAAAAATAGTGAAGCAACACAAGCAGTTTTCTATTCTCTGCCATATACATATACACTTTATATATTCCATGTGAAAAATAAGTAGAAGAACCATATAATTTACTGCCCAAACTGGGACAATTTGGGAGTAAACAGGGATATTATTAATACTTACAATAAGGCAAGTATAAAGTAGGACTACTACACAAAACCAGGCATGTATTATCATCCTAAAAGAGTTCAGAAGGCAATTATCTTTAATGATTTAAAAATTAATTTTCTTTCTATGTTGTAAATATATAACCATAACAGTTCAAGTTGAAAAAGGATTTATTTATTTATCTACTTGTTTATTTAACAAACGCGTGTGTACTTTATGCCAAGCACTGATCTACACTGGGGAGAGAAGTATTAATTTGCTTTAGATGAGACTTACAGAATGAAGTTACAGGTTTATAGACACAATTCTTAGTTAAGAAGCATTCAGCTGATATGTTTTGTGATGCTGAAACATAGCAGATGATGATTTTAAATTTTGTAGAAATCTCAAAACATTTCCCAAATGTTAACTTATTTAGTTTAAAAGTCTAAACTATTTTCACTATAAATGTGAAACTAAGTGTATATGCATTGATATGTTTAAAATCAAAATAAATACAAACAAATTACATTTTGCTTTATGATCCATGTCTCACTATATACTGTTTGATTGCCTTAATCTATTGAATTTATAAACAACAATCATGCAACAGAGGCAATTTCTTTAAAAAGCTTGATAATAGTACAGACATTTCATACACAAACTTAAAATGTAATAACATGAAGATTTTTAAGGTAGAATTTTCCAGCTCTACCATTTGTGGGGATCCTCTTTGACTCCCAAAGTTGGCATAACATTTAATTTAAAGTGAAAATATTTGAACTCGAGAAGATGCAGCAGAAATCTTATTGGAATTCCCTTATGTGCTAAAGTATAAACTGCCCAAAACATAGCTGTCATTAACCCTCCCCAAAGGGAGTTTCCTGCAGATAATCTACCAAGAGCATAATCCATTTATGTTACCATTAAACAACACTATAGAATCTCTCATACTCTCTCACTGGAGCCCTAAAATCTTTCCTTTCATTAAGTTGATATATAGAAACATTTACTTCCACCTACTCTATGACTTTTTCCATTATTGAGAGCTCCTTCACAAGCATATAAATCAACATTGCCTTTTCTCCTGTCGATATGTATATTGTCATTTAATTTGCAGGCCACCAACCACTGGACCCAAGTGAGAAGAGAAAAATATATATATTTTTTGCAATACATTCTTAGGTCTGTGATATAGTTTTATTTTTTTCCTTTGAAAAGTAACTTTTCTCTTTAAATTATTTCTAAATGATTTCTAGAAAGGTTAATAAGCTGTACTGTGGTCCAAATGTGTCTCTCCAAGTCTTACCATAGGTTTCATATATTGACATGTGGAGACACAGTAATAAGGTTCATCTACAAACGACGATAAAAGCCCTCATCAGACACTCAATCTGCCAACACCTTAGACTTCCCAGGCTTCAAAACTAGGAGAAATAAAATTTTATTGTTTACAAGCTAACAGTCTATGGTACTTTGTTATAGCTGCCCCCAAAAAATGAAGACAAGGTAGTATTGTTCAAGGTAGTGACTTTTTAAAATATTCACATTACTCATTTTAAAATTAGGAATAT
>NW_016809749.1:57154-101239 GCF_001698545.2 Rhinopithecus bieti
AAAATAGTTGTGAGATTAAAAAGATTATATAATTTAAAAATGGCATGACAATTTGGAATGTACAGAGAGAGTTTAATGTAAATGTTTTGATGAATATATTATTTTAATCACTAATTCAGTTGTAGTTGTGAAGAGATTTAAAAAGTTATTCTACAAATATGGCAGAAATAAACTTAATTAGAATTACCACAGTTATTCCAGAAAAAATAAATAATATACAGAACATAAAATATTCTGCAAAATAGTCTAAAATAGCAGTAATAGCTTGACTACTCATCCGGAACATCATGCAATTGAGAAACTTGAAAGCAAGGGGCCTAGTCATTGAACACAAAACCACTTAGCTGTTGATAGTCCCACAAATAGAACTTGCAGCTAGCTCCAAGCTACGTGTGAAATAGCAAATGAGAAAATTCACCTCAGTAGAGTAAGCAGACCCAAAAGTCCCTTTTTATCTGAAAATTATTTTTTAATGTTATCATATGAGATATTCTGAAAGTATTTAGTAATACTTACTCAGGTGGTCTGGATAGCCAATGATAAGCAATTAGAAGGGAGTATTTTTTTCTAGCAATGAGACATCCATAAAGTGTGACAAAAAAGAGATACATGTCATGTCAATCCAAAGTATTTGTAGTACACAACTGCACAAAATGTCAGGTAGAGAAGAGGTTAATTAAGTAAGGAAGAAAAGAATAGGAAAGAAGGGAGGGGAAAAGAGGTATTTTCAGTAACTTCTTGCAAAGAGAAAACAAGAGGAAACTACAGATTTAGAGACTATGAACTTTAGAAACAGCTACCAAAAGGATCTGATAAGAAAGATAGTAGTATATCTGTCAAGGACAACAAATCCTGCCTTTCAAAGTTCTAATGACACAGGAGAGAATGAATCTGAGTGATAAGGCTCAATCTCCCTTTACAAATGCAGGACAAGGTAAACCACAAAGGAAATAACCAATGAAGATGAATAGAAACAGAAGAAAGTCACGTTCCTTTATCATTCAGTTTCCTTCAGGTTGCATTTTGCTATCAAATATTTTCATCCTTTAACCACCACTTTCCCTTTCACATGCCCTTAAGTAAAATGAGCATTTTATTTTCCCTGGCATCACTCCTTCTTCCTCATTCTTCTCATCTCTTTCTCCTTTTCTTTCAACTGTTATCTCATACAGAAATCCAATACCAGTCACCACTGTGTTTTAATACAGTAAACCTTCAATTCTATGTATGTAAATTCTGGAAAAAAATTGAAAATGTAAGTTAAAGTGTAATACATTTACAGAGAGTTTATTTTTCATATGTAGCATTAACGCAATCACAAAAAGAAGTAGAAATCTATCATTCCAATTTTATCTTCATAAGGGAAGATTACGACTACTTTTCTCAACAGTAGTAAAACACTCAGTTGATACAAATGGGTGTGAGTTTTGGCGACATTACTTATGGTGGTCTGTCTTGTATAATGTTTAAGGAGAATGTGTAATATGTAATATTTTCCTGGATTTTAAATTAAGACTCATGAAAATAATAGTGAATATAATTAGATTATCAAACACCAGCACACAACTAGAAAACTGTCTTTTATATACAGAAAATGTGTAATGTAAAATGCATGTATCATATCTAAAATTTTATGATTTTAAAAGTACAGATTTTATATCATAAAAGTAATAATAATAATAAAACAATGCCAAGAAAATAGCCAGAAATTTTGCCAAGTGCTTTATGATAGAAAATGAGCAGAAAGAATTAAGCTCAAATTCTCATCACGGTCAGTATTCTCTTAAGAAATAAGTTTTATTGGCCAGGTGTGGTAACTCACACCTGTAATCCCAGCACTTTTGGAGGCCAAGACTGTCAGATAAGAACTGAGTCTGGGAGTTTGAGACCAGCCTGGGCAACATGGTAAAACTTCATCTCTAAAAAAAAAAACAAAAACAAAAGGCCAGGTGCGATGGCTCATGCCTGTAATCCCAGCACTTTAGGAGGTGGAGGTGGGCAGATCACCTGAGGTCAGGAGTTCAAGACCAGCCTGGTCAATATGGTGAAACCCTGCCCCTACTAAAAAATACAAAAATTAGCCAGTGTGGTGGTGCACACCTGTAATTACAGCTACTGAGGAGGCCGAGGCAGGAGAATCACTCGAACCTAGGAGGTAGAGGTTGCAGTGAGCCAAGATGGTGCTACAGCATTTCAGCCTGGGCGACAAAGCAAGACCCTGTCTCCAAAACAAAACCAAAAAAAAAAAAAAAAAACAAAATCAACCAAACAAAGAAAACAACAACAAAAATTAGCTGGGTGTGGTGTGGTGGCACACACCTGTAGTCCCAACTACATGGAAGACTGAGGTAGGAGGATTGCTTGAGCCCTGGAGGTTGAGGCTGCAGTAAACTGTGATTGCACCACTGCACTCCAGCCTGGGTGACAAACAAAGCAAGACCCTTTCTCAAAAAAAAAAAAAAAAAAAAAAAAAAATTAAATTTATGGTAAAACATGCTTTTAAATCATGTAGTTAAAAAATTAACATATAGCACCTTGGCATATTTAGTATTCTGAGTTGAAAACATCTGGGAAAACCACAGAAGCAAATCTCTTTTACCTTATTCCACCCCAACCCTCCCCTTCTCCCCTGAAGAAGATCACAAAACCTAGAAAGAATTTTTTGAACTTCCCCTGAAGTAGTCATAAGATACTCATATGAGAGGTGATCTCCCTGTACCCAAGGAAAAGGAACACTCTTCTATCTGAAGACAAAAGGTCACAGAGAAGAATCTGAATAACAGTCCTTGTTGCTATAGGGACAATGGAAAACTTTCCCTTCCTCTCTGAAGGCTAGAGTCTGCGGAAATAATCTGACAATAGAGTAACAGGAGAAAAAGCATACAATGTTATTAATGTACAAATGTGCATGGGAGCCATATAAAATATCAGAATCAAAGAAGGGCCAGATAAGCCTCAAATCCCCTCTTTATAGAGGAGAGGAAAATAGAGGATGTAGGCAATTTTTAGGAGATAGTAAATGATTTTCAAGGGAATTGATTGGGCCCAAAAGGAGACAATAATGTGTAAATCATTCTCTCTAGACGTTGAATGGACGGAAGAATAGATGACAGCATTTGACAAAATCTATATAGGTGTGGTGACTTTTCTCAGTCTTCCTTTCTGTGATATGTGTTTTATCTTTCCTGGCTAATGGAATCTCAAGGAAGTGATCGAAGGCAATTGTATTACTTAAGGAAGAGCTTCGAGTAAGGGAACTTTAGAGAGAGATTTCCCCTCTGTGTCTGGAGAGAAAAATAGAAGATCAGAAGATCCTTGATTCTGAGGCTGTTTCTAAGGCCTTTTAAATTTCCTTTAATCTGAAATGCTCAGCATGCCAAAGTGTAAGACTATGGGGAATCATTTTCTGAGCTTCAGCACTGAGTTTCTCCCAGGTTATTACCATTTGATTGATAAAGTTTAGGAAACACTACTCCAAATTATGGGAACTTGGCATTTGAGGGAACAGCAGAAGCAGAAAAGTTACTCTCAACTTCCTCTTGCCTTTCTCTCCTAAAGCAATTAATAAAACCCAGAAAGTTTAGTCTTTGACCTTCTACCACTTTTCTCCCCTGGCAGGCTATAAGATCTTCATGAAGGAAATGTCCTCCCTAAACCTGGAAGAAAGGAACAGGAACATTCATATCCCTGAAGACACAGAAACACAAAGAAACATCTGAACAGACAGGCCTTGCTAAATTCCCCCCAGTTTGTTGCCATGAGATTGTACACTTGTGTTTTCCAATCATATTTCTTCATGACTGCTCACTTTTCATCAAACTAAGTATAAAAATACACATTTACCTGTTTCTTTGGGTCTTTATTTCTTTATTAAGGCTCCTATGTCACATAAAATTTACATTTAATAAATTTGTATGTCTTCAAGTTCAGGCACAGTGGCTGATGCCTGTAATCCCAGAACCTTGGGAGGCCAAGGCAAGTGGATTTCTTGAGCTCAGGAGTTCAAGCTACTAGGCGGGCCAAGATGAGAGGATGGCTTGAACCCAGGGAGGCAGATGTTGCAGTGAGCCAAGATGACACCATTGCACTCCATCCTGGATGACAGAGCCAGATCCTGTCTAAAAAAGAGAAAAAAAATTGTATGTTGTTTTTCTCTTGTTAATTTGTCTTTTGTTATAGGGACCATAGCCATGAACCTGAGATGGGAGGAAAAGATATATCTGTCCCTTTATGAGATAAAGCCTTTTGTCCTATCATATATCTCATGACTGTTCACTCCTTATCAAACCTACTATGAAAAATACTTCAGTTTAACTGCTTCTTTGGGGGTCTTCATTTCTTTATGAAGGTTCTCCTCTCATGTAAAACTTATATTAAGTAAATGTGTATACTTTTCTCTTGTTAATCCATCTTTTGTTATAGGGGCTATCATCATTTGACAGGTTCTTCCTGCCTTCTGCACAGACAAAATTAATCAACTGAGATGACAGCATTGCAGTAGAGAAAGAGTCAAATCGATGCAAGGCTGGCTCATTTTGGATTACTGAACTTACCACTCAAATCAGTCTCTCTGAAGGCTCAGAGGTTAGGGATTTTATAAATAATTTGGTGGATGGGGGCTAAAGAATGGATACTCCTGATTGGTAGGGTATAAAATTTAGAGGTGTGGAAAATAGTCCTCATGCACTGGGTCTGCCTCTGCAGCCCATAGAACCAGTTGAATTATGAGTCACAATTCTTGATGGGTGAGTCTGAAAAACATCTCAAAAAAGACCAGTCTTAGGTTTTGTAAAAGTGATGTTATCTGTAGGAGCAATTGGGGAAGTCATAAATCTTGTGATTTCTGGTCATATGACTCCTGAGCATTAAAGGACTATAGAAACTGCACCTACATCCTAGCAGAATTCTTGCCCCACCCACAGCCCTATTCTTGTGGCCTTCTGTTAGGTTTACGTATATGGTTTTTGGTCCCTGAGCAAAATGTATGTTAGTTTTAGAGAGGGACTCTTATCATCCGTGCTTTCAAGTTAAACCAGAAACTAAATGTGCCTCAAAGTTGGTTTGGCCTATGCCCAGGAAAGAACAAGGATAGCTGGGCACCCAAATCAGTAAAGACGGAGTTAAGCTGTTGCTGCTTGACAATGAAAAGATCCCATACACAGAAAACCCTAAAGACTCTTTCAAAAAGCTCCAAGATCTAACGAATAAATGCAGTAAAGTTTCAGGATACAAAATCAATGTACACAAATCAGTAGCACTGCTATACACCAACAATGACCAAGCTGAGAATCCAATTAAGAACTCAATCTCTTTTACAACAGCTGCAAAAATCAAAACAAAACGGGACAAAAACATTTAGGAATGTATCTAACAAATGAGGTGAAAGATCTCTACAAGTAAAACTACAAAACACTACTGAAAGAAATCATCAATGACACCAACAAATGTAAACACATCCTATGATCATGGATGGGTAGAATCAATATTATGAAAATGACCATACTGCCGAAAGCCATATACAGAGTCAATGCAATTTCCATCAAAATACCATAATCATTCTTCACAGAACTGGAGAAAACAATCCTAAAATTCATATAAAACCTAAAAAGAGCCCACATAGCCAAAGCAAGATAAACAAAAACAACAAATCTGGAGGCATCGTATTATCCAACTTCATACTATACTATAAGGCTACAATTACCAAAACAGCATGTTGCTCATTTCAAAATAGGCATGTAAATCAATGGAACAGAATAGAGAACCGAGAAACAAGACCAAATATTTACAGCTAACGCATCTTTGATGAAGCAAACAAAAACATAAAGTGGGGAAAAGAAACCCTGTTCAACAAATGGTGCTGGGATAATTGGCAAGCCACAAATAGAAGAATGAAACTGGATCCTCATCTTTCACCTTATGCAAAAATCAATGCAAGATGGATCAAAGACTTACATCTAAGACATGAAACCGAAAAATTCTAGAAGATAACGTTGAAAAAATTCTTCTAGATGTTTGTTTAGGCAAAGAATTCATGACCAGGAACCCAAAAGCAAACGCAACAAAAACAGTGAAAAACATATTGAACTTAATTTAACTAAAAAGCGTATTCACAGCAAAAGAAATAATCAGAAGAGTAAACATACAACCCGTAGAATGGAAAAAAAATTGCAAGCTATTCATCCCACAAAGCTTTAATATCCAGAATCTATGAGGAACTCAAGCAAATCAGCAGGAAACAAACAAACAAACAAACAAATAATTTCATCTGAAAGTGGTCAAAGGACATGAATAGACAGTTCTCAAAGGACTATATACAAATGGTCAACAAATACATGAAGAAATACTCGACATCAGTAATTATCAAGGGAATGCAAATCAAAACCACAACGAGATACCACCTTACTCCTGCAAGAATGACCATAATTTAAAAATAAAAAAAATAGATGTTGGCATGGATATGGTGAAAAAGCAACATTTATACACTGTTGGTGGAAATGTAAACTAGGACAACTATTATGTAAAACAATATGGATATTCCTTTAAGAACTAAAAGTTGAACTACCATTTGATCCAAGAGCTCTACTACTGGGTATTTACCCAGAGGAAAAGAAGTCATTATATTAAAAAGACTCTTAGGGATTTGTTAATGTTCTCACTGTCTATTAAATATTCTTGTCCTCAAGTAAAACATCCATCAAACCCTTAGGAAATAGTTATGTACTGTCCCCTAAAATAGACTTCTTTTTCCTTTCTCTTTTCTAATAATATTGGTATGATAATAAATGAACAATATCATTAGCATGTGTTTCTCCTTCCTGATGGAACTAGCTTAAATGCCCATCAACCAACAAGTAAATAAAGAAAATGTGGTATGTATATGTAAGTGCGTGTGTGTGTGTGTGTGTATGTGTACATACCATGGAATACTGCTCAGCCATAAAAAGGAACAAAATAATGGCATTTGCAGCAACCTGGATGGAGTTGGAGACCATTATTCTAAGTGAAGTAACTCAGAATGGAAGTCCAAATATTGAATGTTCTCACTTATAAATGTGAGCTAAGCTATGCAGATGCCAAGGCACAAGAATAATATAATAAACTTTGGGGTCTTGGAGGGAAGAGCGGGAGGCAAGTGAGGGATAAAAGGCTATTCCTTGGGTACAGTGTACACCGCTTGGGTGACAGGTGCACCAAAAATCTTAGAAATCAACACTAAATAACTTATTCATGTTAAAAATTTATCATCTATTTCTATGCTGTAAATATAAGTTGTTATTTTATATTCTTATGCTTTGGCCTCTGCATCGCTTAGCTCCCACTTATAAGTGAGAACATTCAATAGTTGGGTTTCCATTCCTGAGTTACTTCACTTAAAATAATGGTCTCCAACCATCCAGGTTACTGCAAATGCCATTATTCTGTTCCTTTTTATGGCTGAACAGTATTCCATGGTATGTACACACACACACACACACACACACTTATATATACATACCACATTTTCTTTATCTACTCGTTGGTTGATGGACATTTGGACTGGTTCCATGTTTCTGTAATTGAAAATAATAAAATAATTATATTTGACACTTTCTGTATCAAAGTAACAAATTAGTATTAGAGTTTTCAACATGGAATAGTAACAAAAAATTGTTTCTGTGTAATTTGCCTAGATAGACATGAAGTTTCAGTTCTCTCTAGAATAATTCTCTCTGCTTTGTGTTAACTTTATCACATTTTTTGATTACTTTAAATGATAACAAAAGTAACACACAAAAACACAAAGAAGGCAGGTTTCTCCTTTGTGGAAGATGAGAATTCTTTCTAATAATGCTTTATTCTATGTTAACTTTAAAACATTTTATCACTTTGATTAAATAGGCATACAAGTATACTTTCTCAGGTACCTGTGATCCTGTCTTTATTAAATGACCAAATCTTCTTGACAACTCTTTCTTTTAGTTCAGATTCTAAATTAAAACTAAACTAAAATAAAAATTTCATGTTATCTCTCACAGCTAAAACTATCTTTGAGCCTTCCCAAAGGACATCAAGAAAATCACAAAGATGAATTTTATCTATTAAACTGGAAATGGGTTCTAGCAATAACTAGGTTTGTTTGGCAGACTCCCTATTTTTTAATTAGCTCAATATCATTGTAAGAGCTACACAAGAAGTGTCAAATCAAATAGTAACATTTCCTAGATTAAGTGTATCTTTTAAAGTATTAATATTAGTATTCACAAATTGTATTATTTGGGGGAAGGGCTTAGAGATTTGTTTTTAAGTGGTATTTGATTCTCTCTGTCCTTAGAATTCAGAAATACATACTTTTACTGAGTCTCATTATTTTTCATGGTAATATATTTATTTCATGGTAATATATTTATTTATCTAGATTGAATAAAAATCTGTCCTTTTTTAGCAGGATACATTTGAGCAAATTAACTGTGCACCTAAGTTTATATTTGAGAATAAATGAGATTTATTTCTCATTTATTCTCTTTAAATAAACCTCATTTATTTTCAAATATGAACTTAGGTACGACAAACTTACTACTAAACAACAGGAATAAACTTTGTGTGTGAAATCAACATCTACAAAGCTCCGTCCCCCAAGAAAACTGGCTTGGGTACTTGGCTTAAAGTGTCTTAAATACAAAAAAAAGTTTCCCAGGACACTGAGAGCCCCAGATCTATACTATGTGTGAGTGTAGGGCCTAAATTTGCTAATATTTCATAGCATACAGGGCTCATTATACATGTCTGGACTTGAGAGCAGGCAGGAAAAACTTTTTTTTTCTTATCCACTATCCCTGCAAACCCACCCTTTGTACCTCTTGTCTCTTCACCTTTAGGCAAAACCCTAGGCAGGACCCACAGTTCTTTCAGAAAATTTCAGGCAATAAAATGTCTTCACTTCATTATCAGGTAATTTGAAACAATGGTCTCTTTTTCTATGTAATACAAGTCCAAATCTTAACCAAACTTTGAAACTTCTTGTTTTGTTTTGTTTTTGGACAGGATCTTGCTCTGTCACCTAGGTTGCATGGAGTGTATTGGCATAATCAAACTTCACTGCAGCCTCAGCTTCCTGGGCTCAGGCCATTCTCCTATCTCAGCTTCCTGAGTAGCGGGGACTATAGGTGCATGCCACCACATGCAGGTAATTTTTTTTTTTTTAAAAACTTCTTGTGATTTTATATTACTCTATTTTCCGAGTTTAAGTCTATCTCAGAGTGGAAAGCCTGCTATAGGAAGGAGGCATGATAGGTTTCTTCTCTTTTTCTAGCTCTCAATACTGTCCACTGACTAGATGCTATTTGGGGTCATTTCCATGTTTGGGGAGTTGGTAATGAACAGTGGTAAATGGTACAACTGGGTACAATCGTATGTCTGTCCTATGAATGCCGGTTCCAGAGATTCACAACTGCTGTCTTTTTCTCCAGTAGGACGCTTTGCTTGATGAGTTTTTTGAAGATCCTCTATTTCCTAGGCAGCTCTCACATATGTGTCCCTTTCATGGGAGCTGACTCCTCGAGCTGGCTGCTTGAGACTTCCTCCTTATCTTTCTGTCTTCTGAAGATATACTGTCCTTTTTTTGGTTGACCTCCCCCATCCAGAAAGTTTTCTCAAGATGCTCACATTCTCCTTATACAACAGGCATACCACCTTTGCTTGGCAAATGTAGAAAGAGTAGAAGGATACCAGTGAATGCTCAGTTGCTTGCTCTGCCGATCAAGAAAATTCGGCCAGCTCCAGCTACTTACTTTTAGACTTTACAGTCTCTCAAACTCAGGGAACATAAAACTCTCTAAATGACTTTCTCAGAACCTTCTTTCTGAGATACATGTGAGAGGGAACATAGCCAGGAAGAGAGTTAACTCACATAGCACATGGGCAGCTCTCTCCAAGAAACGATGTGCATCTACAACCTCCTCAATTTCTTCTCTATTGTACCATGCAGGTGTGTGATTTGCCAGAGTATAACAATAGTTTAGATGTCTTTAAATGTAATCAACCATTTTTTTTTTTTTGTAAGATATGAGCATATTTGACTTTTGAGGTCTTTGATCAAACTCTGATACAACAAAATCACACTTAACTTTCTGTTACATCTGTCCCCTTCTATTTCTGTAAACCCAAATTAGCCTTAAGTAAATCTCATTCTTCTGTTTGCTACTTATAAATACCCTCAACGGGTTGCAACTGTCTCATAGTAGTAGTTTTACTCTAGCAGCTCATGGTTCCATTTTTATGTCTAGGAGTCCTTGATGAACCTGGGATACATCTTTAATATTGGGTTTAGGTTCTTAGAGGATCTTAGGTGAATCTCCCTCAAGCAAACACTTTATTGACAAATGGACCAGTGAAAAGTGAAGAAAAGTTACCTCTTTGTTTTGAACTACTTTCCCTGAATATTTATTTGTAGACTTTTCCTTCTGCCTCCTGTATCTTTTCATGTAGGTTTGTCAGCCACTTAGTGGAATGTTCATTTCAATTTTAAATTGAAAACTTTCATTCAATTAAAACTTCTTCTGTCAACTCTCTAACCTATTTCAGGTCAGATAATCTTTGATGTGAAAACTTGGAGTGATTTTTTTTAATCTTTATTTTCTTACTCTAATTTATGCTCTTTTTGATTACTGCTATTTTAGGCTCATCCAGTGTTAGAAAATGAGCAGAGAAGGGTAAAGTGTATTTACCAAGCCACCCTGATAATTCTCCATAAAGAAATTTCCAGTGGGATTTTCAACTTTCTTCCTTTCATAATTTCAGAGTGAGTAAAGATCAAAAGCTAGATGAAATGACCAAACTTCTAACACGTCCTGTATAGTTGAGTTGGCACCTTACTTTGGGATAAGGGGATACTTTTACCTATCTTACTATTCTTGGCTGGAGTTCTCTGCCTAAATTCTTAGCCAATAAAAGAACGACAGCTAACATCTAACACCCTAGTAGATATTAGTGCTTATCACATGACAAGAACTTTTCTGAACATTTTGTTAGCTCTTTTAATTCTCAACCTTACTAAAGGCCATATAATCACCCCATTTAAATATAACCAAACTGAGATAGAGACATTAATCTAAGTTAATTGCAATGTTGAATTAAAACATTTCCCTGTGCTGAATCTAATGATAAGGAGGTCACCATATAATAATAAAAGGAAAAGAAAATGGCCAACTGTGTGACTCATGACTGTAATCCCAACACTTTGGGAGGCCAAAGTGGGAGGATCGTTTCAGGCCAGAAAGTCAAGGCTGCAGTGAGGTATAACTGTACCACTGCACTCCAGCCTGGGTGACAGAGTCAGACCCTATCAAAAACTACTACTAATAAGATATAACTATTGTGACCCCCACGGTCAAAAAAAAATTAAAATTAGTAAAATGTAAAATATTTGAATTACCCTAATTAGCAAATTAGATCTAAAACTCATAATAATTCATTTGAGACCACATATTTATTTCTTCTTTCTTAATTAAGCTCCAGAAAGGAACACCCCATTTACAGGAAAGTATTTATGTGTGGGAAGAGAAGGGGGGGAAATGATATGGAGAGGGGCAGTGTTTAGACACAATGTATGAAGTAACTATTAGATCAACTTACAAGGTGGCAGCATTAGGCTAAACTTAATTTTCTAAGACATAACCCCACCCAGAGTTGAGGAGCATCTATATGTTGAACTGAATGACAAAAAACACATAAGAAATATGAAGGTGAGAGTAGAGTATAAATTAATGTAATAGAAAACAGACAATAGTGAAAAATTAAAAATGTATTCTTTAAATAGATTAATAAATTTGGTGAATTCATCAAAATAAAACGAGAGAGAGAGAGAGAGAGAGAGAGAGAGAGAGAGAGGGACTTACCAATACCAGAGGAAAGGAGAAATAATCTAAAGATATTGGAGGAAGAATAATGAGATAACATTTGAAATGATTCCAGAAAATTCAAGAACTTTCCCAAAATAAACATTAGGTCCATGTGACTTTACTGATGAACTCTAGCAAACATATAACAAGAAAATAATATAAATACTAAACAAATTATTTCAGGAAATAAAGGAGGAAACTTGTCCCAACTTCTCTTATAAAGCCAGAATACCTCAGATATCAAAGCCTAGTAAAAAACATTTCCAGTCTGGCATACCAGAATAGGCCACCCCAAAATAAGCCTCTTTGGAATAAGTATTGTTTCAAGCTAAAGGCAATTAAAAAGACACAGATGCAAGAATGTTTTCTGTCCTCCCTTTATTTGCCTACAAGTAGGACATACATTTAGAAAGACAAAAGATATCCCTTCCTTCTTCTCTATCAGGGAGGACAAAACCACTGAACACAACTTAAGACCCTTATTGGTCTAAAGAGACGGCACCAGAAAAATACACATTTAATGAGTTTTTTTAACTAGTCTTTATCTATCATGTGTCCGCATTGCCACAATTTGCTGCCCTTAGAATCTCGAAGTTTTTTTTTCTTTTATTTTGTCACTTCTGTAAAAATTCATTGTTCTCTGTTGAAGATGCTATATAAGTTGGAATTCAAAGCCACCTTTTTGAGAATGACTAATTTCCTGGGTATCTCCAATGTATATATGTAATATACATGTTAATAAACCTTTATTTTTCACTCGTTATGTCTTTTGTAGTTATCCAACCCGTCTAGCCTTTCTGCGTTATGTCATGCGCGTCCGTGTGAAGAGACCACCAAACAGGCTTTGTGTGAGCAATAAAGCTTTTTAATCACCTGGGTGCAGGCGGGCTGAGTCCGAAAAGAGAGTCAGCAAAGGGAGATAAAGGTGGGGCCGTTTTATAGGATTTGGGTAGGTAAAGGAAAATTACAGTCAAAGGGGTTGTTCTCTGGCGGGCAGGAGTGGGGTCACAAGGTGCTCAGTGGGGAGCTTTTGAGCCAGGATGAGCCAGGGAAAGGAATTTCACAAGATAATGTCATCCTTTAAGGCAAGGACTGGCCATTTTCACTTCTTTTGTGGTGGAATGTCATCAGTTAGGGCGAGGCAGGGCGTTTGCACTTCTTTTGTGATTCTTCAGTTGCTTCAGCTCATCTGGGCTTATAAGTGCAAGTCACAGGGGATGTGATGGCTTGGCTTGGGCTCAGAGGCCTGACACCTTACAAGGAGGAAAAACCTAAGAAACTCTTATGAAGGTCACATCCCAGTGACACAGGTTCAGTAAAAAATAAGATTAAATCAAAATAGTAGAATGCTTCCTGTCACCCCATCCTTTATACCATTATCAACAGTGGATTACAGATGAAAGATGTGCAAGTCACAGACTCCATTTAAGAGGGAGTTCTGGGCCAGGCGCGGTGGGTCACGCCTGTAATCCCAGCCCTTTGGGAGGCTGAGGCGGGTGGATCACGAGGTCAGGAGATCGAGACCATCCTGGCTGACACGGTGAAACTCCGTCTCTACTAAAAAATACAACAAATTAGTCAGGCGTGGTGGCAGGCGCCTGTAGTCCCAGCTACTTGGGAGGCTGAGGCAGGAGAATGGCGCAAACCCGGGAGGCGGAGCTTGCCGTGGGCTGAGATCACGCCACTACACTCCAGCCTGGGCGAGAGAGCGAGACTCTGTCTCAAAAAAAAAAAAAAAAAAAAAGAAAGAAAAGAAAAAGAGGGAGTTCTGTAGGAAACACAAAGGCAATAGGGGAAGCAAAAGCAAAGGTGCTAGGGAAATTTAAAGTTTCTGGTACCTGCGGTAAGAACAAACATTACATGTAGTCTAAATTACATGTAGTCTAAATATTAGCCAGATTAACATAAAACTTTATACTAAAGGTCTATTTATTTTCATTCCTGTTACTCCATGCATCATGTCTGGTTTCAATAAATTACCACAAGATGTGAGAAAAGGCAAGAAAAAACACTGACTGAAGAGGGAAAACAAATGTCAGATATAACACAAATTTTAGAATTATCACACAGGGAATTTAAAATAATTATGATTAATATGCTAAGGGCTGTAGCAAAAAAAGTAGACAAAATACAAGAACAGTTAGGTAATGCAAACAAATGCAAACTCTAAGAAAGAATTAAAATGAACTGATAGAAATCAAATCACACAAGAGAATCATAGACCTAAGTGTAAAATGCAAGACGATAAAACTCCCAGAAGAAAATATAGGTGACTTTTAGTTTGACGATGAGTTTTAACTACAACACCAAAAGCAAAATCCATACAAGTAAAATTTGATAATTTGAACTTTAATAAAATTAAAAACGTCTGCTTTGTGAACGACACTGTTAAGAGAATGGAAAAAAAAAGTTACAGACTGGGAGAAAGTATCTACAAAATATATAAATATACAAAATAACTCAAAATTCAAAATAAAAAACAATGCAATTTTAAAATGAGGAAGTTTTAAATGGACAACTCACTAAAGATGTACCAATGGCACATAAACACAAAAACATGTTCAACATCATTTGTATTTAGAGAATTTCAAATTAAAACAAGAGTGAATAAATTATACACTTATTAGAATATCTAGAATATGACAATGCTAAGATTGCAGAGCAAGGCTGCAGAACAACAAAACTATAGAGACGTTAAAGGCGTCAGTGGCTTCCAGGGGATTGTGGGGAGGATTAGATAGGTGAAACATGACCAATATTTTAAAGCAGCGAACATATTCTATATAATATTGTAATGGTGGATATGACATTATGTGTTTCTCAAAACCCATTGAACTACAGCAACAGGAGTGAATCTTAATGTCTGCAAATTTTTTGAAAAGCATTTAGGAGGTCAGAGGATCTCAGGGAGGAAGGCAAACTGTGAAGTAATAATCTAACTATATTACAAATGTTTGAAACAACTGAACTAGACATTTGTATTTATAAAACTATTAATACCCTAAAGCATGATTTTCTCTGGTCAGTTGATATTGATATGTATATAAATAAAAGGATTTCCATTGTTTTAATATGACAGGAAAGGCTATACTTGACCTTTTTTTAGCTTTTAAGTTTGAGGGTACATGTCCAGGTTTGTTACATTGGTGAACTCGTGTCATGGGAGTTTGTTGTACAGATTATTTCATCATCCAAGTATAAGCCTAGTAACCATTAGTTATTTTTCCTGATTCTCCCCGTCCTCCCACCCTCCACCCTCAGGTAGGCCCCAGTGTCTGTTGTTACCTTCTGTGTGTCCATGTGTTCTCACCATTTAGCTCCCATGTAAAAGTGAGAACATAGGGTATTTGGTTTTCTATTCCTGCGTTAGTTTGCTAAGGATAATGTCCTCCATCTCCATCCATATTCCTGTAAAAGACATGATTGTGTTCTTTTTTATGGCTGTGTAGTATTTCATGGTGTATATGACCACATTTTCTTTATCTACCATTGATGGGCGTTTAGGTTGATTCAGTTTCTCTGTTATCGTGAATAGTGCTGCAAAGAACATATGTGTGTATGTGTCTTTATGATATAATGATTTTTATTTCTTTGCATATATACTCAATATTGGGATTTGTGGGTTAAATAGTAGTTCTGTTTTCAGATCTTTAAGGAATCACCACAGTGAGTGAGAAATCATCACACTGGAAATCCATAATGGCTGAACTAACTTATACTCTTAACAACAGTTTATAAGCATTCCCTTTTCTCTGCAACCTCACCAGCACCTGTTATTTTTTTAACATTTTAATAGTTGCTATTCTGATTGAGGTGAGAAGGTGTCTCATTGTGGTTTTGATTTGTGTTTCTCTAGTGATCAATGGTGTTGAGCATTTTTCATATGCTTCTTGGCTGCATGTGTGTCTTCTTTTGAAAAGTGTCTGTTCATGTCCTTTGCCCACATTTTAATGGGGTTGCTTGTGTTTTGCTCGTACATTTTTTTAAGTTCTTTATAGATATTGGATATTAGACATTTCTCAGATGCATAGTTTGCAAAATTTTTGTCCCATTCTGCCTGTTTACTTGGTTGGTATCTTCTTTTGTTTTGCAGAAGATCTTTAGCTTAATTATTAATAGATTCCATTTATCAATTCTTGCTTTTGTTGCAATTTTCTTTGGTATCTTCTTCATGAAATCTTTGCCTGTTCCTATGACCAGATCAGCATTGCCTAGGTGTTTTCCAGGGTTTATATAGTTTTGAACTTTACATTTAATTCATCTTCAGGTAATTTTTGTATATAATGTAAGGAAGGGGTTCAGTTTCAGTCATCTACATATGGCTAGCCAGCTATCTCAGCACAATTTATTGTATAGGGAGTCCTTTCCCTATTGTTTGTTTTTGTTAACTTTGTTGAAGATCAGATAGCTGTAGGTGTGTAGCATTATTTCTGGGCTCTCCATTATGTTCCACTGGTCTATGGATCGATTATTGTAACTGTACTATGCTATTTTGGTTACTATAGCCCTGTAATATAGTTTGAAGTTGGATAGTACAGATGCCTCCAACTTCTTTTTTTTTTTTTTTTTTTTTTTTTGCTTAGGATTGCCTTGGCTATTTGGGCTCTTCATTGGCTCCATGGCTCCATATTAATTGTAAAATAGATTTTCTAGTTCTGAGAAAAATGTCATTGATAGATGAATAGAAATAGCATTGAATCTATAAATTGCTTTGGGCAGTATGGCCATTGTAACAATATTGACTCTTCCTATCCATGAGCATGGAATGTGGGCTATATTTCTATTTGTTTGTGGTAGCTCTTACTTCTTTGAGCAGTTTTTTGTAGTACTAGTTGTAGAGATTGTTCACCTCCTTGGTTAACTGTATTCCTAGATATTTTATTCTTTTTGTGGCTATTGTGAATGGGAGTGCATTTTTGATTTGGCTGTCAGCTTGATTTTGTTGATGTATAGGACTGCTAGTGATTTTTGCATATTGATTTTGTAACTTGACATTTTGCTGAAGTTCTTTATCAGATTAAAGAATGTTTGGACTGAGACTATGGAGTTTTCTAGACATAAGATGATGTCTGAAAACAGGGAAAGTTTGACTTTCTCTCTTCCTATTTGGATGCATTTATTTCTTTTTCTTGCCTCATTACTCTGGCCAAGATTTCCAATACTATGTTGAATAGGAGTGATGAGAGAGGTCCTGTGCTCTCTCGTGCTGGTCTTGTGCTGGTTTTCAAGGGGAATGCTTCCAGCTTTTGCCAGTTCAGTGTGATGTTGCCTCTGAGTTTGTCATACATGGCTCTTATTATTTTGAAGTGTGTTCCTTCAGTAGCTAGTTATTGAGAGTTTTTAACATGAATTGGTATTGAAATTTATCAAAGGGATTTTTTTGGCATCTTTTGGGATCATCATGTGGTTTTATCTTTAGTTCTGTATGTGATTAATCACATTTATTGATTTGTGTACATTAAACCAACCTTGCATCACAGGGATAAAGATTACTTAATTGTGGTGGATAAGCTTTTTGATGCGTTGCTGAATTCTGTTTGCCAGTATTTTTTTGAGGATTTTTTCATTTATGTTCATCAAGAGTATTGGCCTGAAGTTTTCTTTTTTTTTGATTACGTCTCTGACAGTTGTTGGTATCAAGATGATGCTGACCTCATAGAATGTGTTAAGGAGGAGTCTGCCCTTTTCCAATTTTGAGAATAGCTTTAGTAGAAATGTATCAGCTCTCTTTGTATACCTGGTGGAATTTGGCTGTAAATCTGTCTGGTCCTGGACTTTGTTCGGTTGGTAAGCTATTTGTTACAGATTCAATTTTGGAGCTCGCTATTGTTCAGGAATTCAATTTCTCTCTGGCTCAGTCTTGGGAGCGTGTGTAGTGTCCAGGAATTCATCCATTTCTTCTAGTTTTCTAGTTTATGTTAACAGAGTGTTCATAATATTCTCTGATAGTTATTTATATTTCTGTGGGATCAGTGGTAATATTTCCTTTGTTGTTTCTAACTTTATTTACTTGGATTTTCTTTCTTTTCTTTATTAGTCCAGTGTATCTATTTTATTAGTATTTTTTAAAAAACAACTCTTGGATTTGTTGATCTTCTGTATAGATTTTTGTGTCTCAATCTCCTTCACTTCAACTCTGATTTTGGTTATTTCTTGTCTTCTACTAACTTTGGGGTTGTTTTGCTCTTGGTTCTCCAGTACTTTTAGTGGTAATGTTTGATTGTTAAATTGAGACCTTTCTAACTTTATGGTGTGGGCTGTATTAGTCTGTTCTAATGTTGCTGATAAAGACATACCTAAGACTGGGTAATTTATAAATAAAAACAGGTTTACTGGACTCACAGTTCCACACAGCTGGGAAGGCCTCATAATCATGGCAGAAGGTAAAAGATACACCTTACATGGCAGCAGACAAAAGACAGCACTTGTGCAGGAAAAAGCCCTTTTATAAAATCATCTGATCTTGTGAGACTTATTCACTATCATAAGATAGTGAATAAACTCACCCCATGATTCAATTACTTCCCACAAGGTCCCTCCCATGACAAATAGAAATAGTGGGAGCCACAATTCAAGATGAGATTTGGGTGGGAACAGAGCTGAACCATATCATTCTGCTCCTGGCCTCTCCCAAATCTCATGCCCTCACATTTCAAAACCAATCATGCCTTTCCAATAGTCTCTCAAAGTCTTATCACATTTCAGCATTAACTCAAATTATCACAGCCCAAAGTCTTATCTGAGACAAGGCAACTCCTTTCTGCCTATGAACTTGAAAATCAAAAGCAAGTTAGTTACTTCCTATTTACAATGGGGGTACAGGCATTGGGTAAATACAACCATTTCAAATGGGAGAAATTCACCAAAACAAAGGGCTACAAGCCCCATGCAAGTCCAACATACAGTGGAACAGTCAAATCTTAAAGCTCCAAAATGATCTCCTTTGACTCCACGTCTCACATCTAGGTCACACTGATGCAAGAGATGGGTTCCTATGGTCTTGGACAGCTCTGCCTCTGTGACTTTGTAGGGTACAGCCTCCCTTCTGGGTACTTTCATGGGCAGACATTGATTATCTGTGGCTTTTCCAAGCACACAGTGCATGCTGTCAGTGGATCTACCATTCTGGGGACTAGAGGATGATGGATGTCTTCTCATGGCTCCAATAGGCAGTGCCCCAGCAGAGCCTCTGTGTGTGGGTTTCAACCCCACATTTCCCTTTTGCACAGACCTAGCAGAGGCTCTCCCTGAGGGCCCCACTTCTGCAGCAAATCTCTGCCTGGACATCCGGGTGTTTCCATACATCCTCTAAAATCTAGGTGGTGGTTCCCAAACCTCAATTCTTGACTTCTGTGCACCTCAGGCTCAAGACCACATGGGCCCTTCCATGTCTTTGGGCTTTCACCATCTGAAGCCATGACCTGAGATGTAATTTAACTCTTGTCAGCCGTGACTAGAGCAGCTGGGACAAAGGGCACCAAACCCCTAGGCTGCAAAAAGCAGGGGACCCTGGACCTGGCCCAGGAAACCATTTTATCCTCCTAGGACTCCAAGCCTGTGATAGGAGGGGCTGCCACAATGGTCTCTGACATGCCCTGGAGACATCTTCCCCATTGTCTTGGCAATTAAAATTTGGCTTCTCACTACTTATGCAATTTTTTGCAGCTAGTCTAAATTTCTTCTCAGAAAATAGATTTATTTTTTTCTATTGCATTGTCAGACTGCAAAATTTCCAAACTTTTATGCTCTGTTTTCCTTTTAAAACTGAATGCTTTTAACAGCATCTAAGTCACCTCTTGAATGCTTTGCTGCTTAGATATTTTTTCAACCAGATACTCTAAATCATTTCCATGAATTTCTAGGGCAGGGGCAAAATGCCTCTAGTCTCTTTGCTGAAACATATCAGGAGTCACATTTACTCCAATTCCCAAAAAGTTCCTTATTTCCATCTGAGACCAACTCAGCCCAGATTTCCTTGTCCATATCACTGTCAGCATTTTGGTCAAAACCATTCAACAAGTCTCTAGGAAGATCCAAACTTTCCCACATTTTCCTGTCTTCTTCTGAGCCCTCCAAACTGTTCAACCTCTGCCTGTTAACCAGTTCGAAAGTTGCTTCCACATTTTCAGATATCTTTACAGCAGCACCTCACTCTACCAGTACCAATTAACTGTATTAATCTGTTCTCATGCTGCTGATAAAGACATACTGAAGACTGAGTAATTTATAAATATAAATAGATTTAATGAACTCACAGTTCTATGTGGCTGGGGAGGCCTCACAATCATGGTGGAAGGTGAAAGGCATATCTTACGTGGTGACAAACAAGAGAGAACATTTGTGCAGGGAAATTCCCCTTTAGAAAACCATCAAATCCCATGAGACTTATTCACTATCATGAGAACAGCACAAGAAAGACCTGCACCTATGATTCAATTACCTCCCCCCAGGTCCCTTCCACAGCATATGGAAATAGCAGGCACTACAATTCAAGATGTGATTTGGGTAGGGACACAGTCAAACCACATTATGGGCATTTAGTGCTATAAATTTCCTTTTAACAAAGCCTTAGCTATCTCCCAGAGATTATGATGTGTTGTGTCTTTGCCCTAATTAGTTTCAAAGAAATTCTTATGTTCTGTCTTAATTTCATTATTTACCCAAAAGTCATTCAAGAGAAGGTTATTCAATTTTCATGTAATTGTACAGTTTTGAGTGAATGTCTTAGTCTTGATTTCTAATTTCATTTCATTACACTATGGTCCAAGAGGGTAGTTGTTATGATTTCAGTTGGTTTGCATTGCTAAAGAGTGTTTTGTGTCCAATTATGTGGTCAATTTTGGAAAATGTGCCATGTGGCAGTGAGAACAATGTGTATTCTGTTGCTTTTGGGTGGGGAGTTCTATTGATGTCTGTCAGGTCCATTTGATCCAGTCCTGAGTTCAGGTCCTGCATATCTCTGTTAATTTTCTGCCTGGATGATCTGTCTAATATTGTCAGTGGGGTGTTATAATCTCCCATTGGAGACTAAGTCTTCTTGAAGATCGATAGGAACTTGCTTTATGAATCTGGGTTCTCCTGTGTTGGGTTATAAACATTTAGGATAGATTGGTCTTCTTGTTGAATTGAAACCATCACCATTATATAATGTTCTTCTTTGTCTTTTTACATCTTTGTTGTTTAAAGTCTGTTTTGTCTGAAATTAGAATTGCGACCCTTGATTTTTTCTGCTTTCTATTTGCTTGGTAGGTATTTCTTCATCCCTTTATATTGAGCCCGTTTGTGCCACTGCATGTGAGATATGTCTCTTGAAGACAGCATACCAATGGGTCAGGTTCTTTATCCAGCTTGCCATTCTATGCCTTTCAATTGGGACATTTAGCTAATTTACATTCAATGTTAGTTTTGATATGTATGGATCTGATGCTAACTAGTTATTTTGCAGACTTGTTTGTGTGATTGCATTATAGTGTAGCAGTCTTCAATGTGTTTTTGTAGTGGCTGGTAACAGTTTTTCTTTATGTTATATATTTAGTGCTTCCTTCCGGAGTTTTTTTTTTTTTTTTTTTTTTTTTTTTTTGAGACAGATTCTCGCTCTGTTGCTCAGGCTGGAGTGCAGTGGCACAATCTCAGCTCACTGCAAGCTCCACCTCCCAGGTTCACACCATTTTTCTGCCTCAGTCTCCCAAGTAGCTGTGACTGCAGGAACCTGCCACCATGTCTGGCTAATTTTTGTGAGTGTGTATTTTTAGTAGAGATGTGATTTCGTTGTGTTAGCCAGGATGGTATCAATCTCCTGACCTTGTGATCCATGTGCCTCAGATTCCCAAAGTGCTAGGATGGCAGGCATAAGCCACCACATCCTGCACAGGAACTCTTATAAGACAGGTCTGCTGGTAATGATTTCCCTCAGTACTTGCATGTCTGAAAAGTTTCTTACGTATTGTTCACTTATGAAGTTTAGTTTGACTAGATATGAAATTCTGAGTTGGAATTTATTTTATTTAAAAATGTTGAATATTGGCCCCCAATCTCTTCTGGTTTGTAGGGTTTCTGATGAGAGGTCCACTGTTAGTCTGGTGCACTTCCTTTTGCAGGTGATGTGGCCTTTCTCTATAGCTGCTTTAACATTTTTTCTTTCATTTTGACCTTAGAGAATCTGATGATTATGTGCCTTGGGGATGATTGTTTTGTCTTGTAAAGTATCTTACTGGGGCTCTCTGCATTTCCTGAATTTGAATGTTGGCCTCTCTAGCTACATTGGGGAAATTTTTATGGATGATATCCTGAAATATGTTTTCCAAGTTGCTTACACCCTCCTCCTCTCTTTCAGGGACACAAATGAGTTGTAGATTTGGTCTCTTTACATAATCCCACATTTCTTAGAGGTTTTATTTGTTGCTTTTCATTGAATTTTTTTCCTAATTTTATCTCACTGTTTTATTTCAGAAAGCCAGTCTTCAAGCTCTGAGACTCTTTCCTCAGCTTGGTCTATTCCACTATTTATCCTTGTGACTGTATTATAGAATTCTTGTAGTGTTTCAGCTCTATCAGATTAGTTATATTATTTTCTATGCTAGCTGTTTTGCCTATCAGTTCCTGTATTTTTTTATTGTGATTCTTAGGCTTCCTTGGTTTGGATTTCAATATACTCCTCAATGATCTTTGTTCCCATCCATATTCCAAATTTTATTTCTGTAATTTCAGCCATCTCAGCCTGATTCAGAACCCATGATGCCTAGGTGGCATGGTCATTTGGAGGAAAGAAGACACTCTAAATTTTTGAGCAGTCAGAGTTCTTGCATTTGTTTGTTCTCATTTGTGGGCTGACGTTTCTTCAATCTTTAAAGATCCTGATCTTTAGATGATTAGTTTTTTATCTTATTTGATGACTTTGAGGGCTTAATTGTAGTATAAGGTGAATTTAGCCAGTTGGATTCATTTCCAGAAGATTTTAGGGAGCCAACACTCAGCTCCCAATTTTAGACTGCATGCTCTTCCTCTGGTGGACTTCTATCAGGTCGTGACTTCTTTATATGGCTCCTCGAGGTTAGGAATCCAAGGCACTGGGAGGAAGGGGGCAAGATGCTATTGGACCACTGGTCCCTACACTCTAATAGTTGGTGTTAGCCAAAGCATTTCTTAGTGCAGTGGAAGGATCTGTCCTCGTTTGAACATCCCAGCAACAGTGACAGTGGCAGTGCTGCAGGGTGCACACTTGTTACCTGCAGCAGGGCACTAGTAGGTGCCAGGGTTCCTGCCTCCATGCAAGAGTTCACCACAATGGTGGAGGTAGAATGGCTAGGGGTGGAAGGGGAGAAGATACGGACCCTGCTGGCAACTGTGCATGTGTTCACACTGGTAGTAGTGTTAGCATAGGGGCAGGGTGCTGGTGGGTACAAGTCTGTGTGTGTTCTATGTGTGCTGTAAGTAGGGCTGGTCACTCAGGGAGGGAGAGGGTCTGCTGTTCTCTGAGACTAGTTTCATTCTTGTACCACTCTTGGCACCAGTGTGGGCACTGGTGGGGATGGAGTTGGCTGGCTCTGTGCCTGCCAAGGATCTGACTGCAATGACAGTCCTCAGAGGGGAAGCTTCTTTAAAAAAAAAAAAAAAAAAAAAAAACACAGACATTGGTTTTGCTTTGGTTGTTATTTTAAATTGAAAGACAGATGAGTAATCATATTGAATTTAGTGCCTGAAATTTCTCAATTCAATAGTGTTATAAACAAGATTAAAAGACAAGATAAAGATTTTCAATTCACTGCACAGATACATAAAGCTAGGTATTTAAAAAATTATGGTACATCATGTCAAATATAATCTACAGGGAATAGTGATTGCCATATTCTGCCTTGTCTGCTTTTAGATGAAGTTAATAGTAAAACATGTCTAATAATGCCATCAACTTCTAAAAGATTAGAGTATTTTTTTGTTTTTTTTTTTTTTTGGAGACAGATTCTCACTCTGTTGCCCAGGCTGGAGAGCAGTGGCATGATCTTGGCTCACTGCAAGCTCTGCCTCCTGGATTCACGCCATTCTCCTGCCTCTGTCTCCCGAGTATCTGGGACTACAGGTGCCTGCTACCATGCCCAAGTAGATTTGTTTTTGTATTTTTAGTAGTAACGGGGTTTCACCGTGTTAGCCAGCCTGGAGTAAGTATATTTAAACCATCATGGCTGTCTGCTTAGTTGCTTTAAGATTTGAGCCTTAATCTTTTCCAAGAGTCACTGAGTGGTTCTCAGATTTAATTACAGCTGTATTGCTAGACTTAAAACAGCCAACAAAGGGAAAACTTGGGAGATTTCAATATAACTCACTTGCTGATATATACTGTTTTTAGTACTCTGATTTACATATCTAAAAAGAAAACATAAATCAACTCATATTTTAAAATGTATTTATAATAAGTGTGTTTTTCTTCCTTGAATATATGCACATACTATATTTAGGCTTACTAATATTCTAAATCCTTCCTTTATCAAGCAACCTCAAAATGTGAGTTCAAACCTAGAAAAGAGTTAAAGGATAATCCCAGTTAACACACTGCATTGGAAAAATTAACTCTATTAGATTTTAATAATTGCAATTTTTGTTTGGGATTCATTGTGTCATGTAGTTATCTTAAAAATAACAATAATGAAAACAACAACAACAGAACCAACAATGTAACAGCAACAAAACAACATAAGAGTTTGGTAACCAAGATATGATTGAAAGCATTTAAATATTTAAATTAATTTCTCATGAAAATGCTAGTAGTTGTTTTTTCAAATGCAGAACAATATTTTATAAAATTTCTCTTTGTCTATTTTTCTTACTCTTAACTCCTCTCATAAACAGGATAGAATCTCATCAAAATTCTCTTTCTCTGAAAATAACATTTTTCCAATCTATCTTGTATAGACTCTTGTATCTCTTGCCCCTCTCTCTTTTCTCACACAGCCATAGCCTAACCCATTTCTTAGGTTTCTCTCTTCCTATGTGTAGGGTGGGATTATTTTCTGACAGTCCAGAAGATGATGTTTGGCTTTCCTTGGCTGAATTAGGATCTCTTCTGGCTAATCAAATCAATTATTAGAAAACAAGTACTTCAAAATTAGGATTCAATAGCTGTCAGCCATGTTTCTGGCCAGAGAAGGAAGATGGTGTATTCAAAGTCCTGTTTGTAATGTATGAACTCAACCACAAGACCTCCCTTAGTGCTTCAACTGAATTCACTCCATTAAGCCTCATGCTGACAGAAGATTCTCAATTAAGTTTCCCTTATTCATTCTTGTGTCTGCAGAATACCAAGGACCAGTAATAATTTGTGTAACTGGTCATAAAACAATCTCTAATATTGTTAGAGTACTAGACTGGCTTCCAGGCAACATTTTGTAAACTAGAGTTATTAAAAAATCAATTAACTAAATTGTATTCAGCAAATTTTTAAATAATATTGAATAAAAGAAAATACAGAGTGTATCACATGCATTAAGTGTTGAATTTCTTTAAATTGCATGTGTATGTACGTGTGTGTGTTTGTGTATACTGGATCCCTCAGGTAAAATGTACTTCTTATGGAGGTCATAGTCTAAAAAGTTTAAAAGAGTCTAGGGAGTCTCATGATTAGATGTGAATAAACAATATTTCCTATGCCAACGGGAATGTGTCTATATCTAACCTGACTTTGAAACACAGATACAAAAATTTTATCATTACTGGCTACCTATGTCTATCTTGGGTTTAGTTTTTTTCTGAGTTTTATGGGTTGGCCTTTCTCTCGAAAAGAAAGGTTCTTTTTCTCTGTTTGACAGACTTTACTTTTTTTTCACAGCAAAATGGAGTGCACAGTACAGAGTTTCCCTGTACCCTTGCCCCTACATATGTACAGCTTCTCCCACTATCAACATCCCACACCAGAGTGATACATTTGCTATAATCAATGAACCTACATTGCCACATTATTATTACCCTAAATGGTTTACTTTAGAGTAGATGCTTGATGTTGACCATAGCAACTACTCATCATTTATCTTCTCCGTAGTTTTGCCTTCTCCAGAATGTCATATACTTGGAATCACACAGTGCATGATTTTCCAGATTGGTGTCTTTCATTTAGTAATATGCATTTAAGTTTCCACCATGTCTTTCATGGATTGAGAACTCATTTATTTTTAGCACTGAATAATATTCTGTTGTCTGGGTATACCACAGTTTATTTATCCATTCACCTACTAAAGGATATCTTGGCTGCTCCAAAGTTTTGATATCTATGAATGAAACTTCTGTAAAATACATATTGAGGTTTTATGGAATATAAGTTTTCAACTCCTTTGGGTAAATACTAAGGAAAGTGATTACTAGATTCTATGGCAATAATATATTTAGGTTTTTTGTTTTGTTTTGTTTTTGTTTTTAAACTGGAAAATGGTCTTCCAAAGTGGCTGTAACATTTGCATTCCCACCATCAATGAATGAGAGTTCTTGTTGCCCTATATCCTAACAAGCATTTGGTGTTGCACTTTTGCATTTGGGCCATTCTAGTAGGTATATAATGGTATCTTCTTCTTTTAATATCCAGTTTCCTAATGACTTGTGATGTTGGGCATCTTTCCATATGCTTATTTTACATCTTTATATCTTCTTCTTCTTCTTCTTTTTTTTTTTTTTTTTTTTTTTTTTTTTTTCTGAGATGGAATCTGGCTCTGTTGCCTCACTACAACCTCTGCCTCCCAGATTCAAGTAATTTTCCTGCCTTTGCCTCCTGAGCAGCTGGAATTACAGGTGCATGTCACCATGCCCGGCTAATGATTTTGTATTTTTAGTAGAGACTGGGTTTCACCATGTTGGTCAGGCTGGTCTCCAACTCCTGACCTGATGATCCGCCTCCGAAAGTGTTATATCTTCTTTAGTGAGATGTCTGTTCAGGTCTTTTGCCTACCTTTTAATTATTTTTTAAATTGAGTTTTAAGAGTTCTTTGTATATTTTGGATAACAGTCCTTTATTAGATCTGTCTACTGCAAATATTTTCTCCCAGTCTGTGGCTTCTCTTCTCATTCTCTTCTTAGACATTTCTTTTGTTCCCAGTACAAATCATTTTCTCCAAAAGCAAAGATTCAGGCTAACCCTCAAGTTGCTAAAAGAGCCTAAGGATTTTTTTTTCTTATTTTTAATTTGTGACCATAAGTTGTCTGGCATCGATGCCATTGGTGTCCAGATGTTTGTGGTTCTTCAAGCTATGCTGTAACCATCTGTTTCCTACTCTTGCCAGGTCTCCTACATGGATAGAACACTGTAGAAGGCAGTTCTTTTATGGTAAAAACAGATCTGTCCTCTTTCTGTTGATGTATGGTTATAAATTCAACATATATACCTCAGGTACTCTATGCCCGACTGAATGATCTCTCAAAGTGAAGGGGCTTGTAAGTTTATTGAATTTCATTCTTCTAATCACTGAACTTTGAATATACCCAGTGATAGAAAATAACCAGAATGGGCAGTGTGGAATTTATATCAGAAAATTCTATTTCTTTCAAAAAGAGGTTTGGAAATGCTATGAATTCACTTACCCATAGCTTTATAACTTAACCCACAGGGATAGATAGGGGTACAGTATCTCATTTGTTATCAAATTACTCTAATTATATTAAGTATTTAATTAATAAAGTTAAGCTATTATATCTTTTATATTATTTCTCCACCTTTAAACATTGACTCTTTAAGTTATCTTGTGTATGCATATTTTAAAATTATATTACCTCAAAAGCTTTTTGACAGCAGGCATAAAACAAATCATAAATACGTAAATGTTTCACAAACTAAAGAGGTATTTTTTAGTTGTTCTTACTTGATTTTGCCAGTTATTTGATAATTTTTAAAAATTTTGGCCAATAAGTTTTATTTTGTTAATGAAATAATTATGTTTATAATGAATTACACAAATCTCTTTAATGTATCACAAGTAAAGTTATTACAATCATTGTAACTGACTTGGCCATGTGAAACCTGCATTTAATCAAATTTTAACATATATTAACACAAATACTATTTATAAAATATTACTAATAATGTCTTGAGCATATTTAAATAGAGTGACAAGTTATGTCACTTGAGTTTAGAAAATGGTAATGGTATGTTAGGATGATATTATTTTGCTTAATATATTTAGATTTAAACTTTAGTATTTTTAAAATAAGTTATTATTATAAAATAAAATGCATTAATGAACACCACAGACTTTAAATTTTTATTTCCATATTTTAAGCACTGTGTCTATAATCAGTAATAAAGAGGGAATAATAAATTGAAGACACATTTTATTTCTGAAATGTGTTTTCTACCACTGTTGTTTAACATAATAATGAAAAATAAACTCCAAAGAAACAGGTGTATGCTGAAATTCTTTGTATTTCCTATAAAACCATCATTGTTTAACTGTGATCAGGGAAAGTAAATCCGAGATTTGGAATATGTTGTCTTGACTAAAGCTCTTAAACATTTTTAGCTTGGTTCAGTTTAACTATTTAGCTATAGGGAAATAAAATTCCAATTCCTTTTAATATATTCTTAAGAAATAAAGTTTACTACTTGCTACCAGAGAAAGAAATTTACCATGTAATATACAAGGAACAAGATGACAAGTTCCATATGTATAGTATAGTTAAGTTATAGTTTCTATGAATCACACGCTGAAATGTTACTCTAGAGAGTCAAGTCCTAAACCTAGAGTGTGGAATATTTTAAAGTATTTTCTAGAACTTATTTCCCAGATTTCAATCTCTTACCCAGTAATCGATTTCATAAGTCACACAGTGATAAGTGCCATTATATCAGCCAAGCAGAAATAAAAATAAAAAAGTTAAAAATCTAGTTTGGAACTGTTATATGGTGGTTCTTTTGCTTTTTTCAAATTTAAAGCAGTCACTTTTAATGCCACTAGTAAGATATTTACAGTCTTCAGGCAATCTTAGGGAGTTACAAAGTTAAGACTGACCTGAGTATATAAAGAATTACACGGAATTTTTAAACCTTCTTTTCATAATTTGTTAGCTGCACTGTATTACATTTTATTAAAACATTTTAGATTTTTCAGTTTCCACTGGTGTGCTTGTGACTCCAATAATACTGACCAGGGATGGTCTGAGCCACAGAAAAGGGAGATTTTCTTATATACGATAAACCAATTTGAGAGAAGAAGGGTAATTTGCTATAAGTGTTAAAAGTCATTGAGAAATCAATAAAGATCAAAAAATGAAAAGCCCATTTTTAGAAATGTTAGTATAATTTTATAATTTTTAATGATATAATAAACAATATGTTATAAAACTTATTACCAAAAAAACACTCAAAATAAATAAATGAACTGAAATGACAAACATGATTACAAAGCAAAAAGAGAGAGAAGTAAAATTAAAAGAAAAGAAACTACTTTGTGCATCTAGTGTTCTTTACACGTGTATAAAACATTTTGTTCTTGTTTTCTGGTTGTTTTGTGGTTTTTCTTCTTTCCTGCCTTCTTTTTTATGAAAGCAATTTTCTCTGGCAGTATGTTTTTATTTTCTGTTGTTTGTATTTTGTGTGTCTGTCAAGGTTTTTGGGTTGGAGGTTACCATGAGTCTTGCAAATAGCATCTTGTAACCCATTATTTTAAGCTGATTACAGCTAAACTGTAATTATATAAACAGACTAACAAACTAGCAAGAGAAAACTAATAAAAACTCTACACTTGAACTTTATCTCCCTGTTTTAACCTTTTGGTGTTTATTTTATATCTTGTTATACTGTCTTTATCATAAACAGTTTTGTAGTAATTTTTTTTTTTTTTTTTTTTTGAGATGGAGTCTGACTCAGTCACCCAGGCTGGAGTGCGGTGATGCAATCTTGGTTCATGGCAACCTCCGCTCCCCGAATTCAAACGATTCTCTTGAGTCAGCCTCCAAAGTAGATGGAAACACAGGTATGAGTCACCACACCTGGTTAATTTTCTTGTATTTTTAGTAAAGATGGGATTTTACCATGTTGGCCAGACTGGTCTCGAACTCCTGATCTCAAATGATCTGCCCACCTTTTCCTCCCAAAGTGCTAGGATTACAGGTATGAGCCACCTCGCCCAGCCTGTAGTTATTTTTTCATAAGTTAATCTTTTAGTGTTCTTAATCAATATATGAGTCATTTATACACCACAAATACAATGCTATAGTATTCATAGTTGTCTATGTACCAGTGACTTTTGGGCTTTCAGATTATTTCCTATTGCTCATTAACACCCTCTTCTTTCAGACTGAAGAACTTCTGGTAGCATTTCTTGTAGAACAAGTCTGGTGTTGATGAAATCCCTCAACTTTTGTTTATCTGGGAAAGCCTTTATTTTGTTGGATATACTATTGTAGGATAAAAGCTGTTTTGTTTTGTTTTTCCTTCAACCCTTCAAATATTTCATGCCACTCTCTCCTGGCCTATAAGGTGTGCATTGAGAAGTCTGCTGTCACACATATGAAGCTCCTTTACATGTTATTTTATTTTTTCTTTTCTCTTGTTGCTTTTATAATCTTTTCCTTATCTTTGACCTTTGAGAATTTTCTTATTAGATGTCTTCAGGTAGTCTTCTTTGAGTTAAATCTGCTTGGTGTTCTATAACTTTCTTGTACTTTAATATTAACAGCTTTCTCTAGCTTTGACATGTTCTGTGTTGTTATTTCTTTAAACTTTTTATCCCAATCTCTCTCTCTCTCTACCCCCTCTTGAAAGCTAATAATACTTAGATTTGCCCCTTTGAGACTGTTTTCTAGATCATGTAGTCATGCTTTATTATTTTTATTCTTTTTTTGTCTCCTCTGACTGTGTACTTTCAAATAGCTTGTCTTCAAGCTCACCATTCTTTCTTCTTGATTAATTCTGTTGTTGAGAGATTCTGATATATTTTTTAGTATGTCAGTTGAATTTTTCAACACTAAAATTTCTGCTTGATTTTTAGACATTATATCAATGTCTTGTTAAATTTATCTGATAAGATTCTGAACTTCTTCTCTATTTTATCTTTGATTTCACTGAGATTTCTCAGAGATTTTGAATTCTCTCTGAAAAGTCATGTATCTCTGTCACTCTGGGATTGTTCACTGGTGCCTTATTTAGTTCATCTGGTGAGGTTATGTTTTCCTGGGTGGTCTTGCTGCTTGTGGATGTTCGTTGATGTTTGGGCATTAAAGAATTAGGTATTTAGTTCGATTGCAGTGGCTCATGCCTATATTCCCAGCACTTTGGGAGGCTGAGGCAGGCAGATCACCTAATGTTGGGAATTCAAGACCAGTCTGACCAACATGGAGAAACCCCATCTCTACTAAAAATAGAAAATTAGCTGGGCATGGTGGTGCATGCCTATAATCCCAGCCTCTTGGGAGGCTGAAGCAGGAGAATTACGTGAACCCGGGAGGCAGAGGTTGTGGTGAGCCAAGATTACGCCATTGCACTTCAGCCTGGGTAACAAGAGTGAAACTCTGTCTCAAAAAAATAATAATAATAATAATAATTAGGTATTTATTGTAGTCTTCACAGTGTAGCTTTATTTGTACTTATCCTTCTTGAGAAGGTTTTCCAAGTATTCCAAGGGGAGTGAGTATTGTAATCTAAGTTTTTGGTCACTGCACCTATGTCTGCATTAGTGGCTCCCCAATAATAGTAACATTATGACTCTTGAAGAATTGTAGAGGTACCTTGGTGATCTTGGGTATGATCTGGGAAAATTCCCTGGATTACCAGACAGATTCTTTTGTTTTCTTCCTTTACTTTTCCCCAGACAAATGAAGTCTGTCTCCATTCTGAGCTGCCTGGAGTTGGGAGAGCGGTGATGCAAACACTCCTACGGGCACCACCACTGGGACTGCGGTGGGTCAGACCTGAAGCCAACACAGCACTGGGACTCACTCAAGGTCTCTGGTGACTATCACCTGGCTACTGCTAATGTTTATTCAAGGCCCAAGGGCTCTGCAACCAGCTGATGGTGAATCCTGCCAGGCCTGTGTCTCTACCTTCAGGACAGCGAGTTTCCCTCTGGCCCAATGTGCTTCTAGAAATACTGTCCAGGAAGTAAATCCTGGAGTTGGAGACTTAGAGGTCTGGTCTGGTGGTCTTTCGTTTTACTGTTGCTAAGCTGGTAGCCAAGTTGCAAGACAAAGTCATTTTTACTCTTCCCTCTGCTTTTCTCAAGCAGAAGGATTCTCGCTCTGTGGCCATCACAGCTGGGAAGGCATTGCATCACAGCTGAAGCCAGCATGGTACTTTGCCTGAGACCCATAGCAGCTACTGCCTGGCTATCACTGCTGTTTATTCAAGGCCCAAGGGCTCATTAGTAAACAAATGATGAATCCTGCAAGGACTGGGTTTTTCCTTTCAGGGCAGTAGTTTTCCTTCTCATCCAGAGTGGGTCTAGACATGCCATTTGGAAACTAGGGCCTAAAATGAGGGCTTCAGGCCTCTATTTTTTTGCTTTATTTTGCTGTGGCTGAGCTAGTATCAAAGTTGCAAGGCAAAGTCTTCCTTACATTTCCTTCCTTTTTCCTCAAGTGGAAGGAGTCTCTTCTGGAGCTCCAAACTGTGCTGCCTGAGGTTGAGAGAGGGTAGATGCCAGCACTTCCTTGACTGCCCTAGCTGATGTCTTACTCGGGCACATGTACCCCAAGTCCACTGGTGCTGAGCCAAGCATAGCACCAGGATTTGCCCAGAAATTGCAGTTCCTGTGGCCTAGACTGCTTTTGGAGTTTATTTAGGACCCCAGATTGCTTTAGGCCCCCATGGTGGGATTAGCCAAAATTTAGGTTCTCACAGCTGGGCTGGATGATTCCTCTCTGGCTAGAGCTGGTCTGATTGTTGTCTCTGTGGCACCAGCTGAATTTCTGTTCTCTATTGCTTTCCATTGTGACAGGGAAGCACTAAATTCCAATGCAAATTTGCACATCACTGCTCCTTCCTTAGCTCAAGCACACAGATTCTCTCCCCATGCCACATGGCATTGCTGGGAGAGAGGGGACGGACAGTGCAGGAAATTCAAGCCTATTTTTCCAGTGCTCTTCAATGCCTCTTTGCTTGCTCTGATGTCAAAGTCAGGTACTGTGATTGCAGACCTGATTTCTTATGAGGGTATTTTCTTGCACTATTGGTTGTCCAGTTTGGTGATTTTAGTGGGGCAGGGGTGGGGGATCATCACTGGAGGGTTGTATCAGCCATTTTGTTCCACCTGAGAACATATATCCTAAAGAAGATTTTGTAGAAGAAATCATTATTGTAAACAGTGGGATAGAGGAAAAATTAATTTTCAGGTAAATAATACAACGAATCATTTTGAATTTTCACTTCTTCATAGGCATAAAAAAATAAGGTGTTGTATTAAAAAAATTAAAAAGCAAGACCAGAAGCTATGATTTATTTATATTTTATTTATTTTTTAAGAATCTATGCACTCTTGACTCTGGAAATTAACGTTTGATTTGTTTTTATACATAGTTTCACACATAATTTCTTTAATATATTAGGCCATAGTATGTATTGATTATATTCAAATAAATGAACCAATTAATTAAATGTCATATTAATCTGTCCATTATTCATGACAAAAGTCCTACAATTAAATAAGTGTTGAAGAAATCAACCTCCCAATGGAATAATTAACAATTATAATTTCCGGTGACATAGTCTTCTTTTTTTTTTTTTACATATTAAGACTTAAAATGTAGACCTTTTATCTCGAATTTTGGCACTTTTAAATCATAGATGTTTGAAAGTATATTAAGATTCCTATATTATTTATATGATAAATAACATTTAAAATTTATAGCAAAAAATACACAAATGTCTTTTCAGTATATGGGTTGTAATGACATATATGCAGTGTGCTATTTATAGAATTTAATAACTAATGATGTTTACGGTAAAGACTCATTCATTATATTCAACAAGGAAGTTATATTTATAGACAACAGAATTTATCCTGGCTTCTGACTCTTTCAGTGACAAATGTAACTCAATTTTTAGTTAACAATTTTAATTTCTTCCTGAAAATTGTGTCACACACATATTTAGTAATTTTAATGAGAAAATATGATGCGGTCAATTCCAACCCGATATACTCAAATACTTCCTCACAGTTAAAGAAAAATATTATCAATTGAACAGTAAAAATATCTTTACATAAGTAATAAACAACAACATGGAAGTAAATAATACAGTTTGAATATAAAATTTATTGAAGAAAGAAGAAAAAATTATATATCAAGTGGAGGTTGGTAGAGAGGAGTACAAATAACTCATCTTTAGAGGATAATAAAGAGTGATTAACTCTCTTGAAGACATCTAATATCAGAACCACATATACTTAGTAATAATAGAAATAACAATGACATTATTAGTTTCTCACAGGTTTTAGTAGAAAATTATTCAAAGCTAAATTTTAGATCTATGCTTCCTGTTAAGAGACATCACAATAAAAAGCAATTGAAAATATAATTCTAAAAAATTACACAGGCAAACATCTGTCAGGCATCTAAATACCATATTCATAAGCATTACTGTAACTGTGAATTGACAATATGCTGCTATACATATTACTTCATTTCTACTATTGTGTTGGGAAGAGCAGAATAAGCCTGACTGTCAATTCAATGTAATTTTTCCCAAGTAAAGATTATGAGAAGGAGAAAGAAAAAAAGACAAACAAAAACTACTGAAACAAAACAAAAAAACATTGATAGCTCCAGGGAGTTCTTGATTCAATACAGATGTCTTTTAGGGATTGTTTCACACAGTGCTTCACAGAAATAGTTTGATGCATATTCTAAGAGGATCACTACATAATTTTTTGAACTTCATATTGTTGTTATAGCGATATTCATAGATAGAAGTAAGAAATATAAGAAACATATAGTGTATGTTTAATAATTACACTGACTGACAAAGAAAGGAGTTTGCTCTTTGACATCCTTTTCCTTATCAAAGCAATGTGCATAATGAGATGGTTAGCTAGGGTATAACAAAACATGGGAAAGAGATAAAGAATCTGCTCCAGGAATACAAATCAGTTTTGATCAAATAATTTCATCACCTGGCTGGAGTAGAGAGAGCAAATAGGTGGTAAATAAAACAAAAGAACAATTAAGTAATCTATTCAAGGTCATGTAGCTAATGGATGATGGATCTGAAATTTAAATTCAAGTTCTCTATCAATAACCTCTCTCTTTCAGAGGCCTGGTGCAGTGGCTCACTCGTATCCAGCACTTTGGGAGGCTGAGGCAGGCAGATTACCTGAGGTCAGGAGTTCTAAATCAGCCTGGCTAACATGGTGAAACTCCATCCATACCAAATCTACAAAATTAGCCAGGAGTGGTGGTGCATGTCTATAATCTCAGCTACTTGGGAGGCTGAGACAGGAGAATTGCTTGAACCTGGGAGGTGGAGGTTGCAGTGAGCCGAGATCATGCCACTGCACTCCAGCTGGGACAACAGAGTGAGATTCTGTCTCAAAAAGAAAAATAAATAAATAAAAAGAAATAACTTCTCTCCTTCAGAGAAAGTGGCTACTCTATATGCCTATGCTTCCAAATCTATTAAATTGTGTGTATGAACAAACATGCACCACACACATTTGTATGCACACACAGACACCAATGTAACAGTGAAAACCTATTTACATAAGTAATAACACTTTGGAAGTAAGTTGTTATATATATATATATATATATANTTTTCTTCATAAATTAACCTTATATATCTAAAAAAGCTTTATAAATAAGTTGAGAAATGTACGAACAGCCTACTATTTATCTTCCTTGGAACTTTTTCCCCAACAGAAATAATATATGTAGGAAAATGAATGAAAATCATCACTCTTAAGGCTGGGCATGGTGGCTCACACCTGTAATCCCAATACTTTGGGAGGTTGAGATGGGAGGATCACTTGAGCCCTGGAGTTCAAGAACAGCCTGGGCAACACAGGGAGACCCTATCTCTACACAAAAATTAAAAATAAAATTATCTGGGCGTGGTAGCATGCGCCTGTGGTCCCAGCTACTCGGGAAGCTGAGGTAGGAAGATTGCTTGAGCCTGGGACACAGGCTGCAGTGAGTTGTGATCGTACCACCGCACTCCAGCCTGGGTGACAAAGTGAGACCTTATCTGAAAAAGAAAAAAGCAAAAACCTACAAAATATTCAGTGTAAGTAATTTCTTATTCACACAGTGGTTATTTTCTAGATTTAGGCAAGTGTGCCAAGAAGGTATTTCAAAGGGAAAATCTAAGTAATTTAAATAATAGCTACATGTAACATATATTCAGATACTTTATACCCTTTATACCTTTGACTATTCATTTGTCTATCTGTTCTTTCATTCATTTATTTGCTTGCTTCTAACTTGGAGAATAGGAGTTGGAACAACACAGGACTAGGAAGAGTTGAAAAATTATCTCTGAAACCTGCTTACATGCTTACGATTCACATGCTTGATTCTGTATCAGAGTTTTTTTGACAGGATAATGGATGTAATCTTTGAACAGAAGAGAATGTGAAAATATAATACTTTAGGTTTCTTGCATTTTTTTCCCCAAATCAGCTAACACAGAAGGATTATAAGGTTTTCAGATTTGCACTGGGCCAAAGAAAGGCTTTGCATCTAATTCAGAATCTTTTTATGCTTTGAGCAAACAGTGGCTAAAGCTTTTCCCTAAGAAAGCTGGTCTTCTAAGGACAATTGCCATTACCTGGCAGAAGTAAAGCTCACAAGGAAAGAGTGTAGCATTTGTTGGGTTTTGGACTCTAAATATGAAATTGTCACCTGATCAGGAGGAGGACAGTATACACATTTATCTAGTCGACCAGGCCTAAGCAGGGCAGGGTCAATCAAGTCAGGGCGACTAGTTGCAGCCAATACATAAACACCTAGAGGAAAAAAGAACTTTTTTTACTAAAATCTGATGACATGATGACATTTTGTTATAACATTCTATTTCTGTATTTATAATTATTACCCTGTAAGCCTTCTACTCCATCCAACTGAGTCAGCAACTGGTTAACTACTCGGTCTGTAACTCCTGTATTATCATGACCCCGCCGAGGAGCAATGGATTCAAATTCATCAAAGAAAAGAATGCAGGGCTTTGCAGCCTGTGCTCTGGGAAAAACAAACAACATTTCATATTTGAATCAGGCTTCATAGTTTGCAAAGTGATTTCATATATATATATGAATGTATTTATGTATTTATATATATTTATGTACTTCTTTTAATTTTTACAACAAACCCTTAAAGAAGGCAAGTTGTATGTATTTACATATAAACACATATAAATGTATTTATATATATTTATGTACTTATTTTAATCTTTACAACAAACCCTTAAAGAAGGCAAGGTATATGAAATTGCCCTCGTATTCAGTAAACTGCTGAGGTCAAGGTGTTTATTAAGACCCATGCCTTCTGGATAGACTAACGGGGATCAAAACAAAAATCTGACTCTTGGTCAATAAGTCAAACACTTGTTTGATTTCTATTGCAAGTAACCATTTTTATATTAATATATACTTATTGGCCACCCTTACTTCTTTTGTGAAATGCCTATTCATTTCTTTTGCCCATTCAAAATTTGGAAAGCTCATTATGCTGGTACTGTTTTGTAAGGGCTCTCTATTATATAAATATATTTTCTTATTTATTTATTTATTTTATTTTATTTTTTTAAATTTATTTATTTATTTTGAGACGGAGTCTCGCTCTGTGGCCCAGGCTGAAGTGCAGTGGCGTCATCTCTGCTCACTGCAAGTTCTGCCTTCCAGGTTCACGTCATTCTCCTGCCTCAGTCTCCCGAGTAGCTGGGACTACAGGCGCCCACCACCAAGCCTAGCTAATTTTTTTGCACTTTTGGTAGAGACAGGGTTTCTCCTTGTTAACCAGGATGGTCTCTATCTCCTGACCTCATGATCTGCCCAGCTTGGCCTCCCAAAGTGCTAGTGAGCCACCGTGCCCTGCCGGCATAGTTTATATATATTTTTGAGGCAGAGTCTCACTCTGTTGCCCAGGCTGTATTGTAATGCAACGATCACAGCTTACTGCAGCCTCAATCACTGGAGCTCAATTGATCCTCCACCTCAGCCTTCTGCATAGTTGAGACTACAGGTGCATACAGCCTTGCCTGGCTAACACAATAAAAATTATTAGGTCTAAATTTTAGGTTGCTTCTAACTACAAATATTTAAAAAAAAAAAAAAAGCTTGACCACTAAGGGAATGTATTAATGCACATAACCAGATATACTGTAGTAGCAGGACAAGACTCAGACAAAACTTCTCAGACACCGAGTTAAAGAAGGAAGGGTTTTATTTGGTAGGGGACATCGGCAAGACTTCTGTCTCAAGAGCTGAGCTCCCCAATTGGGCAATTCCTGTCCCTTTTAAGGGCTCACAACTCTAAGGGTGTGAGTGTGAGAGGGTTGATTGAGCAAGCAGCGGGTATGTGACTGGGGGCTGTATGCACTGGTAATTAGATCAGAACAAGATAGGGATTTTCACAGTGCATTTCTATACAGTGTCGGTAATCTATAGATAACATAACCAATTAGGTCAGGGGTCGATGTTTAACTACCAGGCCCAGGGTGCAGCGCCGGGCTGTCTGCCTGTGGATTTCATTTCTGCCTTTTAGTTTTTACTTCTTATTTCTTTGGAGGTGGAAATTGGGCATAAGATGATATGAGGGGTGGTCTCCTCCCTTAATACAAATGAGAGCAACTTCTGAATCATTTGATTCACTGCTGAGTGATTTCACCAAGGACTCAAGTTGTTTTTGACTCTCTGCTCTGCCTCCCCAGAGTTGACTTTATATTTCCGTAGTCTTTCTGGTAATTGTGTGCTTGGAAAGCTCAGTGTATTATAAAAGACTGGCAAAGTGATTTGTGCAGGTAAAAGAAAGCTAGTATGTATGTTCAGTTGTGCAACATATTACACTTATTGATTGTTGGCCACTCTCTTAGCCAATGCAAGAATGTTTACCACTCAGGACTCCACTAAGGAAATTACAATAATACCCTCCACATTTCTGTGACCACTAAAATACTTTTACATATTTGAGAAATGATGGCAGTAATACCACCGTTGTGACACATTGATAATGCCACTTTGAATAGCAAAATTAACAAATTAGATTTAAAGGAAACATCATTTAGTACATCATATACAACATGTAGAAAATATATATATTTTCTTTGCAAATATACATGGTACATTCCAAAAACTATCTTTACAAAGTAGCGACTCTAAGCTGTGGTAGTAATATTCTTTAGATGTTTTAGAAAATGTGATGCATCATTTCATTCTCTTGTATGATTATATCTGAGCATTTCTATAATTATACTTCTTGAGAATTTTATTTTAAAAGCTTTTTTTAATTTAAAAAACTTAAAAAAGCTTTTAAAATAACTCAAAATATTTTAAAACTTGTTTAACTTATTAACTTTTAAAACTAATTGTTAAAAACATGTTATTTTAAAAAATAAGATTTTTTTAACATCTTTAAAAAATAAAGCTTAGGGGTAGATGTGCGTGTTTGTTATAGGCGTAAATTGTGTGTCATGGGCATTTGGTGTATAGATTACTTAATTACCTAGGCAATAATCATATCACCCAATAGGTAGTTTTCCAACCCTCTTCCTCCTCCTGTTCTACACCCTCTGATAGGCCCCAGTGGATGTTGTTTCCTTCTTTGTATACATGTGTTCTTTATGTATAGTTTCCACTTATAGGTGAGAACATGTGGTACTTGGTTTTCTGTTCCTGTGTTAGTTTGCTTAGAATAAGGTCCTCCAGCTCCATACATATTGCTGCGAAAGACATGAACTTGTTCTTTGTTCTTGTTCTTGTGCTGTGTAGTATTCCATGGTATATATGTACCACATTTTCTTTATCCAATCGACTGTTGATAGGCACCAAGTTTATTCCAATTCTTTACTCTTGTGAATATAGTGATGAATATGTGAGTGCATATGTCTTTTTGGTAGAACTATTTGCATCCTTTTGGGTATATATCCAATAATACGCTTGCTGGGTCAAATGGCAATTCTGTTTTAAGTTCTTTGAGAAATTGCCACACTGCTTTCCCTAATGACTGAATAAACTTACATTCTCACCAGTAGTGTATAAACATTTCCTTTTCTCTGCAACCTTGCCAGCATCTATTTTTTTTTTTACTTTTTAGTAATAACCATTCTGAATGGTGTGAGATGGTGTCTAATTATGGTTTTGATTGCGTTTCTCTAATAATTAGTGATATTGAGAATTTTTTTCATATGCTTGCTGGACATGTATATGTAGTATTTTGAAAAGTGTCACTTCATGTCCTTTATCCACATTTTAATGGAATTGCTTTTTGCTTGTTAATTTATTTACAGATTATATTAGACCTTTGTTGGATGCATAGTTTACAAATATTTTCTCTCATTCTGTACGTTTTCTGTATACTCTGTTGATAGTTTCTTTTATTCAGTGTAAGTCTTTAATTCTATTAAGTCCCATTTGTCAATTTTTGTTTTTGTCACAATTTCTTTTGGCATCTTTGTTATAAAATCTTCTTGCTAGTGCCTATGTCCAGAATGCTACTTCTTGGCTTATGTTACAGATTTTGCTTTTATACAAACATTTAAGACTTTAATTCATCTTGAATTGATTTATTTATATTTCAGTGTTCTGCATATGACTAGCCAGTTATTCCAGCACCACTAAATAGGGAGCCCTTTCCGCAGTGTTAGTTTTGGTCAACTTTGTGGAAGATCAGATGATTGTAGGTGTGCAGCATTAGTTCTGGGCTCTCTATTCTGTTCCATTTGTGTATTTGTCTGTTTTTGTACCAGTACCATACTGTTTTGGTTACTCTAGCCTTGTAGAATTGTTTGAAGTCAGGTAATGTGATGTCTCTAGTTTTGTTATTTCGTTTATAATCGCTTTGGCTATTTGGGCTCTTTTTTGGTTCCATATGAAATTTAAAAGTTTTTTTTTTTTTTTTTTCTAATTTGGTGAAGAATGTGATTAGTAGTTTGATAGGAATAGCACTGAATCTGTAAATTGTCTTGGGCACTATCATCATTTTAACAATATCGATTCTTCCTATCCATGAACAGGGATTTTTTTTTTTATTTGTTTGTGTAATCTGTGATTTATTTGAGTAGTGTTTGGTAATTGTTGTTGTAGAGATGTTTCATTTCTCTTGTTAGCTGTATTCCTAGGTCTTTTATTGTTTTGTGGCCATTGTGAACGAGAGTGCATTTTTGATTTGGTTCCCAGCTTGGACGTTGTTGGTGTACAGAAATGCTACTGCTTTTTATATAGTGGTTTTGTATTCTGGAACTTTGCTGCTGAAGTTGTCTATTAGATATTGTCAATGAAAAGAGGCAAACTCTGTAAAAATCTTTGAAGAGATTTATTCTGAGGCAAATACGAGTGACCATGGCCCATGACACAGTCCTCAGGAGTTCCTGAGTACATGTTCCCAATGGCACATGGTTTGGAATACACTGGTTTGGTCCAGAAAAGTTGGACATTTAAGGAATACATTGCCTCGGTCCAGAAAAACTAGACAACTTAATGCTGGGTGCAGGGGGTGGGTGCCTCCAGCTATAGGTTAATTTAAACTTTTTCTGGTTGACAGTTGGTTGAGTTTGTTTAAGGACCTGGGATTAATAGAAAGGAAATGTTCAGGTTAAGATAAAATATTGTGGAAACCAAGGTTCCTTTGAAGTCTTACAGTGGCCCTGCTTAGAGATAATAGATGACAAATGTTTCCTATTTAGATCTTTAAAAGGTGATAGGCTTTTAGTTAATCTCTTTAGGATTGAGAGGACCAGGAAGAAAAAGATCTAGCTATGTTAACAGAGATTCTTTACAGATGCAAATTTCCCCCCACAAAGGACAGCTTTGCAGGGCCATTTCACGATAGGGAAACAAAACTTGTCTTGGGGTAAAATATTTGGATATTCTTTCTTGTCTTGTAATGTTATGCCAGAGTCAGGTTGGAAAGTAAGTCACAATATATAGGGTTAAATAATACTCATAAGATAAGAATTTATGGTTTATAGGGCATGATTCCCCAGATCCCTTAGATAGGAATCTAAAACAGAAGAGATTGTTTGGGGTGATAGAAATATTCTATATCGTGATTATGGTAATGGTTACGTTGGTGTATGTATTTGTCAAGACATACCAAATTTTATACGTAATTTTATGTAAATTGCTCAAACAATTTTGATTAAAAATTTGTATTTAAAGTTAAATCTAAGCCTTATATTCTTAACCAGTAGTTTAAAACCATTCAAAGTTAATAAATTTACAAATTAACAAAATAAAACAAACAGCAATAGAATAAACTCAAAGAGACAAACATAAGAACATAATTCAGAGAAATTAAAAAAACATAATATAGAGGTCAGAAATGATAGAAACTGGCTCTTTGAGAAGACCAATAGATAGATAAGCCATTGGAAAATTAAGCAAAACCAGAAAAGACAAAGGGAACACAATTATAGATGCCACAAAGATTAATCAGTTAGGAAAATTTCAAGAACAAGTTTGTACCAACACATCTGAGAAGTTAGATGAAGTTAATAAATCTTTAGAAAAATACAATTTGCCAATTCTTAACTTGAAAAGAAATTAAAATTCCAAATAATCATAATAAAATACAATAATCAGCTAAATACCTTCCTACAATGAAGATGCATGCCCAAATATATTACAAGTGAGTTCTATCAACATTCAAGAAACAGTTTACTCCTCATTATACCAGACAGGTTTTTTGTTTGTTTTGTTTTGTTTTGTTTTGAGACAGAGTCTTGCTCTGTCGCCCAGGCTGGAATGCAGTGGCACAATCTCAGCTCACTGTAACCTCCACCTCCTAGGTTCAAGGGATTCTCCTGCCTCAATCTCCTGAGTAGCTGGGATTACAGGCGTGCACCACCATGCCCAGCTAATTTTTGTATTTTTAGTAGAGACAGGATTTTGTCATGTTGACCAAACTGGTCTCAAACTCCTGACACAGGTGATCCACTTGCCTTGGCCTCCCAAAGCCCTGATATTACAGGCGTGAGCCACCGCACCCAGCCACCAGACAGGTTTTAATCAGAGAACAAGAACAATTAGGAGCAACAGGGAATAAGGGATTTATTACAGAAATTAGACAAGACCAGCTAAGTAATTTGGAGGACTCAGTATAAAATGAAAATACAGGGCTTATTGCATGACAAGAAAGAACAAAATTTTCTCCTTTTTTCCCCAGTCTCTTTTTTTATTTGTCATGATGTTTTTATTTGCTATTTAAGGTCACACTGCCCTGAGCATGGGAATACTTGTGAGTGCAGACCTCAACAGTCACAGAGCAGTCCCATGCCTTGATGCCTGAGGTGCATGTATCTAACTCAAAGTCTCCCCACCTTTATGCACAAGGGTCTGCTGAGTCTAGAGGACAGCAGTAGTTGCTGGGCAGTGGCTAGGAAATCGACAGCTAGAAGTACTTCCCGGAGTGCAGGACAACATTTGAGTCAAGGCCCCAAGTACCCGTCTTAGGCTGCATTATCCCATCAGATTTTGCTTACATGACAGAAAATTAAAGATAAAACTCTTAAAGGTTTTAAAATATCAACCACAGGGCATGGGCATCATTCTAAGTCTGTGGCCCAGTGTGATGATGCACTGACTGCAAGCCCAAGGAGCAGACCCTGGAGTCAGACCTTATGTGATTGTAGAAAAATATCTTTTAAAGTCTATGAAAAGCTGTAGCATCCTCAAGATACCCCTGCATCTTGAGGTGGGCCTCAAGTCACTAAATTAGCACAGGTAGTAATTAGGAAATAACATACACATGAAGTAGAGGAGAGTAAGGATCAATTGGAATTCACTTGGACAAACTGAGAGATACAAGAATACTCAGAAATCTCTATTTCTCAACACCTCCAATCTCCTGCAGAAGAAACGAGTCTCCTTAGCAACAAGTATCTAGCTCAGGAGTCAGAGAATCTGAAGAAGGATGGCCCGAAAAACCTAGACAAGCTGAGGGCCCAATAAGATGAGCAAGTGAATCAACAAAAGTATGTGCAAATTGCAATGATGTCTTGTACCCTACTCCAGCCTTCAGAGGAGACTGGCTGCTACTCCATGTTCTCCTTTAATGTCCACATATTTCTTTTTTTTTTCTTTTTTTTTATTATACTTTA
>NW_016809749.1:101951-198535 GCF_001698545.2 Rhinopithecus bieti
ATAGTGCCGCAATAAACATACGTGTACATGTGTCTTTGTAGTAGAATAATTTATAATCCTTTGGGTATATACCCAGTAGTGGGATGGCTGGGTCATATGGTACATCTAGTTCTAGATCCTTGAGGAATTGCCATACTGTTTTCCATAATGGTTGAACCAGTTTACAATCCCACCAACAGTGTAAAAGTGTTCCTATTTCTCCACATCCTCTCCAACACCTGTTGTTTCCTGACTTCTTAATGATTGCCATTCAATGTCCACATATTTCTCTCATAGTTCATCCTTTCACATTTTCATTTTATACTCAGTCCTCCAAATTACTTAGCTGGCCTTTTCTAATTCCTGTAATAAATCCCTTATTCCCTGTTGCCCCTAGAGCCGGAACCAGAAAGGGAAGGGAGTTCTGAGAAACATAGTTCCAACTTAACTAAGTTGATACAGTACAAAGACACTACATTAAATTACATTAACACTCTCAGGAAATAGGTGAAGAAAAAGCATATCTTAATTTGTTTTCAAACTTAAACAAACACAGTATGAGAAAGGATATTTATTAACATCTCACCCATGACTATTGGAGCAAGGATCTTATGGAAAATATTTACTAAACCAAAGAACATATAAAAAATTCCATGTTGGACTTATTTCATAAATACAATTTTGTTTAATATTAGAAAAGTAATAAAGCATATTAGCACAGCAAAGGAGGATGATATATATATTTCCAATACAATAACCACTCAAAAAAAAAAAAAAAAAAGGTAAAGACACTCAGACTAAGAAGAGAAGCAAATTTCTTTAACCCAGAGTGCACATAACTCTTAAGTGGAACATCAAGAGCTTCTAAGTTATCTGTAACATTCCATTTCTTATTCTGGGAGATTAGTACAAAAATACTTATTTCATTATTGTTTTATACTATACAGCCTTATGATTTTATATCTCTGGGAGTATATCTCATAGGAAAAATAAAACACATGAAAGAAAAGAAAAGATAAGAAGCATTAGAGACCTAGATAATTCATTCAGAAGGTCTAATAACTAGCTAAATAAAGTTTTGGAAAATATAGAAAATAGAAAGTGAAGGACATTACCAAAGAAATAACAGAAAAAACTATCCAAGAACTTCTTAAGTACTCAGCTTGGAATTTCACACCACACATCAAGGCATACCATTATTATTCAGAACACCAGAAAAAATGAAAAGAGCTAAAGAGTTTCAGAGAATAATGCATCACAAAGATTCAGTCTGGCATCATATTTCTCACCAGCCTGATGAGTCTAAAAGCTACTGAAGCTGTGAGGGGAAAAAAATGTAAAATCATAAAATATATTCAGACACATAAGAACCCAGGAAAATGTCCTCCCATACACCTTCTTAAACGTATTTACTGAACAATATGTTCCAAGGAAGCAAGGGAATATTAATTAACTAATCAATCAATTCATCAAATGAAGACATGGGATCTAGGAAATAATGGATCCCATCAGGGAATAAGATAAGGCAAGGAACCAAAATGACAGCTGGGCAGCAGACTAGAAGCCACCAGTTGGGACTAAAGTTGGAACATGGATGCAAGAAGAAGTAAGTTTATGAAAAAAAAAAAAAAAAAAAAAAAAAAAAAATAGGCCTGAAAAGGGATAACCTGAAAAAAAAAAAGACCATAATAAATGGGTAATCTGAATAAACATTTTGGAATATCCCATATATATCTCTCTCTCGATATATCATATATCATAAATATAGATATGCTATATCTGTATGATATATATATAGATATATCTGAATATGATATATAGAGATATATAGAGATATCTAAATATATATAAATCCATAGAAATATCTGTATCTCTCTCTATACAGAGATTCCCTTGCTTCCTTGGAGCATATCATTTATATATCTCTCTATATTTATATCTCTCTATATGAACGATATGCCCCAAGGAAGCAAGGGAATATTAATTAGCTAATCAATCAGTTCATCGAATGAAGACATAGGATCTAGGAAAAAATGGATCCCATTAGGGAAAAAGATGAGGCAAGGAACCAAAATGACAGCTGGGCAGTAGACATTTTCCTGGGTTCTGATGTGTCTGAATATATTTTATGATTTCCTTATATTTTGTGTATGAATATATATAGATATACATAAATCTGTAGATCTATATTTATATATAAAAGAATAAATATGTAAAGGATACCTATGTATCGATACAGAAAGGAATGTAGAAAAAATGTTTTTATAGTAAACAATTTAGATTTAAAGACTGCCTACATTTGCAGTTATCATGTGAAAACTGACTTTTCTGAAATTGCGGGAAATGGTAAAAAAAATTCATCCTGCTATTGCTAAAGAAATAAATCCTCAGCCATGATAGCAGTGAGTTAATAAATAATTTTAACATACAAATCTAAAATTAATAAGAAAAAACAGTAAAAGCCATCATTTAACAATATGTATTGTATTTGAAAGCCAAGAGGGGATGCAAAAATTAAAGTCATTGCCTATGGAGCGGGTCATTGGGAGAAGAAAACTTAAGACTACAAATTTTCATTCAATTAATTAAGATATTTACCATCATCAAAATTAAGATTTTTAACATAATGAAAATAAAATGCCACTTTATTTAAAAAAACCACAAATCTATGTTTTAAAAAGACCAACTTCAAGTTTAAAATATACAACTTAACACATTGAAATGTTCTCATTCTACATAGAGTAACAACTTAGAAAGTCCTCAAAAAATTGCTAAATATGTAACTAATTTGAAAAGCCAAAAATAATTTCCTTGTATAAGAAATACACATCTCTTTAAGAAGGAAGTGTCCAGAAAGCCACAGCCAAAGCATAGTCAGATACTTTGTTAAAAGGCAAATGCTGGCCGAGCACAGTGCCTCAGGCCTGTAATCCCAGCACTTTGGGAGGCCCAGGTGGGCGGATCACCTGAGGTCGAGAGTTTGAGACCATCCTGACCAACATGGAGAAACCCCATATCTACTAAAAATACAAAATTAGCTGGACTTGATGGTGCATGCCTGTAATCCCAGCTACTCAGGAGGCTGAGGCAGGAAAATCGGTTGAACCCGGGAGGCAGAGGCAGAGGTTGCAGTGAGCCCAGATCGCGTCACTGCACTCCAGTCTGGGCAACAAGAGTGAAACTCTATCTCAGAAAAAAAAAAAAAGGCAAATATTGAATTGCAACATGGAAGACAGAAAGAAACAGGCTATCTCAAGTGCCCAAGATGTGCAGTAATTTGACCTTCACATATACGCTTTCCACTGTTCCCAAAGTGTTATAAGGATTGTTTTCTGGACTGCCAAAATGTTTATTATATTTCTGTGTAAACAATCTTTCATTGTTTCTTACAACAAATCTAGACACCTTAGCTTAGTATACAATGCTCACCATGACCTGGGACCTGCCTACCTCTCCAGACATAGTTTTTGCCATGATTCCTCTCATACCTTACATTCTGGCCATGCGAGGTGGCTTACATTTCTCTAACTGTGTCAACTGGTTTACCTGTGGCCATCCTAATTCCTCTCTCTAGAATGCTAGCTCCTCAGGTTGTTCTTCAATGTACCCACCCTCTCCCTGCTAGGCTGTCTCTTACATTAAAAAACAAAGTGTCATGTCTATAAAGAATTTTCTGACCCCATAGATAAAGCTAAGAACTTTGCTTTTTATCCTTTGTTTTGCCCTACACTAATATCTAACAGAGGACCAGGTGACTCTATATTAACGTGTTTTTTTTTTTTTGGTAGCCAAGTCTACTTCCGATTACTGGTCTGGAAGTTCCTTGAAGGTAGATACTACATCTTGATTTTTTCTACATCTCTGGTGCTTCAAGCAGTACTTGGCATATAACAGACACTTAGTGTTTTAGTAGTTCAGTGCACGTTGAATGAATGAATGAAAAATAAATGTTTCTTTAAAATGTCTTCTGCAGCTTGAGAAGTTGGCAACCTGTCAGTATGATAACATAGGCTGAGAAAATCATTGTTTCTGACTTAAGATATAAACCTTAAAAGCACAACAGAATAAATATCATTGTTCTGCGTCTCAACAGCATAATCACTGAAAGAGTGAACTTTATGAAAGTGATTGTGGCTGCTGTTACAGAATGACCAGATTAACATAGGCAACTGCTAATGTCTAAATGTTTCCTCTCTACATTAAGCCAACCTAAGTGATAAATGGAAAATATTTTACAGGGAAAAAAGACAAAATTTCAGACCAGGAATCCATACTGAATACTTTCTGTATTATATATATTCTTTTCATTGATAAAATGCAAAAGTCCCTGTAATACTGGTGAAATAAGTAAAGCTTTCTTAAATAAGATAAAAAATCATTTTATTGATATGCCATGTATCTTAAACAGTGATAAATATAATTATCATATTTTATAATATCAATTAAATAAAACATTCCCTTTATTGTGGTAGCTGAAGAAAGTCTGTAGCTATTTTAAAACATCAAGGATTTTCTTAGGGCTTCTTTTCAAACTGAACAATATCTACAAAGGAACTACAACAGGCCCTTTTCTCCAAACTTACACTATAAGAAGCATTTCTTAGCCACAGGCCATCTGGAGAATTTGGAAACAGCAGCAAGGGAATAGAGGTTAATGAGAACACAGAGTACTTCCAGCTGACGTGTCAAAATTGGTATAACAAAAATAAACTAACAAAACTATTTTCTTGTTACCTACTTTCTTTTTATGCATTTCCTTCCTAGCTATATGTAAATTTACTTTCCTGATAAACTCTTCTGCCTCTCTTCTTCAGTTAAAACCTTATCCTCATAAATCTACCTTACCTTTAATACATTCTTTGTTCTCCAATACTCTCGCTTTCATCCAAAACTTCCAAAGAGTGAACAAAACTAGACTATATGTCAATAATCTACCATTCCAAGTTTTGTAATCACAAACTAGTGCCACTCAGACAAGTACCCAAGGAGACAGATGCTCCAGACTTAATTCAATATTTTTCATAAAGACACCTGTTTAACAGGACTTATTAATTCCTACACTTACACTAAAGTGCCATTAAAAAGCCATGAGGTTATACATTTATTTTTGAGATCCAGATGGTATGACTTCATATCACTTAGATGTATTCCAATGAACTATTATCTTCTATCATCTTTTTTTTTTCTTTTGAGACGAGTCTCATTTTGTTGTCCAGGCTGGAGTGCAGTGGCGCGATCTCAGCTCATTACAACATCAGCCTCTGGGGTTCAAGCGATTCTCCTGCCTCAGCCTTGTGAATAGCTGGGATTACAGGCATGCACCACCAGGCCCAGCTAATTTTTGTATTTTTAGTAGGGATGGGGTTTCACTATGTTGGCCATGCTGGTCTTGAACTCTTGACCACATGTGATCTGCCCGCCTGGACTTCCCAAAGTCCTGGCATTACAGGTGTGAGCTATTGCACCCGGCATCTTCCATCATTTTCACTGACGATCTTCAGATGCAGAGTCGTCAAAAAGTATAAATTATTATTATTATACCACTTACTAATGCAAACAAATATGTAATATATCTTATAAGTGTAAGTATTAAATCTGTGGTAGAAAGAACAAGTTCTTAAACCTATAAACACAAATATTCTTAACATACCCAGTAATTTTGATGTTACTAATTTTGGAAGTTAGATCTTACATGTCATGATAATTGGGTTTTGTTTTATAGTAGTAGGTTCCAAAATCATATTTCTTAAGTTCAGTACCCAGCTCTGTCATTTATATTTATGTGATCTTCAGCTGTCAGCTGAGGTACTTAAACCTCAGTCTCCTCATCTGTAAAATGTATATTATACTTGTATTATATCATAAGATTTCTGTGAAGATAAAATGAAACCTGGTTTAGGTAACTAGCACAGTATCTGACATGCAGTGAGTGTGTAATAAATGGTGGTTCCTATTATTTTCAAAGAGCCATAGAGAGATGTTATACAACTATAACATTCTTACTAAACATAGAAACTGTAAACAAGCATGGTTCCTACAAAAATGTCAACTCAGGGTTATACAGGGTTAGATATACTTCTATACTGCTTTTATTTGCCTGGCTTATGGATGAAAATGAATAGGGATGGCCTTAGACAAAACATTGAGGTCTCATACTCCCAGTTCTTTCTACACACGTTGTTTTATGGCTTACCAAAGCAGTTTTAATTTCTAGCCCATTATTTTTCTTCTCAGTAGCGTTAACAAATGCACCTATGTTTTCTGAAGTCTATTTCGAAAAAAAAAAAAAAAAAAAATAAAAAAAAACTATAGAAGGCAATGCCCTGATACTAAGTTTATCTATATGTTCATGTTACTTTCTTGTTCAGTTTCTTCCATGCTGACTGTATGTTTTTCATCTCCATTCTTTATATTTGCTTCAGGAAGTTTTAAATTATAAACTCAACCTACATACTCTTAGAAAACTGGATCATCTGACTACATAGGAAGCTGTTTTCCAATATTAAGATAATACCAAGACATGTGTCTGTTTTCTTCCAAAGCCATCCTTTCCTTTTTAATTTTTTTACAGTTTATGTATTAACTATAAAGTTTCACTCTTTAGCAAATGAAGTCTGCTTAAGGATTTCCTATTAGGAATCTTTAAACCCCTTCTGGTCTTTGCTTGATCTAGCACTATTTAAATGATTGTCATATAATAAAATCTATGCTCAATAAGCAATTATTCAGATAACCATTTCTTTTGAGTTTTCCTTACTGCAGCTACTGTCAGAAAATTCAAAGTGTAGAGACTTATGGGGAAATAGGACTGCCATATTTATAAATGTATAAAGCCAGTTTTATAGAAAATCCCATGCAGACAGGGAGTCTTAGGAACTGAAGATGATTGGTTGCCCAAAGTGGCCAGAAAGAAGAGTTATTGGATAAATATTTGCCCTTTCAATTAGGCAGCTGAATTCTAAAATGAGAAACAGAAAAAAGATTATGCCAACATTGTCTGAAGCTGGATAGAAAGAAGAAAGATTATAAAAGTAAGGAATGAGGACAAGTGAATGATATACAAGTTGACTTGGCTAAAAGCATAGTTTCAGGAAGACGTTGCATTGCATTATATATGCAAAATAATTACCATGACATTGATTTAATGTGATAACCTAATTTTATAATCCAATTCAGCAAACATTTATTGAAAGTTTATTATTGTATTACACACAATAATAAATAATACATCAAGGATTAGACTATGTGCTGAGGATACAACTATGACATGATCCTTATCTTTACTATGGCTATTACCTAATGGAATGACTCAGCTCAAATTTTGAAGGTTATAGTTTCTAAATTAATGATATAGCATATGAATTAAGCTAGACAAGTCAAAGAAGATTTCAAGACTTCAATTATCATGATCTAAGATAATTTGATATTATGAGAAAGGGTAAAATAAATACACATTTGTTCAAAACTTTAAAATAATAAAAATAGAAATAATGTAAAAATACAGTCATGTGTTAAAGAGTGATATTTTAGTCAACAACAAACTACATATATGACACCATAAAATGTCATATATGATACCGCAATATGTTATGTTACAATTGTCTACAGTATCCATTATAGTAACATGCTGTATAGGTTTGTAGACTAGGAGTAATAAGTTATACCATATAGCCTAGGTGTGTTGCAGGCTACAACACCTAAGTTTGTGTATGTGGACTCTATGGTGCCTGCATAACAAAATAATTTACCCATGCCTTTCTCAGAATGTATGCCTAACTGTAAACATTGAATGCCTGTATATCTTAATCTGAAATACAGACAGCAAATGACATTCTAAATATATAAGCACTTAAAGATATCACAATGGGAAATGGTGACAAGTGTGATAAATATAACTAAACATTAAAAATATCTAACATTTTTTAAACATTACTAAGAGGCAAGAAACAGAAAAATATTTGTCACAAATATTGCAGACAAATGTTTAACATTAATTCATAAGCAAGTTCAAAACAAAAAAATTGTAAAATTTATCTAATTTATAATTAGGAAGAGAAGTGTGAAATTTCAAAAGACAATTCACTGGGTAAAAAACGAAATGACTACTAAACATTTAAATATTCAATCACCTAACTCAAGGAAGGCTAATTTAAAGAAAAATACATTATTTCTCCTGTTGATTTACCAAAGCTTAAAAAAAAGTTAACCATTATCAGACATGGAAAGAAGAGTCAACAGAAAAAAAGAATTAAAGATGATAGAAGAAAGGTAAATAATAACAATTATCTTTTAGGAAAACAAAAGGGATTTGAGTGCTTTCTTTTCCACAAACATTGAGAAGGATGAAAAGATCTTCATGTAGAGATACTGGTTGATGAAAATGAGGTGAAAATGAGAAAGCCTGGGCCAAGTGTCTTGATTTTGGCTAAATGAAAGGCAAGATTAACAGCTAGAAGAAAGGAGGATAGGCGGGGCGCAGTGGCTCACTCCTGTAAACCCACTACTTTGGGAGGCCAAGAGGGGCGGATCATGAGGTCGGGAGATCATGACCATCCTGGCTAACACGTGAAACCTCGTCTCTACTAAAAATACCAAAAATTTGCCGGGCGTGGTGGCGGGCGCCTGTAGCCTCAGCAACTCGGGAGGCTGAGGCAGGAGAATGGTGTGAACCCAGGAGGTGGAGCTTGCAGTGAGCCGAGATTGCGCCACTCTCCTCTAGCCTGGGTGACAGAGAGAAGACTCTGTCAAAAAAAATAAATAAATAAAAATAAAAAAATAAAATAAAAAAATAAAGAGAGAGAGAGAGAGAGAAAAGAGAGAGAGAAAGAAGAAATCAGAATAGGAAACACCCCAGAGTAGTTAGTGTAAAAAGCCTGCCAAAGAGCAGCAAGAATAAAAGTTATACTTGGACTTTGTAAATGATGGTGAACCAAGCCTGTTAGAGTGTAAGATGTTTTTCGTTTTTCCCCACTTCCATCACCAACTTCCCACCAGTGGTTACTCTCTCAGCCTCCCACCAGCAGCCACTATGTTCATGTACTTATAGATGGAATGCTTAAGTGATTAGAGTTCAATAGTGTACTAGGGAAGGGCATCAATAAAATAATTTATCCTATAGCCCATGGTTGGAAGAGTCTACTGAAGTGAAGGAAATGTGAATATTTGAAGAATAGGTGTTTGAACACTTGAAGGTTCTAGGAGAAATGAGAATGAAATAATTTCTAGAAGGAATAGTATAAGTTGTAAATTACGGAGCTAGAAATTCTGAAGGCAAGGTGATTCATGTTATCTTCAGTTTTAGAGATGAACTTACTAAAACTTGAATCGCTCTCTGTTGAGTAGGTTTCCATCAGATCTGTGAGAGGTTGAAGTTCAAATATGCTGACATTTTTTATGGGCAAATATATAAAACTCCAGAGGTCTATGCTTTGACCTATAGAACTACAGTGGGATGCTAAGGAACTGATCAAGTTCAAAACTTTGCCTAGTTACAAGGCCAACCAATATGCAATTTCTTCCGGGGACTTTCAGTGTGTTAGTATTCCCACAGTTATTATGGACAGTTCCAAGTACAAACAATTCCCTGCCCTGCTTCCCCCTGCTTTCACTCTTCCAACCCAGATTACACACAGACTATCATTGAAATGACTCAACTTTTCTCAAATTACTCAAAGTCATGTGCCCATTTTTCACCCTTGCAGATTCACACTTTAATCTAGCTTTAACACTCTAAAAGGATATCCACCCACTAATCAGTGGATTATAAATTTACCTTTGATCCCGAATAGTTGTGTGTCCTTAGCAAAACAATTTTATTTTTCTGTACCTCAATTTTGCCTGCAAAATGAATACCGTACATGTATTTGAATAACCTATGTGCAGCTATCTAACACACAGTAGAGGCCTAATAAATATTAGTGTCCTTTCTCCTTTTCCATCTTATCAGACCTTCACTGCTCAAAACTTCCCAGATTTCTCCCCTGGTTACCTGTCTCCAACTCTTCTCTCAGACATACACAAGTCTCTTCTCAGATCTCAAACCTCCTTTTCTGGCAGTTTCTTCCTTTCCCACAAGTTACCCTTGGATCCCTCCCCAATAAACATTTTCCTTTATTTCTTCTTTTCAGAGGTCAGAATCTGATCTCTGTTGAAAGCAAATGCCAAACTTTTCCCAATTTCTTATTTTCTCTCCATTCTAAAAGATTGCCAGTTACTCTGGTACTCACCATGCCAGACTATCTTTGGGAGACACTTCATCAGGTCTAAAACAGTTAGTACCTGTGGTTTCCTGTGGTTTACTTTGGCTCTCAGGTGCTTAGAGGTACGAATTGATGGAGGCTGAAAGAGCACATGGGGGTCATGATTTCACAGGAAGTCCTGCTGGTTTGTTGCTGTAAAATGGAGAAAAGCAGAAGTTCATAGTTTGAATGAATATGGATTACAAAAGAGCAAGGTACAGCCATACAGTTTTTAAAGACTAGCATTTAATTAACTTGGTGTGCAACTTTCAGGAATTTTAATTATTTATAAGGAAACAATTTCTCTATATAATGAAAAGATTTAAGCATACACATTCTAGACTAGTGCCGTCTAGTTGAAATATAATGTGAATTTCATATGTAATTTTAAACTTTTTAGTAGCCATATTGAAAAAAGTAAAATTAACTTCAATGATTTATTTAATACAATATATCAAAAAGTCATATAATTAATCAAAAAGTTGAGATATTTTACACTGTATGTCTTGTACTAAGTCTTCCAAGTATGATGTATATTTTGCACTTACAGTATATCTCATTTCTGACTAGCTGCATTTTAATTGCTCAGTTGCTCCAGGTGGCTAGTGGCTACTCTAATGAATAGCACAGTTTTATACTTGACAAAATAGTGTGTTTAGCCAGGCACAGTGGTGCATGCCTAAAATCCCAGCTACAGGAGGCTGAGGAAGGATGATGACTTGCCAGTTTGAGGCAGTAGTGCACTACAATCACACCTGTGAAAAGCCACTGCACTCTAATCTGGGCAACATAGTGAGATTCAAACTCTTAAAAAAAAATAGCACATTTATATTTCTCTGAATACCTACATTTTATGGGAGTGATGATAGAGATAGGATAAAAAATTCCTATCTTGATATAGATTAGAAAGATAAAATCATAGTACACTGATAATAACCAGCCTCCCCAACCCCCCCAAAAGATATCCATGCCCTAATTTCTGGAACCTGTGGATGTTATTTTATCTGACAACAAAAGGTTATGTAGATGTGATTACATTAAAGATCTTGAGTTGGAGACATTATCATGGATTAACAGAGTGGACTCTAAATGGAATCACATGCATTCTTATAAAAGGGAAGTAGAGGGATATTTTACAGCAGAGGAAGCAAAAAAGAAGGTAATATGATGACCGAAGCCATGACTGGAGTGACACAACTTTGAGCCAAGGAATGTCTGCAGCCATTAGAAGTTGAGAGAGGAAAAGAACAAAATCTCCCTTTGAGCCTCTAGACAGAATGTAACCATCTTGATTTAAACCCAGTGGTACATACTTTGTACATACTTTGAGCATGCAAAACCAAGAGAGAATGCATTTCTGTTGTTTTGAACCACAAAGTTTGTGATAATTTGTTACAGCAGTCACAAGAAACTAATACACAAGTCAATTATAGTAATGACATTACTATACTTGTTTGTCATCAATGTCTAAACAAATGAGACTCATCCTATCTCTAGAAACTGCCAATAACGTGTTCAACAAATATTAATGTTGAGAATCCTTGCCAGATCTTTTATCTCAAGTGGTTTCATTGACTGCCAATATGCTGAAAATTTTAAAATTTATATTTCTGTATTTCAGAACTCCCCTGCACTGCAAATTAGTGTTTTCAAATATCTCCTGTGCATTGACACCTATTTGTTCCACAGTCATAAAAATAATGCTTAGCTCAACATTGCTAAGCAACAGATAAAGGCAAATTAAAATTACAATGAGAAATAAAGTTACACCAGTTGAAATAGTCATTATTAAAAAGACAAAAAATAACATGTCCCAGCCAGGTGTGTCTGCCTTGTCCCATAGCCTGTGAGTTTCAAATTGCTAAGCCTCCACTTAGTAAGGGCTATATGGAATGTAGGAAAGTATATGTACATGAAATATGTGTAAGAAATAGAGGCTGAAGATGATATCATATATTTATGATGAATATTGACAACTAATTTGTTTCATTGATTGTTTGCACATTCATTTTGCGATAAACTCTTTTAGCAACAATGAACCAAAACATTTAATTCTAAAGAATAGGTGTTTAATAAAAACTTCAGTAATAATAATTGATAATGAACATAAAACTTGCACAAAATATTTGTTGATACTTCTCATCTAGCATATGTGGGGCCATATAAATATTACAAACCCCATAAAAGCTAGGTCATAAATCTTCAGAAAAAAAATATCAGAATGAGTTTAATGATTAGTACTTTTAAAAGGAAAACCATGTCAGTATTAATAGATGTTGGTTTAATTCATATAGTCATGGAAAACAGATTTCACTGAAATGTGATTTTTCGTTTAGAATAAATGACTACTCAAAATTATTTTCTTCTTTTCAATCTCAAGTTTTCTTGTGTGCATGAAAACAGTATAGGGACAACTGTTTATGGAGTAGGGCTATTTTCAAAAAAACTTTGCAAACAGTTAAATGATGTGTGGTTCAAATTAGTCTCAACAGTTATTTCAAATAGAAAGTTTTATTAAGCACAATGGTAATTATATTTTCATGTAACTCATGGACTCAAACTTTTAGAAATTAATTTTTCTGTGCTAAAACATGGGAGAATTATTGAACATTATTCTGAATAGTTAGAATTTCAGACTTGAAGACTAAAATATGCTTTTAGGGAAATAAAATATAAATGCTTTATATTTTATTTTTTGCACTGTGTCTTATGTCTTTCTGATTTTATGTTTCTAATGGCATTTGTTTAGACATTGACAACAAATGAGAAAATATAATGTCATTCCTATAATTGACTTGTGTATCAGTTTCCTGTTGCTTTTGTAACAAATTATCACAAACTTTGTGGTTCAAAACAACAAAAATGTATTTATGGATCAAAAGTCATGACAGAGAATTAAGAAATGCATGAAATATAAATATATTTGGAATTGATTCCATTAAATCACAACAAGTTGTAATATTTTACCAGCCTAATACACCAAGCTATATACTACAGCTTCTATACAGACACACAAACACATACACATTAAAACGAAGCTTTACACTTTCTCTCTTTGCTGCTTATCATCAATTAAATGATAGAAATAGCTTAAACTTTACTAAACAACCTTGTAAGCCAATCTAAGTGTCCTACTATGGGATTGAATTGTGTTGTGAATGGTTTTTCTAAATTTGTTATTTATTTACTCATTTATTTAAATTTTTTTTCTAGGCCTCTCATACTATTTCTTACTCAGTTACTTTTAAAAAACTTTTTTATGTTGGAAATCTAATAAAATTACCCAAAAATGTCAACATTGACACAGAAAATTGAAATTATTGAAATTAAAAACTGGAAATAGAATAGTATACCACGGCATATGTGTACCACGTTTTCTATACCCAGCTTATCATTGATGGGCATTTTCATTTATTCCATGTATTTGTTATTGTGAATAGTGTTGCAATGAACATACACATGCATGTGTCTTTATAAAAGAATAATTTATACTTCTTTGAGTATATACTCAGTAATGGAATTGTTGGGTCAAATGGAATTTCTGTCTTTAGGTCTTTGGGGAATTGCTGCGCTGTCTTGCACAATGGTTGAACTAATGTACACTCCCACCAACTGTGTAAAAGTGTTCCTTTTTTTCCACAACCTCACCAGCATTCGCAATTTTCTGACTTTTTAATAATAACCATTCTGACTGGTGTGAGATGGTATCTCATTGTTGTTTTGATTTGCATTTCGAAGGTAGGGGGAGAAAGGAGGGAGAAGATAAGGAAAACTTACTAATGGGTACTAGCCTTAATACACGGGTAATAAAATAATCTGTTTACAACAATCCTCCATGACACAAGCTTACCTATGTAACAAACATGTCCATCTACCCCTGAACTTAAAGGTTTAAAAAATATGACATTCATGTTTTATATTAATTGGAAATGTATGGAATACATAGACTAAATTCCGAGGAAGTTAAACGGAAAAAAAAACAAAAAACAAAAAAAACAGAATAACACTTTTCTCTATTCTAATGAACTGAATGCTTATATTCCCCTGGAATTTATAGGTTGAAAATCTAACCCCTAATGCAATGTTATTAAAAGATATAGGCCTTGGGGAAGTGTTTAGGTCATGAGGGTGAAGTCCTCATGAATAGAGTTAGTGTCCTTATAAAATAAACTTCAGAGAGCTCTCTAGCATTCTTTTTGTCATGAGGATTCAATGAGTTGACAGTCTGCAATCTCACCAGAGCCCAACTATGCTGGCACTCTGATCTCAGACTCCCAGCATCTAGAACTGTGAAAATACATTTCTATTCTTTTAAGCCACTGTCTATTTTTTGTTATAGCAGATATCTACAGAATTGACTAAAACATCCACAGAAACAAACAAACAAAAATAGGAAATTTGATGATGAGAGTTCAGTGTACATAATTTATTTATATATTTATTTACTCATTCATTTTTTAGAGCCAGGGTCTTCCTCTGTCACCCAGGCTACAGTGTAGGGGCACGATCATAGCTCACTGTAACCTCAAACTCCTAAGCTCAGGGGATTCTCCCACCCTCCCCACCCAGCCTCTGTATTAGCAAGAACTCATAGGCATGTGCCACCATGCCCAGCTCATTTGTGGTTGTTTGTTGTTGGAGAGATGGGGTCTCACTATGTTGCCCCACTAGTCAAGAACTCCTGGCTTCAAGCAATCCTCCCTACTCAGCCTCCCAAAGCATTGGGATTACAAGTGTGAGATACTGTGCTGGCCCATAATTTACTTTTCAAAATCTATAATTGATCTACAGAACAACTTCTCTTTTGAGAGAAAGTTCTGACAGTGCTTTTTTAAGAAATTGAATAAATTAATATTTTTTACATAATTAGAATGAAATTGAACCCTTTGTTTTTGCAGCATCTAAATTTGTCAAGACTTATAAAAGAACTGTAGGATCACCTTATTTTATGGGTGTTGTTACATAAAAATATTTGTTGAAGAAAGTTATTCTGAATAAAGGCAAAAAGGCAGTGCCAGTTAAAATGTGTGGACTGAAATTTTTAAATGTTTCAATACAAAAATAGAATGAAGAATATAATTAATTTAGTAGAATTAACCCTGAGCTTACTAAAACTTTAGGAAAAATATATAAGAATTTTATCAATTAAAAAAATATATTTTTGGCCTGTAGAACTGTAACAATAGAAACAATAGCATCAATAAACTATTTCAAATTTATTAGCCTTAAAGTGCAACTATGAAGAAAATTNTTAAAAGTAATTTTAATGTTTTGCTTCACTTTGGTATAAATAATTTTATTTGTACAAAATAATATTTTTTTAAAAAATAGTTTTTGAATAAAAGATTTTTTATATGTTCAACAGCATAAATTAATAAATAAATGTAAATATTACAAAGTTTTGATTATTTTATAATCTCCTTTCACTTTCATAAGTTTTCTGATTTGGACTAAAAAATTCATCCTATCCAAATCTGAAATCATAGAGCCATCTGGGGATCTTCCTTCTCCTTCCCTGTGCTGACTTCACATACAGTTACTTACTATAGCCTATCAATTTTTTCAGAATATTTTCTTCTTCATCTTTACCTCACTGGTTTAGTGTAGGCCTTCATCATACCTTGTAAAAATCTCTGGTAACCTCCTAGTTCAATCCCTGTCTCTTCTCTACAAATGCTCAACTCATTAGTCCTACTGCTATCACACAAATTTTCAAAAAGGAAAATCAGATTTTGTTATCCAAAGGTATCAATTTCCTCAATCATGGGTGTTTTCTAACCATAGTCTAAATACCAAACACATTACATAAAATTGTAAAGTATTTTATTAATTAGTCTTTGCTTTTGTCTTCAACAGTTTAGCTTGTTCTTCTTCATTCATCTCTGATTATATGTTCCTCCTCTTTGCCTTTGCACGTGATTTTTCTGCTCCCCAGAGTAAACACTTGCCTAAAGTACTTGGAAATTCTCTTGTTAGATTTCAAAACCTAGTTCAAGTGATATTCTTTTCTCTGTGAAGATTTTCTTGTCCATATTGTAAAGCTGAAATTATACTTCTCTTTGTCCCACACTATATATGATGTGTGTATGTGTAATTATATGTGTGTGTGTAGTAGTAATAGTAGCTCTTATCACACTAGATTTTAATTATTGTTTTGAGTCTGCCTTGCCTTCTGGACTTTGAGACACTGAATGCTGACTTTTAGTTTTATCCATTGAAAATGGACAAATGCTTATTCCAAAGAGCTACTCAGAAAAGAAAAAGAAAAAAAATCTTTGCTTCCTCAGTAGCTGGAAGGAAGAATGAAGGACATATACACTGACTGTTCAAATTTATCTGTATTTCAGCATATTATGTGTTTCTTGCGGATGTATGAACACACACAAAACCAATGCAAAATTTACACAAAATAAAAAATGCAAAAACTGAACTGATAAAGAATGATAAAGAATTCACATGCTTTTTTTTTTTCTTTTTTTTTTTTTGCCCGTTGTGTGTTTTTTTCTTTTGTTTTCCTAGTTTTGGAAGTTTGCCCTCAACAATGCTGATCATTGAATCTGACAGAAACACCTGCATCTGGTGTATTTAGTTAGAAAATCTCTGGATTATTTAATAATCTAGTTTTTCATTGGATTGTCATCACAAATAGCATAAACTTTACTGTATATCAAAAACATTTTGTATATTTAAATTGCAATTTATTTTGTATTAGTGTTGTTATAATAACTAGCAAATTTAATTTCTCTGTCAGTTTCTATAACTGATGCAACTATATTATCTAAAACCTAATTTGGGGATGAAATTTTAATATAAAGCATCAATTTACTTGTAATTGTCCAAAACCTTTTGTCTTATTTCCAAGTGTTCATGAAACAGACTATAAGCCTCCAATAAATTACACAATAAATTATTTTTCTTGAATTAAACACATACACTTTCCAAACCTATACTTTCTGTGTCTTCTTCTGTTTGTCCAAGAAAGCTATTTTACAATTATGTCAGGTACAAGTATAGATTTAAAAGAGTCTTAATTATATTTGCTAATTGGTAGTATATAAATACTTAATTCTACCTTCTAACCTCATAAATAGTAGGTTCAGTTGTGTCTGTATGTCTGTGAGTGTGGGAGTTTTGGACTCATCCATGGCTGCATTAAATTTGATGATCATAAAAATGAAAATTGGTATTAGTGAAAATGACAATGATGGTGACAGACATAATTATTTGTTTTTTGATAAACAATATGATTTCATGGATACATGTTATTAGACTCACATTATTGATCAAAGAACTAAATTTAAGAGCAGTGACTTGACTACATGCATTCTACATGGATGAGGATGGACATAAACAGGTCAAATTTAATGTTGTTTTCATTATGTATGAATATAATTCATGAGTCTATTTGATTACATTTGAGCCTTACAAAACTAAAATTAGTAGACTGATAATGGTACCTTTTTCAGGATAACTTGTTTATGATTTTCAAGTAATATCTTGAGTACAAACTTTTTTTTTAATGATAAAGTAGAAAAATTTTGGCAAGGTGCGGTGGCTCATGCCTGTAATCCCAGCACTTTAGGAGGCTGAGGTCAGTGGATTACCTGAGGTCAGGAGTTCGACACCAGCCTGGCCAAAGTGGCGAAATCCTATCTCTACTAAAAAGACAAGAATTAGCTGAGAATGGTGGTGTGAGCCTGTAATCCCAGCTACTTGGGAGGCTGAGGCAGGAGAATCACTTAAACCTGGGAGGAGGAGGTTGCAGTGAACTGAGATCATACAACTGCCCTCCAACCTGGGCAGCAGAGTGAGACTCTGTCTCAAAAATAAATAAATAAATAAATAAATAAATAAATAAATAAATAAATAGAAAAATATTCCAGACTTTCAAATAGCAGATTTAACCACTCTAAAACCACTCCTAAAAATTTATAAATTGGTAGTCAATTGAGCACTAGTTCATAAAGAGGTAACATACAATAATAATCCAGAGGAGGAGATTAATACATTATTACCAACTCTTCTAAATAGAAACACATGCTTGCCATTTCCGGCACTTGGGCAAATTTGAAGCAATTTGAGATTCTAAGAATATGAAACAAAGTTTGTTTTTTTTTTTTTTTTTTTTTTTTTTTTTTTTTTTCTTTGACAGCAACCATCAACCATGAGACCAGCATTTAAACTGAGAGAGCAGAGATCCAGGAATTGTGAACATATGGAGAAAATTATTTAAAACAGCAATTATCTTATTAGTTGTCTTGCAAAATGAACATTTAAAATTGAAATGTTCTTCAGTAAACACTAAATTCAGGCCAATCTGCTTCTATTAGAAAGAAAGCGATGTGTAAAATAGTCCAGAATATGAACATTGTCCTGAATATTAAGAATTTGTAGCCAAAACTATTCCTTAAATGTATATTCCCCATTTTCTTTCGAAATGGGTTATAAAATCACATATGAGTTTTCTTTCAAATAATTTGCTTGAGAAACACTTTGTGGTTGGTACAAGTGCCAGCCCACTATTACTGACATAAAAATAGAGAAATAATCTATGTAAACCCTGGGCTTCATTTTACTGCATAAAGAGTTAATAGTTTTTCAGTGGAGAAACCAGTATCAATCATATCATTAAATAATAGTTACCTACCTGCCAGGTAACTGTGATTTTTGGCATCGTAGGCATACAGTGATAGCTTGGCCAAATATTATTTATATTACTGCCATTTCATTCCCAGAGGTACTCTTTGGCTTTCTAAATTGATCTGATATCTGTAGTTCTTCCAGGAATAAGGTTTAAAAATATAACAGTGATTCTATGGATAGGTATATAGAAATATAGGAATCCAAATATACATTGTTTTCCATTTGGGAATTATAATACATTCTCTAGCTATTGTAAACTTTTCAAATATACGTATTTGCTCTTGATGTAAAGCAAAGTATAGTCAAATGATAAAAGTTCAAAGCACTACAGTGATATTGCTAAAATTTTATGTATCTGAAAATTAGATTTTTTTAAAAGCAACGTTTACAGTCTATTCCTTCACACTGTGTTAAATATAAATTTCATGGATTTATTACTCTCCATTTAATCTCTTTATCGCTCTCTTAATTTAACTTGAAACTTCTGGTTTTGCATCACTTTCCTATACTAGAACCATAATATTCATGTTGATGTTATCCCCAGTCTTTTACAGACTTTCTAACAAATGAGTTTTATAATTATTATCATTTTTTTGGACTGCATTATTTTCTATTAATAGTTTCTCAATATTACTCTTCTCCATCAGGAGCTACTTAAAAGTATCAATTTTGTCTTTTTTCTTTTCGCTATTGTTATTGTTTTATGGATTGTTGGACTTGGTTACTTATCTGCTGTATACCAAATTTTCTCTTTAGCATACTTTTGTGTCAATGTAGTTATTTCTAATTTACCCAGAATTCTCAAATATATATATATGTGTCTTATTTTGGGGGGCTTTATTTTAAACAACTCTAAAAGAAAATTATGATATATGTTTTCCTCTTGTTACATTAATTCTCTTCTAAATTGAATACTGAGTGAATTTAAAACAGCATTTCTAAATGTTGTAATATATATTGAAAGGCAGAAAAATTTTCAAGGATTAAATAACTTTATGAATCATTTGATTAAATGTCATTAAATAGGGATTTTACTGCAAAACCTTAAAGAATATTTTACAGGCTAATGAACTTAATAAGATCTTCCAAACTCATTTGCCCAAATAATCTTTCCTTGTCCAAGAATCCTATAGATTAGCATTTATCCAAAACCAGTTTAGGATGAATGTGGATTACATGTAAATCATTTCAGTATTATATTGTACATAACCTCTCTCTCTCTCTCTCTCTCTCTCTCTCTCTCTCTCTCTCATATTATCCTTCCATTCCAAAAGAAATACCTAGTATGTTCCTATTATTCTTCTAGGGGATGGGAATAGAGTGATGAAAAAGAGTAGAAAAAGTCACTGCTCTTAATACAGTATATGTCTAGAGGAAATAAAAATTATATAAACGTAAAATAAATTCAAGCAGAGATGAGTACTATGTCCCAAACACCATATAAAACAGCAGATAAAATAGAGAGAACTGAGGTAATTATTTAGATCTCAGGGCAATTCTCTCTGAGATGTCACTTGGGCTGAGACCTCAATGAAAAGAGAAAGCCAGACATGTGACGATTAGAGTGCAGAGAATGCCAAGAAAAGAAGAAAGCAGGCACAAAATTCTAAGGATGGAAATAAGTTTAGTGCTTTCCAGGAATGTAGAGCATCAAGTGTGGTTAGAATAAAATCAGTGAGGAAAAAGAGATAGGCAGTGGAGAGTGAAGCAGTAACTAGATCATGGATAGACTAGTGTGGAGCTTTGATTTTATTCAAAGTGCAATGAGAAGTCATTGGAGGGTTTTGAGCAGAGGAATGACATGAATTTTAAAAGATCACATTGGCAGCTGTGTGAAGAATGGCTAATTGGGGGAAAAAAGTTGAAACAGACAAACCATTAAATAGACTATTGCATTTTCCCAGAAAGGGAAGATTTCTTGGGCAAGAGTAGTAGCAAAGCAAATAAGAAGTATTTTGAAAAGAAATAAGAGGATTTGCTGATGGATAGAATGTGGGTACTGCGAGGAAGAGAATAAATGATAATTCCTAGGCGAGATTAAACAACGGAGTGAATGTGACACTGATAATTAATATGAGAAAGACTGGAGGAGGAGGATGGAGAATAATATAAGGATGAGAAGATAATTATGCTTTGAGACCCAACAGGAGAAATGAAATAAACAACTAGTTAAATAAATGTGAAGCTAAGAAGAGACATAAAGCCTGGAGAGCGTTCACTAGAGATGATAGTATGAGTTATGGGACTGGATAGGTTACTTAGAGAGATACAGTTGACAGAAAGAAAAAGAAAACCCATGACCAAACCCTGGTAAATACATATATTTTGAAAATGTTAAGTTTATAAGTTTTAAACTTATAAATGTATAAATTATTAGATTATAAATTATATATAATTCATATAAACATAAAATTATATAGTTAAATTATATAACTTATGTCAATATTATATTAACTATATTGATATATTTATATATCTTTAAAATACAATATACAAATATGATATAAATGTTAGATTATATACCTTCATTAAGTACTTTTGACTCGTAATCGATAATATATAATATCAATAGAAAGTAACTATAATATATTTCGGCCGGGCGCGGTGGCTCACACTGTAATCCCTACACTGTTGGAGGCGAGGGCGGGCGCCGATCACGAGCGTCAGGGAAGATCGAGACGGCCCCGTGCGGCGACGTGTGCCGTGGCCCGGAGCCGGGACACCGGTAAAACCGCGATCCGTCTCTACCTGAAAAATACAAAAAAAAAAAAATTAGCCGGTCGCGTGCGGTGCGCAGCGCCCGTAGTCCCAGCTACTCAGGAGCGCGACGCAGCGAGAATGCGGCGTGAACCCGGAGCCGGAGCCTTGGGCAGTTGAGCCAGAGATAAGCCCCACTGGCCATCCAGCCAGGAGAGCAGAGCGAGACTCCGTCTCAAAAAAAAAAATAAAAAACGAAAAAAAAAGAAAAAAAAATATACACTATAATACATTTCTATAATTTATTATACATTTTGTAAATTTATAAATCATAAATTTATAGCAATTATAAATGTGTAGCAATTTACAAATTATACATTTTTAAAAATTATTCTCTATATTAAGCAATGAGCATATTTCAAGATGCTTCAGTATCCTCAGAATTTACAGACCATGGTTCTGGGGAAATCCAAGTATAAAGCTACTAGATTAGACCTAAATCATCACATACTGGAATCATATTCTCAATCAAACAATATAACTCTGCGAAGGTAAAAATCTGGAGCCATATCATTCAGAAGCAACAAAACTGTTACATTTTCTACCTCCTTATTTTCTCAAAAGAACTACAATTTAATTTTTGATATCATATTAAGGCATAACGAGTTGATTTTCTGAGAGGATAATTGAAACATCACTAACACTGATTCAGACAGGGAAACTTTGAAAAGTGATTCTGGTCATTACTAAGCAAAATTTTACATTAGGAGCTCTATTAGAATAGACACTTCATTGCCATAGGATCTAGAGATTTCTTTTCAAATACTATCACTATTGCAATGTACGTCATATTGGATAAATTCCACCTGAAGACATGTTGCAGCAATTAAAACAACTGCACAGAAACCCAGTAAGTTTACAATAATAAAATTCATCTGCATAGAAATGTCTATCATCTATTTTTCTATCACTTAGTATGCCCATATATCATCTATAATCAATTAGCCAGTTTATGTTGTCCTCTAGATATAATCTACACTTTTTTTATTTCCAGAAGCAAATGTATTTTCTTTTTTCATTTCTACATGAAAATATCCTACTAATGTGATTACATTGTTCCCAAGACAACTGAAAAGCAAGATTAATGAAAGATTCTATTTAAATATCTGCTTAAATTAGGATAGCTCTTGAGAAAACTGAAGATTGTATAATAAGAAAAAAATAACATAAATATTTAGAGAGTTATTAAGAAATTAATTACTAGATGTATAACAGCATGTATTATGGTTATGGCTATAAATATATTCTACTAATATGTTTTTACTAGGAAATAACTAGTTGGTTGTGTGTCAGCAGTTCTCATTTTATAAAATGCATGTAATTACATTCTGACTTTAGTACACTATAGATGGTGATAGACTACACAACCCATAGTTGTGAGGATTTACAAGGGAAGGCTCTATTTCTAAAGACAGGGAGTGCTTCTAAATTGTGGCAATCTCTTAATTCCAGCCTAGGTTTGCTTTAGATTAGGTAAATTCAGTTTTGACTATTCTTTTGAACATGATGTAACATAGTGGTGGTGAAGAATAGGGGAGTGGAGGAAAATAGTAATAAAATTAAAACTGAACAGAAAAAGTCTGAATCATTGCAGCAGGCAAAGGAGAAGGAAATAAGCTATCACCAACAATTGGCTGGATTTGGTATGAAAGCATGGAACACTTGAAAATTAGCTACTGTAATAAAATGGAAATTTCCTGTAGAGTTTTAAAAACACATGAAGAAATGCTTTTATAATTTCATCAACATTTTCAAATATACTTCTGTATCATTTGCACATTCCCCCACTTTTGGGTCCGTTTAAATGATAATGATAGATTGATTATTATAAATATTCTCTGATAGCTCAATTATATTAAAAGTTACTGAAAAACTGTGTTATGTCATCTTTGCGGGGAGTTATGGGAGCCTAGATATTAATACTTGTGCTTATAATTTTAAATAAATATTGTTCTATATTTACTTAGCATTTATAAATCAAGTTGAGGTTAACACATTTCAAATACTTTATTAGCCATAGCATCATCCAAAGTTACTCGTGGTTGTGAAGAATAATAAGTAATACTCCTGACCACAAACAGCTGGAAATTTGGTTTGGAAAAAAAATTAAAATTATATGGAAATGTAATCATTATATAATAAGAATTATATTACTGTTCAAATAAATATTTTTAAATGTCATTAATAAATAGCAAAACTATGAATATGTGAAAGACACAAATCGTGACATATTTCACTCATGTGGAAAGGCTTAGGTGGAAATGGAAATTAGGTTTAGGTGGAAATATGAAAGATATTTTTGTTTACCTTCAGAAATCTCAAAAGTTTTAATACTTTTGTTATCCATGTTTATGGCTTTCTTTAATTATGAGACATCATAGTGAAATACATGAAGAAAGAGTAAATTCTACTAAGAAAATGGTTTCAACAAATCCATTTTGAATTTAACTGATGGAAGCTTCAAATCGATTACATTCAACAACTATGAATTTTGTGTCTACTATGTGCAAGGCAAAATACTAGATTTTTTTGATAATGTTTTAAATGTATTTCCTTATTTTACTAACTGACAGGATCAACCAAATATAGCCTATTCAAACCATAAAAAATATAAGGCTGCCAGACTGACTTAATCCAGAAAGGTCACTGATTTGTTACTCCCTATGAAAACGTTCAGCCTACTTTGCACACCAAACAGCTCCACATTGAAAAGACTTATTAATTCCATAGAAACTGGGTCAAAATGTGAATATAATACAAATTGAAGTTCACCATCATTTTTTATGAAGACATATAGACAGAATGGCTGTAATTTACAATTTGGGTACCTATTCTAAGGTATAAGACATTTTATTGAAAAAAGAATGAAAGTATGAAAATGTTTAAGCTTACATAAAAAGAAACATAATCTCACACTCCTAATTAATTTTACACTCTAGCACACTAAAACATGTATGAATAATTCTTTTAAACAATTGAAATAATTATGTGTATGTTGTTACAAATATTTCTATTTCTTATGAATGTTTGTCTGTAGTCTTGTCCTGCCCAAAATGGTAGCAGCTTGCTACATGTGGATATTGAGATTGGAAAAGTGACTCAACCAAATTGAAATGTGCTATAAGTGTAAATTATGCCAAAATTTCATAGACTTAGTACAAATCAAAGAATAAAATAATCTTTCATTGATGTCATTTATATTGATTATATGTTGAAATAATAATATTCTCAATGTATTGCTTAAATAAAATAGATTATTAAAATTAATCTTACCTCACTTATTTCCATTTTTTCATGTGACTGCTAAAAATGTATAAATTATATATGTGGCTCACATTATATTTTATTTGAACAATGTTGGACTATATGGTATTCACTTGCTACTTTTAATGATCAAATAATATTCTTAGATATCTGGTAATTAATGACAGTATTATTAACATTCTAATATTGCATATTCTGGAGGCTTCAATTAAGTTATTCCAACTCTGTAAAATACCACAATGAATAAAAATATTTATAGGTTTCTATTTCTATCAAATTATTTTATGAGAATAAAGTGGTAGAAATGTATCAAGCTAAAGGTCATAGATATCCTTACAGATCTTGTTACATATAACTACACTGCATTTTGTAGAAAGGTTATATACATTTATAATGCCTACAGCCAAAAAATTAGTATACTAGGTTCACCAAAACCATTCTGGAGTTAGTTGTATTAAAAAAAGAGAAAAAAATGCTACCTTCGCTACTACAAAATTATCTCTCAAAGTTACTTTAGTTTACTTTTTTAGTTTTACAGATGATGAATGGTATATTTTGTATTTGCTAATGCATCTTCTGTAATTTTCTCCTCTTAGCCTTTGCCTGTTTATTTGAATTTTTATAAGTTTCTTATAAATCTAAAGAAAATATGAGTACTTCAGTAAAAGAGCTGAGCATCTGTATTAGATCTGACAATTGTTGAATTAGTACTCTTTTTCAATTCCTGTGCTAGTGATAGTGACAGGAGACAGACAAATTCCTAGGCAGACAGTGATGGGTTCCTGGTGAAATGTGGCCTTCGAGTCAAGGACAGTTTAAAGCCTGAAAACTGAGCTGCCAGTTCCAGATAGAGTCCAAGACTGGAGTAAGAAATTCTATCCCCATCTTACCCACTCTCCTTTGATTGATTTCTTCTGAATTATGTCTCTTAACCAATCAAATGGTGCTTTTTCCAAGACCACATGTATTAGTCCATTCTCATGCTGCTAATAAAGATATATCTGAGACTGGGTAATTTGTAAAGAAAAAGAGGCTTAATAGACTCACAGATCCACGTGGCTGGGGAGGCCTAACAATCATGGTGGAAGGTGAAGGAGGAGCAAAGGCATGTCTTACATGATGGCAGGCAATAGAACATGTGCACAGGAATTGTCCTTCCATCAGATCTCATGAGACTTATTCACTATCACAAGAATAGCATGGGGAAACTCACTTCCGTGATTCAATTACCTCCAACTGGGTCCCTTGCATGACATGTGGGGATTACGCGAACTACAATTCCAGATAAGATTTGAGTGGGGACACAGCCAAACCATATCACCACACATGGACAAATCAGCATGCACTCCCCCATTCAAAACCTATAATAACCCTGAACTCAGCCTCACAGATGACTGCCCACTTTTGCATTCCCTCTCATTACTGAGAACTTTCTTTCTGTCATTTTACAAAATTCTACTCTGCCTTACTCTCTGGTGTCCTTGTACCTTATTCCTCTTGGTCGTGGGACAAGAACCCAGAACTCGCTAAACTATGGGAGTGAAAGAGCTGTAATACTCCTGCTTGCAGAGTTGCCAGCAGTGAGAATAAAAGAGCTGTAACACTCCCTTTCACTCACTGAGCTACAGGAGAGAAGAAGCCACTTAGCACCACTCCCTCTTGCTCACTGAACTACAGGAATGGAAAAAGCCATAACGCTAGTAATTTTACATATTTATTTTGCATTTAATTTTCACCGTATCTTTCAACATAGATATTGCAAAACCCACTCAAGAAACTGAAATATCAGTTTAAATAAATTTACAAAGAATCAAAATCTGTTAAGAGAAAAGGCTAGGCAGATTGTCTTCAAAGCCTTTATTCTTTCCATTAAATAACTTGGTCCCTATATAATACGTAATGACTTGTTTGTATCACACATGGTACATTTTGTGCTTTTTTCTGTCATTTAAATATACATTTGCTATGTAAAAAAATACAAATAGGCAAACCAACAAAAACCCTCTATTGTGGCAGATTTTTTCTGAAACTTTTAATGTGGTAAAAGAGAGAAATTCTTGAAATATCAGAAAATTGATATTAAAAGCTGGATTTGGGGAAATGACGATAAGAAAATAATGGGATTTACATTTGGATTTGGATAAAAGTCTATAATGTAGGCATTTGTGGAAAGATTTTACTGCATTCAGAAAATATTTACTGAATATATAAAATTATCTAGCTGACAAGGACATGAGGCAGAGTAACTTCCTACCCATGTGACAAAGAATTATAAGAACAAAACAAATGTTGCCTAAGTATGTCACAGAAAAATTCAGTTAAAAGTGGCATCTAATCTCTATAGATGAGAAATAATTTATTTAGTAATCAAGGTGGTGAAGGATGTTCCAGGCAGAGGATATGGCATGAACACATAGATATGAAAAGATTAGACATGTTTAAAAATGCTGAAAATCTAGGTTTTATTAATGTTTAGATGCCTGTGTTAATTGAGAGGATATACATTAGAATGAATCTTAATTATTATTGAGGACCTTTTCCCCAACACTATGATAGGTGTTTTTCACATATTTCTTTAATTCTCATAATTTCTTTATGATCCCATTTACAAACAAGGTCCTGTGCTTCAAAGAAATAAATAACTTAAGTTTACACCCTTGTTAAATGGTTGTGTTAGGTATCAAACCCAACCCTTACTGACTACAGCATCCTATTCTTTAATTAACACTTTTTTAGTTGTGTGAGGAGGACCTTGTAGATATTTTGATGTATTTTCTGGGGAAGGGACGGGTAACATTGAATTAAAATTAACTTTAAGACAAATCTAATTAATGATGCTGCTTGTGGCCTGAAGACGGGAAGGAACCAGTTAGAAGGCTACAGTGGGAGATTTGACAAGAATCAATGAGCATCCCAAACAGAGGCTAGATTGCACAAAACAGGGAGATTTCTAATCTACATAAGAATTAGAGTAATAACACCTGGAGACTCCCTACTTTTAATAAGTGAAAAAGAGAGAGAAATTACGAATGACTACTGGTTTTCTAGCTTGAAAAATCAATTGCTGGCCATTATGCTGTTAGTGTGAGAAGGGAAGTAGGAAAGAAAAAGTGAGTGAAGACAGTGAATTTAAATGTTTAGTTTTGAATTACTGGATCCTGGAGAATATAAAGCTAAAGATATAGAAAAGTCAGTTGAACATACAGATCTAACACTGAAATGAAAGATTCGAGAGGAAAATGTAAGTTTCTTCATTGGCCTGAGGCTGTCATTTAAAACTACTGAAAGAGGGCTGGACGTGGTGGCTCATACCTGTAATCCCAGCACTTTGGGAGGCTGAAGCTGGCAGATCCCCTGAAGCCAGGAGTTCAAGGCCAGCCTGACCAACATGGCGAAACCTCGTCTCTAATGAAAACACAAAAATTAGCCAGGCTTGGTGGCACACACCTGTAATCCCTACTGGGGAGGGTGAGGCAGGAGAATCGCTTGAACTCAAGAGGCAGAGGTTGCAGTGAGCTGAGATCGTGCCACTGCACTCCAGCCTGGGTGACAGAAAAAGGCTCAATCTCAAAAACAAAACAAAACAAAACAAACAAAACACTACTGAAAGAGAGGAGACCAAGCAATCAACTACAATGCGATTGCAATAGAGATGACAGGAGAGAAGACCTTAGAAATACCAAGTGAGGCTACAGTGGACCAGGAGTGTGAAGATACTACCTGAGACCAAAAAGGGATGGTAGGGGTGATGGGTATATAAGAAGAGAAGAAAGAAAGAAGGAACATCAAAAAGACGTTACAGAAGAATCTTAAGAAGTAAAGAAAGGTCAGATGCCACAGAAAAATTAAGCAGATTGATGATGAAAAAGAGGCTATGGAATTTAATAATTAAGAGGTCTTGAATGACCTTAAGCAAAGCATATTGTGTCAATTGTCTGTGTGTGAGAAATTCAGATTTAAGTTGTGTTTCCACTTAAAATAGCAGTGACAATAGCAATAGTGATCACTCTGAGAAAATTTCAGCCAGCTTTGAGGGGGTTAAAGAAGGCCTAAGCCTCAAAGCCAGGTCCTCTAACTTCAGACTCCACACTCTTTCATATTTACCATACTGTGCCTCTTTTGGTCAATGGAGCCCCGGTTATTTTGAACAGTGAGGGAGATGCTGATATTCAGCAGGACAAGCCTGATGTTTGACATCTGGGATTTAAGAATCTTGGATCTGCCATGTACAAGCTATGTGACATTGTGGGCCTTATTCCCTCATCTGAACCACAGAGAGAATAATAATATCCTCTTGAGGGTGGCTGGGAAAATTTAATGAGGAAGCAAGTGAGAAATGTGATAAGCAACTGTCATTAAAATAAATGCGTTTTTCCCCTTTAGTTTCTGTAAAAGACATACTTTATATCTATTTGTAAAAGATGACAGGTTATTGGTAGCAATTGTTTTCGGTTAGCTAGGCAAGTGAAAACATACTGCTCAAACGTGAGTTTTGTTGTTGTTGTTTTGTTTTGTTTTGTTTTTAATAAAAGGAATTGGGCCATGTTCACAGCCAGAAAAACAAAACAAAGCAAAACAAAACAAAAAACAGTCTCTGTAACTGCCCTACATGTCACCATGAACAGGATTGTGTATTTCACATTTTAAATCTCAGTTTTTATAATATTACGTCTGAAATTTGTAGCTGGTTCTGAAAATATATTCAATAATATTCTTAAAAGCCTGAATTTAGAAAGCTCTCAATGTACTCTCTCCACAGTAAGAGCTACATAAATATTTTGCAGGGAAATGCATAAACATTTTCATATACTTGGAAACGATTACATTTTCATTTTCAACATCTTGTACAGAAAAAATAATTTCTTTAATAGTGATTTTATGCAAATATTTAGAATTTATTAATAGTGTTGCCTAGTAGAAACAGGAAGAAGTAAGGTTAGCCAGGTATGGTGGTGCATACCTGTAATCCTAGCTACTTGGGAGGCTGAGGCAGGAGAATTGTTTGAACCCGGGAGGTGGAGGTTGCAGTGAGCCAAGATCGTGCCATTGCACTCTAGCCTGGGCAACAGAGCAAGACTTTGTCTCAAANAAGCCTGAATTTAGAAAGCTCTCAATGTACTCTCTCCACAGTAAGAGCTACATAAATATTTTGCAGGGAAATGCATAAACATTTTCATATACTTGGAAACGATTACATTTTCATTTTCAACATCTTGTACAGAAAAAATAATTTCTTTAATAGTGATTTTATGCAAATATTTAGAATTTTTATTAATAGTGTTGCCTAGTAGAAACAGGAAGAAGTAAGGTTAGCCAGGTATGGTGGTGCATACCTGTAATCCTAGCTACTTGGGAGGCTGAGGCAGGAGAATTGTTTGAACCCGGGAGGTGGAGGTTGCAGTGAGCCAAGATCGTGCCATTGCACTCTAGCCTGGGCAACAGAGCAAGACTTTGTCTCAAAAAAAAAAAAAAAAAAGAATTACATTTCCTATTTTGTTCCCAAATAGCTTTGTTACTTCTGACAAGCCACCAAGTTTTCTTTCAGAGGTTATCTCAGATGAAAAAAATAGCTAAAATTATTAAATATTATGTTCTAGGCATTATGATTCCCATGTATTAAATAACTTAGTCCTCTCAAGAAATGTGTGCAGGAACATTTTGTGGATAACAAAACAGATACATGAGAGGTTTTCTTAATTCACATTGCTAATAAATGTTAAGTGAGGATTAAAACCAAGAAGTTCTAGTACCAGAGTTTATTATGCCTTTGAGCATTGCTGTCCTTCCCTCTGGGATTCCATAGAATTCTGGAGATAAAGCAACTACAGAATGCATCAGCTGCTCTTCTCATTTCAAACATGAAGACAGTGAGGTATAGAAATGTTATAAGATACATCAGGTTAGATCACAGTTAGATCTGGACTTGTCACCCAGATCCCACAACTTTCTAGTGCTTGTTTTACTACATTACGTTGACCTCTCTCTTCTGGGCATAAAATCATGATTTTATAGAACCAGTTTAATAGGGGTTAATCTTGTGACTGAAGCTGCTTAGTGGCATAAATGGGCAACATTTTTATTGTACTTTGACATACATAGTAAAGTGTCATGGAATGGGTCTCAGATTTCCCAATACAAAATTGTTCTATATACTGAAAACCATCAAACGTTGTAAAAGAAATTAAAGAAAACACAAATAAAGGAAGAGATAGCCTTTTTTCATGGGTTAGAATAATTAATATTGTTAAAAGTCCCTATTACACAAAGCAATCTGCAGATTCAATGTACTCATTATCAAAATTTCAGTATCATCTTTGACAGAACTAGAAACATCAATCTTAAAATGCTTATAAAACTACAAAAAAAAAAAAAAAAAAAACTGACTAGCCAAAGCAATCTTAAACAAAAGAACAAGACTGGAGGCATTACATACTTTGATTTAAAATCTGATTTAAAATATATCATAATTCTATTGTAATCAAAACACTATGGCACTGGCATTGAAAAACAAAACAAAAAAGATATATTAGCCAATGGAACAGGATGAGAAGCCTAGAAACAAACTCACATATTTACAGTCAGTTGACTTTTGACAAAGGAGCCAAGAACATACAATAGGGAAAGGCCAGTCTCTTCAATAAGTGGTGTCCAGAAAACTGATATACACATGAAAGGAATGAAATTGCATCCTTGCATCACACCATACACAAAGAGTAAACTCAAAATGGATCAAAGACTTAAAATAAGACCTGAAATTGTAAAATTCCTAGAGAAAAATTTCCATAACATTGGTCTAGGCAATGAATTTTTTGATATGACCTCAAAAGCTCAGGTAGTGAAAGTAAATATACACAAATAGAATGGCATCAAATTAAAAAGCTCCTGTACGGTAAAGAAAACAACAGACTGAAGAGATAGCCCACAGAATGGGCAAAAATATTTGCCTATCATACATCTGATAAGGGATTAATATCCAAAATATATAAAGAATTCAAAGAACTCAATAGCCAGAAAACAAACAACCCACTTAAAGATGGGCAATGAACTTGAATAGACATTAATCAAAAGAAGATGTACAAATAGCCAAAAGGCTCATGAAAAAATGTTCAACATCACTAATCATCAAGGAAATGCAAATTAAAAACACAGTGGTCTATTACCTCACAGCTGTTAGAGTAGCCATTATCAAAAGATGAAAGATAAGTGTTGGCAAGGATATGGAGAAAACCATTGTACACTATTGATGAAAATGTATATTAATATAGCCACTGTAGAAAATGGCATGGAGATTTCTCAAAAATTCTAAAAATAGAATTACATATAATCTGATAATCTCATTTCTGGTTATATATCCAAAAATAAAATTGAAATGACTGTGTCAATTCACTATGGTCATGTTCATTGCAGCACTAGTCAAAATAGCCAAGTAATTAAATCAAACTTAGTTTTCATCAATGGATGAATGGAAAAAGAAAATGTTGTATACACAATGGAATGCTCTTCAGACTTACAAAAGAAGGAAATTCTGTCATCTGAGGCAATGTAGATGAACCTGGTGGACATTAATATGTAAACAAAATAAGCCAAGCATAGACAGACAAATACTACATGATCTCACTTATATGTAGAACCCAAAAAGTCAGACTCATAGAAGTAGAGGATGGTAGATACCAGAGACTGAAGGATGGAGGAAGGAATGTGGAAATGCTGGTCAGAGAGTATAAAGTTTCAGTTGGGAGAAATAAGTTTTTGAAATCTATTGCACAGCAGGGTGATCATAGTTAATAATAATGTATTTTATATTTCAAAATTTATAAGAGTAAATTTCAAGTGTCTAACTACAACAAATGGTATGTAAATGAAGTGCTAGATATGTGAATTTGTTTGATTTAATCATTGTACACATATATCAAAACATCACCTTGCACCCCCAAAATATATACAATTATAATCTGTCAATTAAAATAAAATTAATTTAAAATTATTTCCATTATCTTGATAGTACTGTTCTTTTATGGGTTTCATCTGATTTTGAAAATTAGTAAGATCTTTTAATAAAAGGCTGTGGCAGAGACTATTTCCATGTGCTCTTCTAGTTACCCTTGTAATTAATGTTGGTCATGTGACTGCCAATGTAAGGTAGACAGAAAAAATATTTTAAAAATTTCCTTTTCTAGCCATTTAAAACTCCCTACTGACCCTACGGACCCTCTCACCTGTCATGTTGACTTTGACAACCATTTTCTTCTGAGGGCATGGAAGAAGAAAGATGGAAATAGTTTAAATCCTGGAGTCAGTGCTTAGAAGAAAGGCACCTAACAGAGACAACTGTTGCCTCGATGAGAAATAAACATTTCAAATATTAAGCCATTAGTATTTGGGCTTTATCGAGCAACATGGATACTAGGCTTTGTTGAGCAACACAGATATGGGATTACAAAATGAAATGAGACCATTTTCACCGATAGTAAAAACCAGCAATTTGTTTAGCAAATCAATGACAAGTAGTTAGGAAGTTGCTAAGAGAGGCTGGGGAAATGAAGATACACATTTTGCACTAGCCAAACCTTTAGTAATATCATCTATGGTAACTTGAAAAGCAGTTCTTATTTTACTAAATTTCATTTAAAGTTAGACTCTTGAATTCTAAAATCTCTATCATTTTTATCATAGTAAGTTATGATGGAGTTTTCACTTGGATATACAACTAAATCCTGGAAAGTAGATGTTCATCTATAAAATGGTGATTATAAGATTTATTTCTCAATGTTGAGCAAGATAAGAAAAAATTTGAAGGCACTTTGCACTATTAATACTGAGGTTGTCTTGAACAACTTGAATGAAAGTAAGGAAAATTGAGAAGGAAACGGTGTGAGAAAAATATATTTAATTCTACAAAGTATGATAACTCTAAAATATATTTGTTTCAATAATATGAAATTGGTTAATAGAACCAGTACATCTAATTATACTTTCAATTTTTATCATTTGCAACTTATATAATTAACATGAAAATGTATAATTGTTGATACGGTTTGCTGTGTTCCCACCCAAATTTCATATTGAACTGTAGATGTCATGGGAGGGACCCAGTGGAAGGTAATTGAATCATGGAAATGGTTACTTCCATGCTGTTCTCATTACAGTGATTGAGTTCTCATGAGACCTGATTATTTTATAAGATGCTTTTCACCCCCTTCACTCTCCACTTCTCTTTGCTGCCACCATGTGAAGAAAGACATATTTGCTTCCCCTTCTGCCATGATTGCAAGTTTCCTGAGACCTGCTAGTCATGCTGAACTGTGTTCTAAACCTCTTTCCTTTATAAATTGCCCAGTCTTGGGTATGTCCTTATAGCAACGTGAGAATGGACTAATACAATTGTTTATTCATTTTGTGTGTATATAAATAAACTACTACAAATTAGTGTTGGTTAAAAGCACAGATTTTGGAGTCCAAAATATCTGAGTTCAAATTAGTTTCTAATGAAATTTCACTCTGTAACTTAACCCCCCAAAGCTTCAATTATACCTAGATAATTTATGAAATTACTTCATTTGTTGGTCAAGTAATAGAGAATTATATGTTAATTACTTAGTATATTTTCTGAATCATAGTGTTAAAGCAGTGATAGCTATTTTGTTGTTGCATCAAACACTGTCGTAATTATTATCACCACTTTTATATATGCTCATATATCTTTCACCAAAGATATTAATAACTGATGAGCAATCTACAAACGGACTTATCAGGATCATTAAATTTAAAACAATGGAGTTATCAGAAATTTTATGTTACACTGAAACATTTCCCCAAAATTATAGAATGACCCCATCTTTCAGTAGAATGATTGGTTTTATTGAAAATGGTAGAGGATTTTAAGGTGGTTAAAACAAAATTATTTTAAAATCTAGTGTATTGGAAAGAAAAAAATCTGTTGCCTCATTCTTGTTATTTATATGAAGTGTAAATAGCCTTTTTATTGGAAATGGTGAATATAAACATCACAACTACATAAAATAAAATCACCTTTAATATCTGATAAAGATTCACATAGCATTAGCCATCAGCAGCTCTACATAGTTCTCTATCTTCAATTAAGAGGTTAGATTTTAAAATATGAAACCCTTGTGCTATTCAGTGAGGTTACAGTTTAGTTCTTCATTTAATCTTGACAGATCGTGTCCTATTATTCTGAATGAGTGTTCATTAATTTGAAGCAAGAAGTTGATTAACTTTTTAATTTTTTTTAATAATGCAGGGGAAAATCATTTTGGCTCAATTTGTGATATTTTCTCTAGGATTTTCATCTGGAGGGCTCCCCAATTTTAAATTGTATCATAATTTTATTTAAAAGTTTTGTGGGAAATTTTCAAAGTACCCAGAAACCTCATGAGTTAACAGAGTGTAATCTCAGAAAACCTGAGTAGCAATTGACAAGGAAATAATGTTGGGTAGGAAGCACTTTGTAACAGGCTATTATGGGTAGTGAGCTTCAGTAATTTCATTGAAACTGGGTGCAGTGACTCACACCTGTAATCCTAGCACTGTGGAAGGCTGAGGTGGGTGGATCACTTGAGCCCAGGAGTTTGAAACCAGTGTGGGTACCATAATGAAACTCCATCTGTATAAAACGCACACAAATTAGCAGGCATGGTGGCACACACCTGTGGTCCCAGCTACTTGGGAGGTTGATGTGGGAGGATTGCTTGAGGCCAGTAGGGTGAGGTCGCAGTGAGTCAAAATCGCACCTCTGAACTCTAGCCCCGGGAACACAGTGAGACTCTGTCTCTGAATAAATAACTAAATAAATGAAAATAATGTCTTTGATACTCAGAAGAACTTTTGAACTACCCTGAATACAAGCCCCTGATTCTCAACCCCATGACTGTTTATACTGGATCGTATCAAAATTTAAGAGGGAACGTATATTTATACATGTATGTGAATAGTATTCTTTCTCTCTGTTTTTCTCAAAAACACATAAATTATCTACATTTCAAATTGAGAGATAATTTTGTGGAAAAAAGATTCCTCCCTAAATTAAATTTTAATTACAACAATGCATAATTAATCAGAGCAAAAATATGCAAAACACCTTAAAAAATCAAATGGATCTGAAGTCACAAGCCCTGATTCTATCTTGACTGAATATATTAAGATAGGTGGGGAAAACACATGTTTTTAAGAAGAATTAGCTAGTCATAAAATAAATCTAAAATCATTGAGCACTTACTACATTCCAGGCAATATTTGAACTTTTCAAATATTTTTCACTGAATTATCAAACAAATCCTATTTCAAAAATATGCTTATTAATATATTAAAAGTAGGACATAGAGGAACATGAACTCATCTGTGATTATACAATTAGTAAGTCCTGGAACCAATTTAGAAAAGTGCTAAGAAAAGTAGTTTTGAAAAACTACTCAGGGCTCATCCTAGCACAGTTCAGAGTAACATATTCCTATCCAATGGATTTGGAGTGTTTTACTCCATAGGCAAAGCTATTCCTACTGTGGAAATGGTGGATCAGTTATCTGAATCTGTTACCATTAGACTTTTCTTTTTTTAACTAATGAAATCCATTTATTTGAAATCGATACTCACCAAGCAGTTTATAATTTGATTTTGCCACATACAAAAATAGGAACTCATTACATTGAAATAAATGTGTCGATTTGATAGTTAAGTGTCTCTTTATAAATTTATAACATGCCATTTTAAATTTACACACCATTGTTTCTAACAGACATATTTTAATCATATTTTAACCAGACCAACAGTGGCTATAACTCTGGTTAATTTTCCCAGATACCAAGAGGATGGAAGGTAGCGATCTGCTGATGTTGGTTTCACAGCTTATATAACAATACCAGGATCAGAGTCTATGAAATTAATTGAGCTTTCTTCTCTTGGTCACAAGATGGTTACCTCAGCTCAAGGCATCATGTGAGCATTTAAGGGAAGAATTAAGAGGAAGGGTCTGTGTCTCTGATATCTGGATATGTTATCAGGGGAGAGAAAGCTTTTCCAGAAATTTCTCAGCAGACATTGGCCAAAATTGTATAACAGAGCTACTCCTACAAATATAAAGATTGAAACAGTGAATAACAGCAAGGCCGGCTTCTCCTAGCATCATGTGCACAACACATTTTTACCAATTTTGAAATTCTAAAATGCAATTAAAATTTCAGTGCCAACAGTCAATTGCCACCACGGTGGAAATGTTTGTCTTGTAGTTATTCTAATATTCTATCAAATTAATTTCTTCATATCCAGGTATCTGTGGTTCCAGAATGGGTTGCTAAGAGTAAAACACACCAGAAATCTGGGCAAGTCCACATTTTGTGAGCACCTTAATCAACCAAAATTTCATTCACATAAACACCAGTGAGTCTCATGGGAAAGAGTGATGTGTTATAGCACATCATCAAAAATTCAGGAAAAAAGACCCTTAACCACCACAGCATAAATAGGTTGAGGAAGAAATTTCATTTGAGGCAGAAAATTCCTGGTACAGGTTCCTAGACTTTAGATTTTGGTGGATACCAGGAAGAAGGAAAAATTTTGAGGGTAGAAGTGAGTAGTGACAAAATCTGTGATCCGATCTTTCCCAGAAACAGGGGAGCTGTGATCAATCTAAAGAACCAATGACATGAAAAATCTCTGTGAATCAGGATCATTCCACTCTCCTCTTCATTCTAGTCCCAAACTGGGGTTTGCAATTAGCTGACAAATAATAGTTAATTTACTTGAATAAATCAACAGATAAATATAGCTAAAGTATTCTCAAACCGAAAGTACAAATCTTCAAAGTACAGCTCAGTGGAGTGGCTTTGTAAACGTGGGGATCTTTGTCTTTCTGTAGTCCTGAGACATGCTCAATGGAGGACAGTGAAAAAAAAAAAAAGCCTTAAGTAATAAACGTATCTGGTCCTGGTCCAGCAACCTTGTGATGAACAGAGAGAGACACTCAGTGCAGATCCTCCTTCAAGGAAAAACGTGATGCTTCAGCTGTTGAAAGTGCTATTGGCAGAAGCCTACAGCTGTTGGCCCTTAAGGGGTTGTTTGAGCTGAAGAATTTCTCCCAATTCACACTCTTCCTGGGGGTACCTCCAATGACTGTAAATGTTTTCATTTCAGTTCAACCTGGGACAGTTCTTACAGGTCCAAAGCTGGCGCTCTCCCTCTGCCTAATTTTTTTTTTTTTTTTTTGAGACGGACTTTTGTTCTGTCACCCAGGCTGGAGTGCAGTGGCGCGATCTCGGCTCACTGCAAGCTCCGCCTCCTGGGTTCACGCCATTCTCCTGCCTCAGCCTCCAGAGTAGCTGGAACTGCAGTCGCTCGCCACCTTGCACGGCTAATATTTTGTATTTTTAGTAGAGACGGGGTTTCATCGTGTTAGCCAGAATGGTCTCGATCTCCTGACCTCATGATCTGCCCGCCTCGGCCTCCCGAAGTGCTGGGATTACAGGCGTGAGCCACCTCTGCCTAATCTTACTTCATTCCCTTTTCTTCCACAGAGGCCAGTTCCAAGGCACTTACTAATAACTGTGTTGCACTGTAAATTTTGTCTCAGAGTTCTCTTCCTGTGAACCCAAATTGTGACACACCTCACTGAGGGACCCTTAATTATTCTCATTTGAAAAATGGAAATCACAGCACCAGTGTCAGAGTTTGGGGTTTCATATTTTGTTTACAAATATAAGCAATATCGCTCTGACGTTATTTTTCACTCATGTTTTGCTATTGCACCTGCAGCCTGATTAGGTGTAAGAGCGTGTGAATAAATAAGCTACATACATAAAAATTAGTCTAATATCATATGAACAAATAGCTCAAAGTTTACATTGACATAGAGTAGATATCATTGTGGCATAATATCAAATGTTTTGCTTTAATAATTTCAAATGAATATTAACACTTCTGTTTATATATCTTGGCATTTATAATAAGAAATTTTGTCAAGATTATGCTATTATGATATAAAATTACTATTAAATATTTCTTCCAGAAATATTTTTGTTGCAATATATCCTATTAAGCATTTTATTATAGGACCACTATTTACTTTATTGTAATTGATACCTCAGTTGTTTTAAAATTTTATTATATTCCAGTTATGTATTTAAAATGATATCTGAGAACATACTTTTTTTAAACATCTTATGAGATAATTTTAGATGTTCATGATGTATAAAATATTTCTCTTTTTAGAGGAGACAGGTGGGTCTCTGTGATCATTTAAGAGAGTGTTACTTCAGGTTCTTTGATGCTAACTACAATTGCACAATTTTACTGCAATTCTTTTATCAAATATTACAAGCAGTAGAAAATTCAAAGATAAATTCATCAGTGAGTTAATATAACTATAGACAAAAACTATCTTTTGTATATGTAAAACCTTATTCCCAAAGCTATGAAGACATATAAAGAAAATGGATGACACTATGTTAATACATTGCAGAATACACAATATAATCTGAAAGATGATATAGCTGATTAAACAAAAAGAAGACAGGATCAAATGAAAAACTATAGTCACTATAATAGCAAATCTTCAAACAAATATGGGTGTTTATTTTCTATAAAACTGCATGCGAAGCACTACAGGGAATACAAAGAGGAGTAAATTGACAATTTAGTATGCAAAGAAGAAAAGTGCACAACAATGGGGATATAGTAATGATAAGAAATAAAATATATGTTAAGTATAAAAATTATTGATAAATGTTAGTCAAGATCAAGAGAGGGAGACATCATATGTATTTGGTTGAAGAATTAGGAATAGAGAAAATATCTTCCATTAATTGTATCCACAATTTCAACATTGTTGATATCAATACTTAGAATGGAAGAGAGGCAGAATAGGGAAGGCATATCAAACAGAAAAACGGCCATGTTGAATGAAGATCATATAAATGTCTTACATCCTAAATTTAAGAATATATCCTAATTCAACAAATATGTTCACATTGGCCTGATTTTACACATAGACATTTTAGAGCAAAAGAACATGAAACGTAAAATAATTATTTTTAAATGAATATTCCCATTAGCGCCAACATCATTTAGGAGACATATTGCTAAAGGAGATGAGGAAAGGAAGGAAAAAGGTAGATTTCTAAACTGCAAAACAACAATTTATTAACATTCAGTTTGTCTATTTCATCCTATTTAAGCCTATAATACTCCTTGTAAATTCGTGTGCTTGCAGCTTTGCAAGCTCAGTTTTTCCTCTGAGGCCTCAAATTCAAGTGAGAATATTATAGTCCTTCTAGAAGTTTTATTAATCTTGTCATCTACTAAACACTGAAATTCTTCTGAAATGTGACCCCTTTGGTTGACACAAAATGAATACTTGGATTATTTGCTTTCTTTTTTCTTATTCCTCATTATTCTTTCAATTCTATTTTTCCCACTGCCAGTCATCTTCTACCTAATAACTCCTTTCCTTGACATCTATTATGCTCTTCAAGATCTACATAGTAATCCAATCTGCATGGACATGACACAGAACTCCTGAATGAGGTACTTTCTCTACATTATGATAAACCCTTTACATTTTCTTCCTTTCAAGTTCACTAAACTTCCGCTTGTTATTCCCAGTATCAACTCCTATTCCTCAATCCTGCCAAATCACACAGATATTGAACCTCTAATTAGAATGGACTCATCAAAAACTTGGTTTCCACCACGGCATCTATCACAATTTCACATTCCCCCAGAGTTTTATTTCCCTTTCCCTGTTTCCAGGCCAGGCTAGACCATGAATTCTTGGGGAATAAAGACTTAAATGCATAAAGCCGAATTCCCCTAAAAACAATCATGATATTAATATTTTACTGGGAACTCACTACTGCAAAACATTATTTAATTCACATACTTTTTTTTTTTCATTTTTTTGCACACTCCCAAGAAAGCAATAACAATATTTATATATTCTTTTGAAATCTCCAATTTATACATTATTTAATAATTTCCAGTGTGAACTTCCTCAAGTAAATTTCTACTGAACTCAGTAGATTACTTTTTTTCACATATATCTCTTGCTCTATCATTTAGTCTCAGAGAAAAAAGGATCTCTTATGAATTTCAATACTAACATTTACATTTTAAAAAGCTTGCCTTACTACTCTCTTCTTCCCTGCCAATATCTGTCCCCCAAAACTGATGTTCACTCAAATGTTGAATATTCCACAGTAAATTCTATCAAATCAAAAATCTAATTCTCCTTGCCCTCCTTTCTTCTCAGGTACTTAACATAGTGAACCAAACTATGGTATTTTTCACTTGGTCTCACATCACTTGTCAACTTGCACTGTATATATATTATGCTCCTGTTCCCCACCTTTTCTCAATCCTACTGCCACGAGGACCAAAGAAGCAAGACTCATGACGTATCTCGACTTCAATATTGCAAATACTTTTGGATTAGTTTAATTGATCCCATTGTTATTTATCTTCCATGTATTGTAGCCAAACTGATCTTCTGAAAACAATGCAATATTACTTTGTTTGCTTCCATGAAAGCACTCTTTTGCCAAGTAATCTCAATTCATTAGTCTGACCCTTAAGACTCTCCTTAACTAGTCGACTGTATTTTTACAATTTTATACTATTCCTCAAAACAGACTTTATACTTTATCGAAACAGAAATGATCCTCACAATGTTATGGTGGACTTTTTTTTTTTTTTTTTTTTTTTTGCCCCATTGTAGCTCTCTATCACCTTTTGAACATATTTCGTGTCAGAAGGAATTCCAGCTTTATGATTCCAGCTTCCATTGCTGTCAGGAAGGACACAGGCAATGTAAACCCAGTTCCCTAGTCAGATATACTGACTTAAAACGTTAGAAAAGAAAGATAGGTAAAGAAAGACACAAAGGCCGGGCACAGTGGCTCACGCCTATAATCCCAACACTTTGGGAGGCCGAGGCGAGTGGATCATCTGAGGTCAGGAGTTCAAGAGTAGCCTGGCCAACATGGTGAAACCCCATCTCTACTAAAAATACAAAAATTAGCAGGACGTGGTGTTGGGTGCCTGTAAGTCCAGGCACTCAGGAAACTGAGGCAGCAGAATCGCTTGAACCCAGGAGGTAGAGGTTGCAGTCAGCTGAGATTGCACCACTGCATTCCAGCCTGGGTGACAGAGCGAGACAGCATTCAAAGGCAAAAATTTGAACTTTTTTCCACAAAATTCTCAATTTAGTGTTCTGTGCCAATTACTTTTTATTTTAGAACCTCTTCCTCTTAATCTTCTCAATCTGGCGATTCACCCACAACCATATGAACGTATACTTTAAATATGACTTGGACATCCTATGGAGTAATCAAATGTGCACTTTTAGATTTTAGGTCCTGTAAATTTTGCTGCAGAATTAATTACCTCTGACAAATTCTTTATTCTTAAATATGATCCTTTTTTGGTCTAAAATTTCATATTCTTAAACTTCCTTTCATTACCTGTCATTCCCTGACTAGTCATTACCTGTCAGTCCCTTTGCATTCTCTCCTCACTAACCCTCCAAATATGGATATTTCCTGAAGCTCAAAGAAAAAATGATCCTCATCTCTACTAAAAAATACAAAAAAAAAAAAAAAAAAAAAAATTGGCCGGGCGCGGTGGCTCAAGCCTGTAATCCCAGCACTTTGGGAGGCCGAGACGGGCGGATCACGAGGTCAGGAGATCGAGACCATCCTGGCTAACACGGTGAAACCCCGTCTCTACTAAAAAATACAACAAACTAGCCGGGCGAGATGGCGGGCGCCTGTAGTCCCAGCTACTCGGGAGGCTGAGGCAGGAGAATGGCGTGAACCTGGAGGGCGGAGCTTGCAGTGAGCTGAGATCTGACCACTGCACTCCAGCCCGGGCGACAGAGCGAGACTCTGTCTCAAAAAAAAAAAAAAAATTAGCCGGGTGTGGTGGTGGGTGCCTTTAGTCCCAGTTACTCGGGAGACTTGAGGCAGAAGAATGGCATGAACCTGGGAGGTGAAGCTTGCAAGCCTGCAGTGAGCCAAGATCACGCCACTGCACTCCAGCCTGGGCGACAGAGTGAGGCTCTGTCCCAAAATGAAAATGGAAAAAAAAAAAGAAAAAAAAGAAAAAATGATGCTCTTTCTCTGTATTTCTTCTCTTGTTTTGATCCTCAATAATGGCTATATACTGATGATGCTAAAATATATTTATCTCTGCCTTCTTTTATAAGTTTTTGTTATATATCTCCAACCTTTTTGAGAATATTGATACTGAATATTCCTAAATTTTCTACAGCTAGAACTTAAAAAAGCCTTCTATCTCGACTTTCTGTTTTCTGTCAATAATACTATTATTCTTCCTATAACACTACTTCAGAATATCCATCCTTTGGGATACTCTATAAGGCAGAGTCATAACCAAATTGGAACATAAACTTTGTTAAATGGTTACATCGTTCAGTGTCCAAGTAACTGAACAGTAAATTAATAGACTACTAAACATTATCTTCTCAGTCAGAATTACTAAGGATAGAGTGATAAGAAAACTTAGCATCAGACATGACATCTCATCAATTAGTGAGTACAATAATTATATCCATGGCTAAATAAAAGAGAGAGAAAGGTCCATGTAAATTTACATTACCTCTGTTTAAAATTTCTTTTAATATTATAAAACACAATTAAAATAAAGCTTCAAACAATAAAAACATCCCTTTATCAAATTTTTGACATATCTAAGGTGCATAAGGCCTTGGACTCTAGCTTCCATGATCCTCACAATGTAAAATTTATAACTTGTTTTAAAATTGCTTTCAGTAGGAGCATATAGATGAATTCAATAATAGCTTTGTTCATTTTATGATTATAATAACTTTTATAAAATACTTTGATTTGAGGTTTGTGCTGTTGTGTAGCACAAACTGTACAGTATTGTATAAAAATATCTATTTTGGGTTTCTGTTACTGACATTCAAAATTCAACATAAGAGGAGGCAGAACAGATAAAAATGAAGAAGAATAAGAAAAGGTTCTCTGAATCGTTTGGGGGAGACATGAAGCCTGTAGGGAGATAAATGGGGGATGTTTGACATTTAACAAAGAAGGTAGAACTTGAACATTTATAGAACAGTGGAGGCTTTAACCAAAGGATTAGTTTAGAAAGAGGAAGATATAAGCATATTTAGAAATAAAGGGATGAAGACAAATTGCCATTGCTACCAATAGAGAAAATAATTATAGCACTGAACCTCAAAGTATGTGGCATAGAATACTTTTTGGAAATATATATATAGTCACTTCTTCAGAAAAGAGGAAAAGCCTCACAATCATAAAAAGAAGTATAAGTTATATTCAGAATCACCTACTTACTAAGGCAGGATAGACACTTATTCATTTCAGAAAGAAATGGGTCAAAATTATCAGTACAAACATATTGTAGCATGATTACATTTCTGACTCCAGTGACATAAATTGTAGGAATTACAAATTTCTAAAAATGTATTAAAATATGTATGCGATATTGGCAATCTATGAAATTTGCCTCACTGATTCCACAGAATGTTTAGGATAGTAAAAGCAGAACAAGATAAAAACTAGCAATGCATAAGAAAGAAATTATAACACTGTCTCATATTTTCCTGCATTCTAATTATGTAAATATCCACTAATCAATAAAAACATAAATAATTTTTTATCAAGTAAAATGGTGACCCATGTCCATTTCTCTTATACCTATTAATGAGGTCAGGGCATAATCTTAAGAATATTGGAATCAGTCTCAACTTTTAACGTTGAAAATAGAAAGAATAGGCTGGGCATAGTGGCATACACTTGTAATCCCAGCTACTTGGGAGGCCAAGGAGGGAGAATTGCTGGAACCCAGGAGTTTGAGGCACAGGGACCTGTGATTGTGCCACTGCAACTCCAGGCTGGGTGACAGAGTACAACCCTGTCTCAAAAATAGATAAAGAAAGAAAGAAAAGAAAAAAATAAAAAAGATAAAAGAAAAGAAACAAATAAATTAATATAATGTAGAATACTTTAAAATGAGAACTTTATTATAATAAAATTAGCAATTCAAAATGCAGTGCTATTCATACTAAGATTTTGTCTCCATGATGGAAGACTTCTGTGTAAAATCTAAAAATAAAACAAAACAAACAAACAAAAAAATCAATGAGTAGTCATTGTAGTGGCCATGGCCACTACTACATGGCCATGGCCATTAACTATTGAAATAGCTCAATGCTTAGGCCGAGCGTGGTGGCTCACACCTGTAATCCCAGCACTGTTGGAGGCCAAGGTGGGTGGATCACAAGGTCAGGAGATCAAGACCATCCTGGCTAACACCATGAAGCCTCATCTCTACTAAAAATACAAAAAATTATCTGGGCATGGTGGCACGCTCCAGCTACGCAGGAGGCTGAGACAGGAGAATCGCTTGAACCCGGGAGGCAGAGGTTGCAGTGAGCCTGGATCGTGCCACTGCACTCCAGGATGGGTGACACAGTGAGACTCCATCTCGAAAAATAAATAAATATATGAAATAGTTCCATGTTTAACTGAAAATATACAGTTCATGCAAATTAACTACATTAATGTCTTTCATTTTTATATCACAAAATCATCTCTCCTGCAAGCTGTATGATTGATTCACAGCTTCTGCCAAACAGCAGTGAGTTCACAGCCTCAAGTCCTTTTCCTGAGTTACCTTATCTCTTATATTCGAGTGTGTATTCTTTGTTTCTTCTGAGGTTATATTTTCAAATTAAGAGTTTTCCTTTCAAAAACACATGGCAAGATGCCAGAAAAGTAACTCAAGTGGTTTTTGGATGGCTGGAGTAATTTTAGTGTTTTGAAGTTTCTGAGTTTTCTATATGGGCTTCTCTGATTTTTACAATAAAACAGTTTCACTGAAATGTGATAATATTTCTTAAAATTAGCAGGTAGCAGCATTCATTGAGTCAAAGAATGAAATCCTGAGCTTATTTAATGAAATTAAATAACAAAATACACCAAAAAAATAAATACAATGTATATACCTATAATGGCACTTAAATATTCATCTTTTCAAACTATTTTCTGACCCAACATAGATTAACTCCCATATAAAATTATGAGCATGAAGACAATATGGCGATCATAAGATTGCTTGGGATCTTCAATGACCAAAATCTTTCTGTCTTTTTCTTTGAATTCTGATTCAAAGATCACTCAGGAATAACTTGACAATTTTTCAATGGTATAAGGTTTCAGGAGAATCTATACTTTGACGCTATAGTAAAGCATCAGCTATGCAAGCGCTCTTAGCTGGGATGCTGTTAGGATGACATGTTGACCTTATCATCCAGAATCATAAGAGTTCCCAACTCTGGCATCCATTAACTGATGGGAGTCTCATTGTGGCTACAGAAGCAATTGATTAGACTGTCTCATCTCCCTTTAGCTCTGAAATCTTGAAAATATATCTGACCTGTTCAGCCAGGACTCTGTCCCCAGTGCCCTTTCTGATCTTAGCTAGAAAGAATTTAAGATGTTTGGTTCAACTTTTTGAAAATTACTGTGAAATAACCCTCACTGTTGGTCATTTATTTCTTGAGAAATGACTGTGTGCCAGAAACTGCCAGGTGCTAGAGGTACAGACATCACTAAGACAAGAATAAGTACAGCGTGCTCTGAAAGCATAGAGCTAGGGCTCTTGCCCCAGGTTGAGACGTCAGGGGAGAATTCATCACTAAGGCAGTGCCATATGAGATGGGATGAAAATAATGAGAGAGAATCACTAGGCACAGGGATAGAAGGAAGACAGGAATCTAGCGCCCCCCCTCCCGCCCCCCCGCCCAAAAAAAAGCACTACGTGAAATAGCCCTAAGGCAGGAAGAAAAGGACCCATTCCAAAATATGAAGCAGGTGAAGGGACAAATCAGCCCCCAGAGATAACATTCTATTAGAAATTAGAAAGCACTTTAGGGATATAAGCATACTATAGATATATTTATGCCAATTATTTTTAAAAGATAACTCTGGCTAAAATGTGATAATTTCATTAGGCAAAACAAAAGAAGGAGAAAGACCAAAGATGAGGCCACTGTGGTATTCCTGACGAGACCTCTGCCATTGGGAGACAGATACAAAGAAACTACTATTAAATAGGTCTTCCAGACTGGATCAGTTAGACCTGATGGCCAAAAGACAGGGGCTAAGGGTAAGAGAGTTATCAAGAATGACTGGGTTTCTCACCTAGATTTTTCCTTCGTTTATTTGCTAGCTATTAAGCCTGGGTATAAGCTGCATTAAGTGCTATTTTGGTAATTTTCCCCATACTCCAATCTTTTAGAAGTCAGATGACAGATATCCTCAGGCTGACTGCTTGAATGCTAACTTAGACCTTCAGTCATTGCCTGTTTGTGGATTTTCAATTGCCTGCCTATTTTAACGCCTTATTTTCAATTTTCTGACATTGAGTGACTGCCTCAACTACTGCATTTATTCTTTTTTTCTACCCTCTGTATTTTAGTATCTGTTTGTTTATTTTATACTATTCATTAAAAGAAATACCTTTTAAAAATACCTACAATAAAATAAAAAAATAAGAACTAAAGTAAAATCCAAAAACTGAGTGAAAGCTGGGCCAGATTTGTGCAGGTCAATAGGATGTGAAGCTATTTTTGTCAAAAGAGTTGCAAGTTTTAACTATTACATTGTGGTGGAAAAAGCAAAAAATAAAATATGATTTATTGCCCAGTTCACATTATCTACAAAAGGAAATATGTCAATTATTGGAGGAAAGTTGTAGATTTCTTGGCACTTAGGAGTGACTCATTTCTCTCAAAAAAGAGAGCCTAAAGGATGTTCTGATACAGCTCAACATCCCTGCACTAAATATAAAGCTGACTTTCATATACTGCTTCTTTCTCTTAGTCCTTTTCCACACTGTTATAAAGAACTACCTGCGAGTGGGTAATTTATAAAGAAAAGAGGTTAACTTTACTCACAGTTCCATAGGCTGCACAGGAAGCATGGCTAGGAGGCCTCAGGAGCCTCACCATCATGGTGGAAGATGAAGGGGAAGCAAGGCACATCTTACAGGGTGGCAGGAAAAACAGAGAGAGAGAGAGAGAGAGAGAGAGAGAGAGAGAGGGAAACCGCCAAACACCTTTAAACCATCAGTTCTCATGAGAACTCACTCTTTACCATGAGCACGGCATTGAGGAAACCACCCCCATGATCCAATCACCTTCTACCAGGTCCCTCTACATGTGGGGATGACAATTCAAGATGACATTTGGATGAAGATACAAAGCCAAACAATATCATTTTTAAAGTATTTGTTAACATATTAGTATGAAGAGGCAGTGCAAAGTTATTCTAAAAATAATTCTCAGTGCTATCCAAATATATTATTTGATCCAGGAATAAGTTCTAGTTTATAGAAAACATATCTGCATTGAAATGGAGAAAACAGAATAAAAGGGATGTATATTTCACTTGGAAAGAATCTAATAAAGTGGGATAAATTTCTTACTATACGCAATCTTCACCTTCAAGACTCTAACATGCTCACCAAAGGGAGATTATCTCTGGTATGCACTACCCAATTCTTGGAATATTGTGTATACTTCAGATATGCTAGAGAGAAAAAAAAAATTGAGAAACACTGATATTGGGATATGGGTATAGGCTATGTCTCAAACACCTCTTTTTCCAACACACACACTCACATGTATGCAGACACACACACAAAATCTCTCACTCAGATGGAATTTTGATAAAAATTAGATGAAAGGTCGTTCAAGGTCATATATGTGAAATAGCATTAGTGATGTGATTAAGAGCACTGTCCCTAGACAGAGGTTGTCTAGATATAATCTTGAGCAAATTACCAAATCTCCCTATAAACCAGTTTTCTCATCATGAAAAGAAAAAATTAAGTGTATAAAATACTTAGAAAATTAGCTGGCATGTAATAGGTACTATTTATTGTCTGTTGATGTTGTTCTAGTTTCTTTTGTTGTTGTTGTTTTTTGTTATTTTTTTGAGATGGAGGCTCACTCCATCACCCAGGCTGGGATGCAGTGGCACAGTCTTGGCTCACTGTAACCTCCGCCTCCTGTGTTCAAGTAGTTCTTCTGCCTCAGCCTCCTGAGTAGCTGGGACTACAGGTGCATGCCACCACTCCCAGCTAATTTTTATATTTTTAGTAGATATGAGGTTTCACCATATTGGCCAGGCTGGTCTTGAACTCCTGACCTCGTGATCCGCCTGCCTCGGCCTCCCAAAGTGCTAGGATTACAGGCGTGAGCCACTGTGCCCAGCCTCATTGAGACGGGCGGATCACAAGGTCAGGAGATCAAGACCATCCTGGAGAACACTGTGAAACCCCGTCTCTACTAAAAAATACAAAAAACTAGCCGGGTGAGGTGGCGGGCGCCTGCAGTCCCAGCTACTCGGGAGGCTGAGGCAGGAGAATAGAGTGAACCCGGGAGGCGGAGCTTGCAGTGAGCTGAGATCCGGCCACTGCACTCCAACCTGGGTGACAGAGCGAGACTTCGTCTAAAAAAAAAAAAAAAAAAAAACATAAAACAAATAAAACTACAAGAAACCTGGTGGGCAGGGTGGCTCATAACTATAATCCCAGTGCTTTGGGAGGCTGAGACAGGAGTATCACTTGAGGCCAGGAGTTTGACACAAGCCTGGGCAACATAGTGAAACTCTGTCTCTACAAAAATGAAAATAAAAATAAATTAGCCGGGCATTGGTGGTATGCTCCTGTAGTCCTAGCTACTTGGAAGGCTGAGGTGGGAATATCCCTGGAACCCAGGAGTTTGAGCTATGATGATATCACTGCACCCTATCCTGGGTGACTCTAAAAATACATAAATAGAAAACATTTTTTAAAATTACAAGAAACCCTTTGTAAGAATTTGAAGGGCCATTTTTTTTCTATATTGTTATTATTTTTTTTTTTTTAATTCAACATACACTTAAATTACATATTTACTGTGTCAGGTCCTATAGTAGGATACATTAAGGTAACTGTGAGTATGATAGATTTTCAGTTGCCAACCCCTAAGCTCCCTAAATATGTTGATAAAAAAACTATTTAAATTTTAAATATTTTTCTCTCTCTCTCATTTGCTTTCTTCTTTTCTTTCTCTTCATTTTAAAACTTTTCTCATAACTCTTCAGATAAATACGATACATAAGACATAGTTTAGAAAACTTGCCTAGCCATATTGCTTGAATATACACAACTTTGCAGATTAACTGAAGAGATAAAAATGCTCAATGTTGTGAGTGAAAATTTAGGAGCCACATCTAAGAGCCCACCTTTATGTAGAGGTTGGCTTTTAAGTACTCAGTTGGTGTCTCCAGATATGGACTTAATCCTAGAGCACATAGCTAAATCTGTTCATTCATGAAGGAAGTTTCGCTCTAGTCTATAGTTTGCCCCCATATTACTCTTCCTCATCCTGAAGGAGAATAACATACAACCACTGATAACTTCCGTGGATCCAACAACTATGTATGTGTGTCACAGGGCAAATCTCCAAATCGGGATTCAGCCAGGCAGGCCATGCAGGTTCTTAGCTTCATGCAAGAAGGAATTCAAGAGTAAACGGGCAGAACAAAATGAAAGCAAGTTTGTTAAGAAGTAAAGGAATAAAAGGGTGGCTACTCCATGAGCACAGCAGCCTCAAGGGCTGCTGGTTGGCTATTATTTTTGTTATTTCTTGATCATGTGCTAAACGAGGGGTGGATTATTTATGAGTTTTTCTGGGAAAGGGGTGGAGAGTTCCCGGAACTAAGGGATCCTCTCCTTTTTAGACCAATGTAAGGTAAACTCCCTGGAGTTGCCATGGCATTCCAGCAGCCATGCTGGCTGCTGGCGAAAGTGTCTTTTAGTATGCTAATGTATTCTAATTAGTGTATAATGCACAGTGAAGATACCAGAAGTTGCTTCCATTGCCATTTTGGTGTTTCTTTGTGCCACACTTTGTTTAACTAGCAGGTTTTTTTTTTTTGTTTGTTTGTTTATTTGTTTGAGACTGAGTCTCGCTCTGTCGCCCAGGCTGGAGTGCAGTGGCGCGGTCTCAAGCTCACTGCCAGCTCCGCCTCCCGGGTTCATGCCTTTCTCCTGCCTCAGCCTCACTAGTAGCTGGGACTACCAGGTGCCTGCCACCACACCTGGCTAATTTTTTGTATTTTTAGTAGAGACGGGGTTTCACCGTGTTAGCCAGGATGGTCTCCATCTCCTGACCTAGTGATCTGCCTGCCTCGGCCTCCCAAAGTGCTGGGATGACAGGCGTGAGTCACTGTACCCTGCCAACCAGCAGGGTTTTGTGACCTGTGACTTGTGTATTCCTGGTAACATTTGAACGTGACCAAAACTAATACTCCATTTCAATTAACACAAGTCACGCACTTAAGTATTCAGAGATTGAAATCAAGGTATGTTATTCAAATGGTCTTATATTGGCATGCATATTCATTGAGCTCTTAAATTAAAATTATATACCATGAATATATGCATCTCTGTTATGCATATCCTGAATGCATATTAGGAAGCTAAGATTTAAATATTGTATTTGGATTTTTGGGGGCAGAAAAGCAAATTGTGAACTAATTTTTTTCCTAAAATTATTTGTGACATTGTTTTCTCCGCTAAAGAAATGAAGATCCAAAACACTCTGAGAATACATGTCATCATTATTTTCTTAATCGAAAATATTCCTTTTTTATGTGAGAATTAAATTGCTAGTACCTCTTAGGAAAATATTTTACACACTGAGTATATGAAAATTTTAGGATACATAGGTAAACCCTTTAATGGGTTTGAAGAAAACATTCAGTTTATCAAAGGAAAATATTCAAGAAGTTAAAATTAAATTTAAAAAATTAAAAAACATAAAACTTTCTAAGATACTTATTCTGGTAGACAGCTTAGTAACAAATACTTTACAAAGTCATCTTTCAATTTTGCTCTAAAGTATTTATTAAAATATATTCTTAACATATTAAAGAAACTGTTGGAATACAGTCAGAACCTCATGTAGTTCAATATTTAAAAGTGCTTACAAATGTATATGCAGATCTCCATTTACTTATATCTTTAATACTAATGTAGATGGCAACATGGTAGCTATATGTTTAAACTAAGAGGTATCTGATTATAATAACAAAAAACAGGACTTTAGTATAATTTCAGAAGTCAGATATTTTTGAAGAAAGGCAAATTTCATATCAGAGACATGCATATGATTTTCCAACTCTGAAGCAGTCTGCCACAGAGGTAAGAGTTGTTTCTGGACTTGCACAGACTGCTGTGAGTTGCAAATCCTTGATCTCAGTTTTGGGACAAGTTGCATAACTTGCTCCTACATAATATACCTAAAAGGTTCAATAATCATTTTGGGGAGACTGACTAAACAATGAACAAATCTAAGAATCAGTTTTCTCATTTTCTCAAGGTACTTGGTAAAGCAGGTAAACATAAAGGTAAATAGTATGGTTGTTTATAATTGTTATTTACATTATTATTGTTTATTCGATATTAAGATTATGGCTTCACATTATTAGTTAATGTTATAAATATTTGATGCTATCATAAATATTTGATGCTATCATAAATATTAGTTAGAAGTCATGATCTTCATAATATCTAACAAACAATAATATAAATAACAGTTATAAACAACCACAACTCTTGCCAGGTCTTCCAATTGGTTGAGCAATGAAAATAGCTTAACCAAAATTTCTCCCTTTAACAGTCATATAAATGCTACAATACTGCATTTTTAAAATAAAATGAAATATCAGAGACAGAATTTGAACTCTTTGAAGAATAAGTTTAAAATAACTTGTTCAAATTCCCCTAGAATACTTTAACACTGATATTCTATTAAAACCTACTTACTATAAAACTAATGTCAATGAGATCTGCATTCATAATATTTATAAACAAATCAGTATTATTTTTAAATATTAGCATTAAAAAACAAAAGAAATTATGATTAAAATAAACATTTATAAAAAATGTAAAGAAGGAATATGTAAACTCTAATTTCTAATAAATACCTTTAATTACGCTATTAATTATGATACATACACTATGTTTTTCCAGAGTGACATTTTAAAATTAAACTGACTGTATTTTATTTATGTTTTACCTGTAAAAGTATAGTAACACTGTAATGCCAGATAGAGATAGATAGATAGATGATAGATAATAGATAAAATAGCACTTTGAATACTTCTTGGTTTCAAATTTGCAGAAAATATTGTAGGATGTTTTTCTTTTTTCAAAACTTTATTTTTCTAACAATAAGTACAAAATGTCCATCTTATTATATTCTCTGACATTTTGAGACTTCCAAAATAAATCACTTATTTTAATTTAAAAATGTTATAAATGTCTGTTACAAAATATTGTTCACATATATGCAATTACCTGTGTTTTCACATTTGTTCAAACAGATTTGTATTAATTTGCAAATTTTTTTTAGCAAACTAAATATGCTCCTCAATTTTTTTGATTTTCTAAATTAGCAATTGTCTCCTGGCAAACCATAAACAGTTTCAAGAATGTCACTTTCTGCTCAGTTACAGAGATATCTTTGTAAAGAGCGTAATTCCTTAGAATGTGGAGATTAACACATGTGAGAGTCACTCACGTAGTTATTATTTTATTTAAATGTAACTTCTCCATAGTTACATCATAATGTAGCTTCCATTCATCTGCTTAATAGTCTTACTATAATGTAATCTCAAGGTAATTGCTAACCTAAGAGCAACCTCTGCTGGCAAACAGAGGTTGAGCTGCAAGCAGTTTTACAGTAGTTTTACAATGCTTTTTCACCATGTCTAATCTAAAATATAGATTAAACAAGTATATTTTGGAGAGGATTTTAACATTTTAATTTTATACAGCAGTGTGAAAAATTGTATAGTTTCAATTTAAAATTTAAAATGAAGGTAACCATAAGTGTTTTTAAGATTAAGAAAATATCAAAAATTCTATGTTAAAAGCTTGATTTTAAATTCTCAGCGTTGGAGTTTGAGGGTCACATATAAACAACAGTTAAATGGGGATAAGATCTCAGATTTCACAGAACTCTTCAGAATATTGTATAAGAAAATGTTATATCAAAAAGTTTACTATAAAATACAAAGTACTATATAAAAAAGTACATTCTAAATTTTAAAGATGATTTCAATATAATGAACAAAATAGACATGATTAATAAATTTTTTCTAGGTAAATATAATTGTAAACGAGAGGTCACATAGAAGGGACAGGAAAATACTTTTTTTTAGAAGCATATAGATGAAATGTTACCTAGATACAACTTTCAAACATTACATCTATTAAATATACACTCACTCTTCCTGTGTTTATGTTACTAAAGCACACAGAGTTGAACCATAAAATGTGAGTTGCATACTAGTCCATAATTACTCAGTAAATATACGTAATTGCCTTGTCTTTTGGGTTAGGTGCTACGGAGGAATTTCATGTAAAGGCATACACATCTATCATAATAAAATTAGATCCACAAAAATAACACACTTGAACAATACTGAATAACTCAGATCCACAAACACTGTGTGACCATTTAACTATATAACCTATATCCATTTGACTGCTGTATTTATTTTGTATAGAATAATCCCTCTACACTTCATCGGGACTTCTTCATATGGTCTAGAAAACAGGTAATATTTTATGTCTAGTAGTTTTTCAGTACAGAGCCACTTATACAACAGAACTCTCTATAATCTGACTCATACTTTCCAAATGTATTTCCTGCATGAATTTGTCATTCACATTTATCTAGTCTACCAATTTTTTGGACAAACCTTAGCACTTTCTTCTTAATAGTAATAGTAGCTAACATGAAAGCCTAGTGCAATAGTTCTCAAAGTGTGGTCAAGATTCCTGGAAGTCCCAAAACACATCCATGGGGTTTGTGAGATCAAAACTATTTTTGTAACGCTAAAATGTAGTTTACAATTTTCATAGTGTTGACTTTTGCACTCAAGGTGCAAAAACAGTGATGGAGAAAACTGATGGTCTCTGGGCACAAATCAAGGAAGTTGTACCATACTGTACTATTAGTCACTGTATTCTTCACCACCACACGCTCGTAGTTAAAAAAAAAAAAAAAAGCCAGATTCAGATTCACATAAGGATGGCCATGAAGCATTAAACATTGTACTAAATAACATCTGTTGAGTATGTCTTTTTTACTTTTCTATGTGATCAGATGGTAAGTGTGTATAAGTGCTTCTTCTGCACACTGAAGTATGATGATCATCATGAGAAGTAGCAGTTATTTAATTATGTGATTTTAGAGTTGAACTAGTTGCTTTTGCTTTTTACATGGAAAACCATTTTTACTTGAAAGAACAATTGACGGACTAACTATAATTATTCAGGGGATATTTGGCAGAAATGCTTTTAAAAATGCACAAAGTAAGCTTACACTTCAAAGAAAACAACTGACAGTGTTGTTAATAAAATTCAAGATTTCAGGCAAAAATAAGTATAGAAAACTTGCATCTGTCATCATAAGCTTAAGATCTTTCTAATAATTCATGATTTCCCTAAGGCAGTTGTTGGTGACAATAAATGTGATTTTCTGATGTTGCACAATAAATTGTGTTTAACATTTGAAGATTGGGATAAATCAATTAATCAGCATTTTTCAAATGATCCTTATGTGATGACATAAAGTTACATATCAGTAAGGATGCATTCAAAGAATATGATGCATCACTGGATTTCAAGAGTTCAAAAAGTTCATTGATATGATTTCAGATTTTACCTTGCAGTTAAACATTAAGAAACTATCATATGCCAAGTTTTGGTGTAGTATCAAAAGAGAATAGCCAGAATGACATAAAAAGCTTTTGAAAATATCCATTCCTTTTCCAACTACGTATCTGTGTGAGGCCAGATTTTCTTTACATAGGTCTGCAAAAACAGCATTTCGTACCAGATTGCATACAGAAGCAGATAGCATAATTTAGCTCTGTTTTATTAAGTCAAAGAGTACAGAGACCTGCAAAAATGTAAAACAATGTTATTTTCACCAATTAATATTTTTGTTTATAAGACATAATCCCTTTTCCCTAAAAAAAATTACTTAGTTTAGCTTGAAATTAGTTTGTTATTGTAAATTTAAATTAATAAAGAAATATTTTTAAATTATTATGTTGTAAGTATTGATAACTATAATCTACATAAATCCTTCAGGGCATACAATAATTTTTAAGTTATAAATGCTACCTAAAACCCCCAATTTTAGAACTATTGGTCTAATATGTGCTAGATATTAGTCTAATAAGTCTGCAGATACTGTTTAATTCTCAAAGCAACCTTGTGACTGAATAATACTATTTCTATGATCTATAGATAACATGGAGGCATAGTAATTTGTCAGAGGTCTCATAGCTAAAACGGAGTAAAGACAGGATCTGAATGCTAGGTCCCATGCTTTTTAACACTTCCTGACTCCATGGTTTTCACAATGTTTCCCATAAAAGGCCTACCTTATGGTCTAAGTACTCCATTGAATAACACTGTACCACAAATTGTAAAGTAATACAACAGAAGGCTTGAATTTGACTCCCAAGTTTACTCTGAAATTCCTTGAGGATCAGTAGCTTAAAAATTAGCAAATTAATGATGTTCTTGTGGCATGGTTCTTGCAACAAGGAAATTAAATAATACATATAAAATGTTTGCATTAACTGTATAGCATGCAAAAATTACTGTTAATGCACTTGCTTTATGCCCCATTTGCAGGCATTCCTCTCCACAGTCTTCTTAACTATCACTTTCCTCTCTGTTTCTTCTCTTTCTAAAGAATTACAGCACTTTTTTAGTGCACTCATTTACAACTCACTTTTCTTTTATGTGTGTCTCTTATTTTCTACTTAAATTACAGGCTCTGCTGGGCAGGGAACCTCTTATATCTAAGTGCATCCTCAGTTCCTTACCTCTAGCCCAATCTTCAGTAAGTTCCCAACAGACATTTTCATATGAAGTCTCAATCTATTGCTTAGGTTTAGGATTAGCATACACCAGGTCTTACTGATCTGGCCTTTTATTCAAGGAAGAAAGTCAGTGAGGATCTTCTGAGTTAAATAAAAGCCAAAGGTGAGTGATTTTAGAAATGTGTCTATCTATCTGGATAAATTAAGGGAGACAAAATAAAGCCACAGTAAAAAGAAATGTGTTTATGAGTTATGCTTATAATGATGTATCATGAAAGCCTATCAATATGTACATTTTCCTGTTTTGACTCTTAGGCCCTTATTTATAAAGGCTGTAATTATTTTATGCATTGCCTTTGAGGTATGCAAACCTTGATGACCTGTCACCCAGACTGGAGTGCAGTGGCACAATCTTGGCTCACTGCAACCTCCGTCTCCTGGGTTCAAGTAATTCTCCTGCTTCAGCTTCTTGAGTAGCTGGGATTACAGGAGCCAGCCACCATGCCCAGCTAATTTTTGTATTTTTATTAGAAATGAGGTTTCACCATGTTGGCCAGGCTGGTCTTGACCTCCTGACCTCAAGTGATCCGCCTGCCAAAAGTGTTGAGATTACAGGCGTGAGCCACCGGGCCCAGCCACCCTTCCAATAAATTAAGAATGTTATTTTGATGTATTCAAAATAATCACCTTTTTTTCCTTACTTCACATTCTTTCACAAATCTTTACCTTTAAGTATCATCAGACCTCTTTCACTGGAACATTTAATTGTTCATCTTCAGTTCACTGATGCATCAGAGTGTCATTTCCGATAAAATATCAGTTCACTTACTGCATCAAAATAAAATTATTGTGCAGTAATTTAATGACATAGCGCTTCCTTTTATAAGCTCTGAAAATATCTCATTAAGAGTTTCACAAATTACCACAATAACTTATGCTGACATGCTCATTTATTCTAATTTATGAATAAATCTGGTTGACAAGCCTGAGGAAATATTGCAGGGAATTCCTGGCCTCTGATATATGTCAGGCATCATTAGCGAATCTTAAAATGGGGATTATTTGAGCACAACCACTTGACTATAAAAGCAAAATATTAGATTCCATCAAAGTTTCCACCAAAAAACGTACTTGTCATCTGACACTTGTCCATGGTACAATGTGAAGATGTTCTTACTTTCCACTCATCAAGCATCACAGCGATCTCCTCCATCTGCCAAATGCTTCATAACAAAAAACAGTCCTGTATTGTGGCATTTTTCTGTCTTTAGAATAGTATTATGTGATTTGTTTTACTTTTTAATTATGATAGGCCACTCTCAATGATTATTTTTTCATAAAAGAAAAAATTAAATGTAGAAAATTATTTGGAGATTGAGTCCAATACATTTTATAAAAAATAAGTAGAAATTAATATTGTTGTGAAAGTGAATAATAGAAAAAAAGTTGTACTTCAGTTTCTGGGATTTTTAAAAAGTTACTTTAATTGCCTAACCAAATGAAGGTGAATGTTTAAAATATAATATGGGATATATATTTTTATTGAATTAAATATCTATGAAAGGATTATTAATTAAATACTTAACAAAAACTAATAAAAAACTAATAAAATGTTTTATCTTTTAAGAGATTATGGTCCAATACATGTTGACTACATTGAAATTATTGTTCACAAATTAATTGGGTGATTAATATTCACAAATCACCCAATTTGTTTCCACATTTTAGTAGATCTCTTCCTTTTAAAATGTCTTTTTATTTTCTCCTATATAAATTTGTTTCAGAATTACAAAAGAGCAGTGTGCATGATTAGCATGTCTACAGTAACATTCTCTGTTTTTTTCCAGCTTCAAACACATTTTATATATTTTTGGTGTAAAAAAGATTGTCTCTGATGTGGATCCTATGTTATAGTATGCTATGTAACATACAAAAGTGCTTTGGCCATTTTTAGATTCAAGTATTTAAAGTTTATGAATCAAAATCTGTTATTCGGTTTCTTTGTCCAGTGGCCTTCATTACATAGTTAAACTATTAAATATAACATATTATAAACATTAAAATAATATTGAAAATATATTATTTTTTCAGACAGGGTCTCATTCTTTCTTACTGAAGCACTTCTGTTAACAACATAGTTAAGTACGGTTCTTAAGTACCCCTCCTATCTCATCTCTGACTATGCTCATCTATCTTTACCATATTCTTGTCACACTGTACCTCTTTCCAGTTCCCCAAATAGCAAGCTCATTCCTACTGCTTGTACCTCAGCATTTGCTGTTTCCTCTATCTGAAACTCTGTTCTCCCAGATCTTGAGAGGTAAAGCTTTTTCGTCATTCAGGTCTCAGCTTAAGAGTCATATCCTTAGATATGCTTTTGCTGAACATCTTCCTACATATAGAACAAATATGAAATCCCTTTTTATTACTTTTTTTGTTTTCTATCACAGCCTGGAATAAACTTGCTTTTCCACTTATTTTATCTCCTTCTCTCCCAAAGAGAAAAAAATAAAAGAAAAGCAACAACACGAAAACATGACCTTAGTTTCCTTCATCAGTGTTACATCACACAATATAATACCTGACTTCTGGAATGTCTTCATTATTGGATAAATGAATGAATTAATAAATAAATGATTATATAATCTGGATATCTAAAAAAATTCTAGAACAAAAGGAAGTTAACAAAACAAAACATATTTTAAAACATGTTAAATGCTGTAAAAAATATTTTCTAATGGCCATAGAAACATTGAAAAGGAAACGATTTTCTGCAAGTGGAAACTTGGAGAAGCCTCACAAACGCATTAAATACATGAGTTGCACCTTATTACTAGGAAGATTATATAATTTTTCAGCCATATCAAGATGCATTTAAAAGCAATAGGAGGAAAACAAACATAAACTGGGAAATAACAATTTGGGGTGGGGGCAGTGTGGAAGAGAGCAGAGAAGTTGAAAAGGAGACCATTTCGGCACAGCAGAGCATAATACAATTTATAAAATGTGAACAAAGAAATACAGATTTTATCCTAGAGGCAGTAGGTTCTATTAAAATATGTGACTGGCAAGGTGACATTTAGAGGTTTAAGATGGAGCGTAAACATTTAATGTTTTGTAAAACTTCTCTAAGTTTCCATAAGCAGACTTAAGAGTGGAAAGAATGTAACAGAGTAGGAAAGCAGGGAAAGACTTGAGGAATGAGATAATAAGGATGTGCTTGTGAAGTTACCTTTCTTCACAAGAAAACTGGCTGCACAGGTCATCTGGTCTTCCCCTACATTCAAGGGTCTGCACACTGCATGCAAATACAAATGGGTTAAAACAAAGACTTGAAAATTCTAAGGGATGCAGGGAGTAAAGGAGAGAGAATACAAAAAGAAAGTCTTCAAGTTCAAATGAGAAAATACCTAAGACAACGTTTTTAAAAGAAATGGCAAAGGAAAAATTATTCTGAAAAGACAGAGAACACGTAGAAAGCCAGACTGCTCTAACTTGTTTTAGAACCTCTGGTGACAGATTGATGCATGCACTGATACATAAATACTCAATATGGTTTTATAGAACTATGAGTGTATATACTTTCTTTGCCTTTATCCAGAATGAAAGAAGACAACAAAGAAAACAAGAAAAGCAAATGTAAATTCTCTATATTTTTAGTTCGATCAATGCAACATATGCAAATCTGACTTGTGAACTTGTGAATATAATGTTCTATTTTAAACATATTTTACCAAAAATTTTACTGGAATTGGTGAAGAAGAGCCATTAACAAGGAATATTTTCTTGTTAAGATTCAGGATAATTAAGCCATATAAGGGTAAAACAAAAATAAATAATGATCATGTTGGACCCTGTGCATTAGCTGGGGAAGCAGGACTCTTTATTACTGTCTTTCATACTCCTAAGGAATGGTAGCCTCTTTACAACCTTATTACTAGGAAGATTATATAATTTTTCAGCCATACCAAGATGCATTTAAAAGCAATAGGAGGAAAACAAACATAAACTGGGAAATAACAATTTGGGGTGGGGGCAATGTGGAAGAGAGCAGAGAAGTTGAAAAGGAGAGTATAAAGTGATCCTCTCGCCTTCTTTTAAAATGCAGAGCTGTTCTGTTCTGCTCAAACAACTTTTGCAATAATGGCTTTACCACTGAAAGTGAAGCATAATTCATCTAATTGAAACTTAGAATGCTACAGACAGGCAGAAAGTAATTACGTATGATACAAACTGGCCAGGTTCCTGGGAATAACATCCATATCTTTATGAGAAATGCTATGAAATTATTCGAGACCATGAACATCAGGCCATCTATTTACATCTTATCTGCACTTCTCAGAGTTCTACAGGATGCATAAACAGGAGTAGAGTAAATACAAACAGCAAGGTAATCCTCTCATTATATTCAGCACCATTGAAATCCTACTGTGTCTAGTTTCACACTCCAGAACTTAAGAAGAAGGAAGTGAGCTCAGAACAGAATAAAAGAAATGAATGAAAGGTTAAAAAACAGGAAAATTCTAAGAAGGGTTAAAAGAACTTATATCATTTAGACTTGAGAAGGACTCTTGAAAGGGACATTATTAACAGTCTTCAATGAAGAGTTGTTCCACAGATTGTGGTGACCAGCTATTTCCCATTTTCATTGAAAACATAACAGAGAAAAATGAATTTTAATTGTTAAAACAGGGAAGGAAGAAAGAAGCTTTTGATAATGGAAAAGGCTGTTCAACACTAAACGGGTTCCAAAGGATTTCAGAATATTGCAGTTATGGAAATCTTTTAAAAATAGACTTAACTACATGAAGTTTGCAGGTCAAGAGAAGGACAAGATGACCTATTAAGATGATTTCCATGACTGCAATTCAAAGACTCTATTACAAAGGAGGGCAGGATATCCATTAATCACTAAATAATAACTTCTCTTCTTGAAGTCATTTATTTAATTTGATTGTATAAAGGTTTTCATTATGTGAGAATGAGGGAAACAGTGCCCTCTTCATTTCTATTTCACGAAACATACCCATGTAAAAGGTCATTTTATGTTGTCCTCTTGACCTCAAGGCCTCATATATTTAAAAGTCTGTTTTTAAAAGTTTTCCACATTTGTATTCTTTTAAAATCCTTTAAACTCATCGAGTGTTGAACACTCTTATCCATTACCAAAAGCTTTGATTTCATGTGAAATGAAATCTCCAACATTATGTAGCAGAAATAAGCAAAGGAAAACTTTACATAACGACTAACTTAACCCACCTCCAGCAGTGTGGGAAAGCTTTGGACTGAAAATATAGCGTAAGGCTTCTCAACTTTAGCCTGCATATAAATCACTAAGAGTTGTGTTAAAAATGCAGATCCAGGCCGGGCGTGGCGGCTCACGCCTGTAATCCCAGGACTTTGAGAGGCCGAGGCGGGCAGATCACGAGGTCGGGAGATGGAGACCATCCTGGCTAACATGGTGAAACCCCGTCTCTACTAAAAATACAAAAAATTAGCCAGGCGTGGTGGCGGGCGCCTGTAGTCCCAGCTACTCGGGAGGCTGATGCAGCAGAATGGCTTGAACCCGGGAGGCGGAGCTTGCAGTGAGCCCAGATAGCGCCACTTTACTCCAGCCTGGGTGACAGAGTGAGACTCCTTCCCCCTATCCGAAATAATAATAATTATAATAATAATAAATAATTCACATTAATGGATCAAGCCCTCAGAGATTCTGATTCAGTTGGTCTGAAGTAGATCCAATAATCTGTATTTTCAGCAACATGCCACAGTGCAGATTAAGGACAATAATATCAGAAACAATGATCTAGAAACTTTAGTTCTGGGCCACATGTATATTTACTCAATATTTTTGTTCTAATACATCATATAGATAGGTAGATAGACATAATTAAACTATTCTATGAATATGAAGCCATAAAATCATCACAGAAAAATTGTTTATAAACAAAATTGTTCCTAAACCTCTTTTAAATCACTCCTAAAATACAGTAGAATATTGTGACATATGAAAATTTGTATAGTGATGTAAACACAACCGATGGCTTAAGAATTATTTTGATATACCAAAGCATATCTAAGTACTAAAAGCAATTTTTTAAAAAAACATTAGAATTCTGAGATTGCATCAAGCTTAAAAGCTTCTGCATCCCCCAAGAAACAATTAGCAGAGTGAAAAGACAACCTATGACTTGTGGAATGAGAGAAAATATTTGAAAACCATACATGCGGCTCGGTGCCGTGGCTCAGGCCTGTACTCCCAGGACTTTAGGAAGCTAAGGTGGGCGGATCACTTGAGCTCACTAGTTCAAGACCAGCATGAGCAATATGGCGAAATCCCCTTCTCTACAAAAAAGTACAAAAATTAGCTGCACGTGATGGCATGCGCCTGAAGTCCCAGCTGCTGGAGAGACTGAGATGAGAGGATGACTTGAGCCTGAGAGGCAGAGGTTGCAGTGAACCGAGGTGGCGCCTCTGGACTCCAGACTAAGTGACAGAGACAGAATCTTCCCAAAATAAATAAATAAATAGAAAAGAAAAGAAAACCATACATCTATTAAGTGGTTTGCTATAGTCTGAATGCTTGCATCGCCTTCAAATTCATATGTTGAAACTTCATCCCCAATTTGATGGTATTAAGTCTTGGGGCCTTTGAAAATTGATTAGGTCATGATGACTCTGCTATCATGAATGAGATCAGTGCCCTTATGAAAGAGGTACTAGGGAGCTTGATTGTCCCTTTGCCTTTCCACTGCATGAGCATACAACTAAAAGCCGCCATATATGAGGAATGAACCTGCACCAGACACTGAATCTGCTGGTGTCTTGCTCTTAAACTTTCCAGCCACAAGAACTTCAGAAATGCATTCCTATTTACAAATTACCTAGTCTAATGTATTTTGTTATGGCAGCCTAAACTAAGACAGTGTTAATATCTCACATACACTGTAAGGAATTCAAACAACTCAATAGCAAAAAAAAAAAAAAAAAAAAAAAAAAAAAAAAAAAAATTTAAATGGGAAAACAGTTTCAATAAACATTTATCAAAAGAAAACATAGAAATGACCAATAGATATATGCAAACATGTTCAACATCACTAATTATCAAGGCAATGCACATCAAAAGCAAAAGAAGATATCATCTCACATCTGTTAGGATGGCTATTCTCAAAAGATAAAAGATAAGTGTTGGTAAGGATGTATAGAAAAGTGAACATTTGTACACTGTTGATAGAAATGTAAATAGATACAACTGTTGCAGAAAATAGTATGGAAGTTCCTCAAAAAATTAAAAAAAGAATTACCATGTATCTAGCAATTCCACTTCTGGGTATATTTTCAAAGGAAATAAAGTCAGTGTATTGAAGAGATATCTACACTCTCACTTTCATTGTGGCATTATTGACAATAGTCAAGATATGGAAATAATTTAAGTGTCTATTGATAATATATAGATGGATAAAGAAAATTTGTGTGTGTGTGTGTACAAATATGCATATACACACATATTCACACAAATTTTCTTCATTCATATGTTGTGTATGTGCATATGTATGCAAATATATACAGAGAGAGAGAAAAAAGTGAGTAATGCACTATACACATATTACCACATAATGATGTTTTGGTCACCAGTGAACCACATGTATGACAGTGGTCCCACAAAATTGTAATACCATACTTTTACTATACCTTTTATATATTTAGATATGTTTATATACACAAATACTTACACTTGTGTTACAATTGCCCACAGTATGCAGTACAGTAACATGCTGTACAAGTTTGTAGCCTAGGAGCAGTGGGCTATACCGTATACCCTAGATACGTAGTAAGTTATATCATCTAGGATGTGTAGGTACACTCTGATGTGCACATAAGGATGAAATCACCAAATGATGCATTTCTCAGAATGTATCCCTATTTCTAACTTATGTGTACATATATACTATGTATAAACAGGCCACAGATATGTACATACATCACACACATGTGCATACATTACACATATGCATTTACATCACCTATGTTACTATATGTTCATGCAATACATATATGTTAAAAATATATTACACACATATAATGGAATATTTTTCAGCCTTAAAAAAGAAGGAAATCCTACCATTTGCGACAGTATAGATGAAACTGGAGAGCATTATGCTATGTGAAAAAAGTCACACACAAGAAGGCGAATGCTACGTGATCTCACTTATATGTGAAATATAAAAAAAGCTAAACACATACAAGTAGAGAGTAGAATGGTGGTAGCAAGAGGCTAGGAATGGAAAGAAATGGGGAGATATTGGTCAAAGGATACAAAGTTTAAGTTATGCAAGATGAATAAGCTCTAGTGATCTAATGTACACCATGGTGACTATAATAAACAATACTTTTTTGTATATTTTAAATGTGCTAATCTTCCTAAGTATCTTACCACACACACAAAATAATGGTAACTGAGAGGTGATGGATATATTAACTAGCTTAATTCTTGGAAGAAAGTTACACATATATAAAATATCATATTGTACATTTTAAATATATATTATTTTTATTTGTCAATTATATTTCAACAAAACCAGGAGTAAAAAGGATTAGTATTCACACTATACTGCCATTAAATGAATTTGTAAATTTCTAATTATGAAAGTGGAATTGGTGGATAATTCTAAAATGACTATGCTTGCCAACAGAGTTTAATATTAATTCTATGTAACTGATCATGTTAATAGTTTCAAATATGTTTATATTAAATGCAATAATAATGTGGTAACACCTAAAACGGGGTCTGTTGCTTTGAAGATGCTCAATATGTTTTTTTCTAAATTTGAAAACAAAACCTAATTACAATGACTAACAGTTTCTATTTTGTTTTGTTTTGTAAATGCTGTGGATAACTTGATGACTAGGTTCAAAATTGTCCATCATTGCCTTCTCATCAAAATCTCATGTCACCGAGCATCTCTTTAAAGCAGTCAAGGACTGGTCTTATAACGTATTAGGCTCTCATTACAGGGTTAGACTATAAAAGCAACTATTGATGAATTAGAGACTTATTTGATGTGATTTGCCTGTAATGACATTTGGCCATTTTCCACTTTGGGTCTCAGTGTTCTCAATTAGAGGGTTTGAACTATATGGACTCAAAATTTTGTTGTCAGCTTTAAATTTCTATGATTTGACACAATTTTTATATTCAGAATTTTGTTGCCAGCTTTAAATTTCTATTATTTGACACAATTTTTTATATTCTTTTATGTTTTCTCCCAAGTTACCAACACCAGGTGACTACTTCCAGTGCCCAAACAGACAATTCATTTTTTCATTCTGAACCACACTTCAAAAGGCAGTATGGAAAAGTGGTTAAGGTCATAGTTATTAAAATAATTAATACCTGGATATTCAGACTGACAATACAAGTTGTTAACTCTATGATTTTGTGAGTAGTTATTCAGTCTTCTCCAAGTTATTTTTCTCAATTTAAATGGGTAAAATATTGCCTCCTTCTCACAGGTGTTGAAAAAATCAACCATTATAAAGAATTTATGATGCCTGTATTATAGTAAGCACTCACTGATTGACAGATGTTAGTTTAATTATTTTATCTTAAAATGGTCATTGCTGCCTCTCCTGAAACTGACTTCTTCACAATTTTTGTTTATATGAGAATCAAAAACACCTCAGAACAAAATCATGAATATCTCTGCAAAATTTGAATGCCAGCAATTCATTAGTTAGGATCCTGTTTATGCTTGTTAACAATAAAGACTGTTGGATTAAATGGAAGTCTTTCTACATTAAGAGAAATTACGCTTGTATTTTCCAAATATTTGAATTGCATTCATCACATTTTCCCATAGAAAGCAGGTTTTAAAAGCATTAATGTTTTGTCAATAGTGGTTATCTCTTTTAAAGTAATTTTACGTAAGAAATAAATTTGCTAATAGCCTGGTCATGACCTTATGTTAGCCCTGTTCTAATAAAATAGATTTGATTATTTACATTAATAGTAATGAAATTATATTGCATGAATTATGAAAAAATTCAAACATAAAAACAGTGCAAGGCAGTGGCATTATATTTTCATCTCAGGTTCATCGATTAATACCTTTTAAATATAAAGTTTATTACAAAAAACTTCCCCACGAGTGTAGCACAAAATATTCTTATAAGTTAGTTAAAATTTTAAAGATTGCTTTTCTAGCAAAAAAAAATTTTAAAAATCAGAATTATATGATGGAAATTTCTGTTCCAATATCCACAGATTCACTATCAGTTACAGAAATAATATATCAAATTAAAGACTCTTCAACAATAAATCTTAAAACTTGTAAATTTTGTCTATGACTTTTAAATTTTACTTTTGTGGTTAAATAGTAGCTTCATATATTTATGGGGATACATAAGATATTTTGGCACAGTCATAAAAGACATAATTACCACATCATGAAAATTTGGGCATCCATCCCCTCCAGCATTTATCTTTGTGTAACAAGCAAAGATATTTTTATTATTTATGTTATTTTAGTCATATCATCTATCAGTCCCACTGCTTGGTGTATATACCCAAAAGAAAGGGAATAAGTATATCAAAGAGATATATGCACTCCCACGTTTGCTGAAGCACTGTTCACAACAGCCAAGATTTAGAAGCAACGTAAGTGTCCCATTAACCGATGAATGGATAAAGAATATGTTGTACTTATACACAATTGAATACTATAAAAAAGAATGAGATTCTGTCATTCGCAATGACATGGATGGAAGTGGAGGTCATTATGTCAAGTCAAGGAACTTGTAACTTTTAAGCATAGGTCAGCAATTAGCATAACTCTCTTTCTAGAGGCATTTACATTAAAAAAAATTTAGATAAAGATTAACCTCAATTTTTTTGCTTTGCAAAATATAGCCATTTCTAATAGGGAGACATATAATAGGAAATTCTCAACTTACCTTTCCCTCACCACTCCAGTTCAGGTTTAGAAATGTCATTATAAGCAGGTATCTACACTTGATGATTTAGAAGAAATAATCAACTAAGTCCCACAATTTGGAAGCCTTGAACTACAAGAGATTTTAATGGTCTGGAGAATTTATGGTTTCCTAGGTTAGTAACTTCATGCCAAAACTATTTCAAATATAAAGGGAAACAAATTCCTTTGCTTATTATAATAAACTACCCACACAATTTACACTTATTCATCTCTTTAATTATACACAAAAATATATGTATATGGTATGTGTATATATAATATATATGTATATTCTTCCTCTATTTTGTGCCAACTGCTTGAAAATGTGTACTACAAATATCTGTTTTATTTTCGTAAAACATTTTTATCATCCTTCTTACATTTTCTGTTAATGTAGATTTAAATTAGTATTACTAACTAATAATATGAATGCATTATATTGATAGTGCTAATAGAACATAGACATGAAAATGGTATTCTCATTATATTCATGAATATAATGTATATCATTTTCTAACATTTGCAGAGTATCATCTAATATCTCCTTTTTTTCTTTTTTGATATGGAGTCTTTCTCTGTCACAAGGCTGGAGTGCAATGGCGCAAACTCAGCTCATTGCAACCTCCACCTCTCCAGTTCAAGTGATTCCCTTGTCTCAGCTTCCCGAGTAGCCGGGACTACAGGTGCACTAATTTTTTGCGTTTTGGTAGAGACGGGGTTTACCACGTTGGCCAGGATGGTCTCAATCTCCTGACCTCATGATCCATCTGCCTTGGCCTCCCAAAGTGCTGGGATTACAGGTGTGAGCCACCATGCCCGGCCAATATATACATTTTAATTAAAGAGATTTATGACTGTATATGGATTATATCAGAACATTTGTGTTTTCATTCTATTGTCTAAATTTTGTCTGTGACATTATTTTAGTGGGTTACAATTCTTTGTATAACACATTAATATCTCAATTATAAAACACCTTATGACCCTTTGTGCAACTCAGACTATTTCTTCACAGAAAAAATATAGAAACAGAGGAAAACTTTATATTTTTGTCAATCCAGAAATGTCAGATGTGAAACTGGATCCCTAACTTTTCCTTGAAGAGCAAGTTCTGCTTCTGGGAAGGCATGGTTCAGGGATAAATAAGGACATCCCTGTTCTAGAAGGCAGGCTGTTCTCTGTCAGATACAAATGATCCCATGAGAATGAAGGAGATAATTAAAGGGGGAAAAATTGATCTGTCATTAGGCTAAAGTAATGCTTCAGACCACCTTCTATTTAGATCCCACATTTATGCTCTGAGATTTAGCAGCCCTGAGTAGTATCTCTTTGTAGAGTTTATGTAACTGAGGGAGGAGACTTAATATCAGAAAACAGAAATGTAGGAATGCCTCAGAGCAGAAAAGATTCTGCCTTCAGCACATACACAAATGGGAAGATAGCATTTAAATTAATATAGTCTTTGCTGTAGCAAGTTTTCTTTTCTCCATTCACAGGCTTCTATTTACCTGTATTTCCTCCCTTTGGCAATTTAGAATTTTGTTCTTTTGTACAGAAATAAAACAATAAAATAAAACAAACTAGGATTCACGAAGTATTCACCCCTTGGAAATAAAGGAGCATCACCTTATTGTATGCCTCCTAATGAATTCATCAACTTAGCTTACATTTCTACTGAAAATTGCAATACATCAACTTGAAAAATGCCCTTTATTTATGAAGTAAACTTTGTACATTACACACAGATTTAAAAAGGGAAGCAATTCCACAGCCTCAAATTCAATGAAATTAGAGATCCCACCATATCTTCGTGGTCTGGAAGCAAATTGCAACCTATTTTGCAGAAGTTTTATGTTGGAATACAATAATAGCAAAGTGCTGGATCTTACCTTCAGGCCAACTTCAACATAGCATTTTAAAAATCATACTAAAAATGACAATAGCCTGAATAAATAGAATGTGTTTTCTTTGTGACATCTCAAAGTGTTTGTCCTAAATTATCTCATTTATTTTCATGACATATTTCTATAGGGAGAGGAAATTAGTTTTGTATAATTTTAGTCTACAACTGACCAAACAACTTTCAGAAGATCCTGTGACATTCTGGCACTGAAAGTGATAGCCAACTGGCTGCATGCTTGGTAGGCCAACAATAGCTGGGCTCTCTAATAGACACCTTTCAGTTTGGAGAAGAGTTGGTTTTATAGGGAAAGTAGAGTAGGTGATTGCCTAATAAATGGGAAAGATGTCAAGCAAGATGGCCAAACAGAAGGCTTCATAGATCTCCCTCCTGGAAAGGACACAAATTTAACCACTATCTCCACATATCCAAAGCACATTTATAAGAACCAAAAATTAGATGAGCGCACACAGTACCTGATTTTAACTTCATATTGCTGAAAGAGGCACTGCAATTGTGTAGAAAAGGCAGTCTTGAATTGCCAATCGCCTTCCATCTGCTAACTTCCTGCTAATATCCCAGCAGTGACCACGTGGTGTGCAGAGAGAATCTATGAACTTGGCAGAGGGAGGGCGCAGCAATTATAAGACATTGCATTGAACTCAGTGCTGCCTTGCCATGGCAGAAAGCAAAATGAGGCTGAACTCAGCTGATGGCACCCCACGGAGTGGGTACTTAAACCATCCCTAGTAAGAGGAGCATCACCCATCTAAGCAATTGGAAGTTCCAGCAAGCATTGCCACTGAGGGCTGAAGTGCTCTGGCAGCTCTAAATAAATTTGAGAGACAATCTAAGCCACAAGAACTGCAACTTCCAGATGAGTCCTAGTGCTGAACTGGGCTCAGACCCAGTGCACTTGGGGTGCATGCAGTCTACTGAAACATCAGCTGGGGCAACTAAGGGAATGTTCATGCCACCTCTTCCTCAACCCCAGGTCGCATAGCTTGTGGCTCCAAAAAAGATTCCTTCCTTCCACTTGAGGAGAGGAGAGGGAAGAGTTAACAAGAGTTTCTCTTGCATTTTGGATACCAGCTAAGCCACAACAGCATAGGGCACCAGAGTAATGAGGCCCCTTTCCAGGCCTTGGCTCCTGGAAGACATTTCTAGACAAGCTTGATGGGAACCAGACACAAGGGAACCAGTTATCTTAAAGGAAAGGGCCAATTCCCAGCAGGACCCATCATCAACTGACTAAAGGACCTCTGGGCCCTGAATAGTGAGCAGTAATACCCAGGTAGTAACACCAAAGGTATTGGGTGAGCCTCTGAGATTTGCTGATTTCAGGTGGGACTCAGCACATTCCCATATGTGATGGTTAAAGGAAGAGACTCTGCTTGAGAAAAGTTGAAGGAGAAGGAAAGAGGATTTTGTCTTCCATGTTAAGTACCAGCTCAGCCACAAGGGAGTAGAGAACCAAATGAGATCCTGAGGTCCCTAATTCTAGGTGTTGCCTCTTGGATGGCATTTCTAGACCTGCCCTGGGAAAGAAGGGAGTCCACTACTCTGAAGTGTGAGTCCCAGGTCAGGCAGCATTCACTGCAAGCTGACTAAAGGGTCTTTGGGCTCTAACGAACATTGGTGGAAGCCTTGGAGTACCTCCCATTCCCTCTGCTCATGATGGCCATGGAGTGAAGCTCCTGTTCCTGTTGAAAGGGGAAGAAAAAGTGAGAAGAACCACAGCTTGTGGTTTGAGTGCCAAATCAGCCATAGTAGAACACCAGGGAGACTTCTAAGATGTTTGACTTCAGTTCCTGACCCCCAGATAGCACCTCCGGACCCATCCAGAACCTGGGTGAACTCACCTCCCGAGAGAGAGAGAAAAAAAAACAATCCTGGCTGGTTTCACCACCTGATGATTGTAGAGTCTCAGGGCCTTGAGTAAACACAGGTGGTAGTCAGGTAGTGGTTATAGTGAGCCTTGAGTGAGACCCAGTGCATCAGGCCTTAGCCGACATGATACCAGTTGTGGTGGTCACAGGGATGTTTGTGTCACTCCCCCCACCCCCGCCAGCTTCAGATGGGTCAGAACAGAGGAATAGACTCTATTTGTTTGGGAAAAAAAAGAGTGGAACTAAGAATCTCTGCCTAGTAATCTATGGAATTCTTCTGGACCTTATGCAAGACCATCAAGTTGGTACCTCTAGGAGTACACAAGAACTATAGTGTTACTGGGCTTGGGGTGCCCCCATAATGCAGATGCAGCTTAGATCTCAACACTCAAGTCTTTTCAAATGAGTTATTGGCCTTAAAGAAGAGGTAGAAAAAGAGATAGGAGTAGAAAGATTACTTCAAGGGAAAATAACAGAGAACTTCCCAAACCTAAAGAAAATATCAATATCCAAGTACAAGAAGGTCATAGAACACAAAGCAGATTTAACCCAAGGAAAATTACATCAAGGCATTTAGTAATCGAACTCCCAAAGGTCAAGGATAAAGAAAGGATTCTAAAAGCAGCATGAGAAAAGAAACAACATGCAATGGAGCTTCAATATAACAGACATCAGACTTTTCAGCAGAAACCTTACAGGCCAGGAGTGAGTAGTATGACATATTTAAAGTGCTGAAGGAAAAAGTCTTTTATCCTATGTATTAGTCCGTTCTTGTATTGCTGTAAAGAACGACCTGAGACTGAGTAATTTATAATATAAAGAGGTTTAATTGACTCACAGTTCTGCAAGCTGTACAAAAAGCATGGCTGGGGAGGCCTCAGGAAATCTACAATTATGGCAGAAGGTGAAGGGGAAGCAAGCACATCTTACATGCCCAGAGAATGAGGAAGAGGACGAGCAGGGAGATGCTACACACTTTTAAACAACCAAATCTTGTGAGAAGTCACTCATTATTACAAAAACAGCAAGAGGGAAGTCCACCCCATGATCCAATCACCTCCTACCAGGCCCCTCCTCCAACACTGGGGATTACAATTCAACATGAGATTTGGGTGGGGGCACACATATCACCCTAGAATACTATATTCAGTGAAAATATCCATCAAACATGATTGTTCCTACAATAAAGACATTTGTAGACAAACAAAACCTGAGGGATTTTATCAACATCAGAGCTGTCCTACAAGAAATGCTAAAGATAGTATTTTAATAAGGAAAATAAATGTTAGTGAGGAATAAATCATGTGAAGGTACAAAACTCATTGGTAGTAGTAAGTACACAGAGAAACACAGTATATTGTAATATGGTAGCTGTATGTGTAAACTACTCTGAATAAAAAGATCAAAGAGTGAACCATTCAAAACTAACAACTGCAACATTTGAAGACATAGTACAATAAGATATAAATAGAAACAACAAAAAGTTAAAAAGCAGGGGAGCAGAGTTATGGTGTAGAATTTTTATTGATTTTCTTTTGTTTGTTTATTTATGAAATAATGTTATCACCTTGAAATAATGAGTTATAAGATAGCATTTGCGAGTCTCATTGTAAACTCGAGTCAAAAAATACGGAATCAATACACACACAAAAAAATAAAAAGCAAGAAATTAAATTATACCACCAGAGGAACTCACCATTACTAAAAGGAAGACACAATGGAAAGAGGAGAGGACTACAAACAACTAGAAAACAACAAGAAAGCAGGAGTAAGTCCTTATTTATCAATAACGACATTGAATGTAAGTGGACTAAACTTCTCATCAAAAGATATAGTGACTGAATGGATAAATAAATAAGACCCAATGATCTGTTCCTTATAAGAAATACATTTCACCTGAAAGGACTCACAGAAACTGAAAATAAAGAGTTGGAAAAAGTTATTCTATGCCAAAGGAAACCAAAAAAGAGTAGGAATAGCTATACTTACATCAGACAGAATAGATTTCAAGACAAAACCTATAAGAAGAGGCAAAGTACATCACTATATAATGATAAAGTGGTCAATTCAGCAAGAGGATATAACAGTTGTAAATATGGGATCAGGTGTGATGGCTCATGCCTGCAATTCTAGCACTTTGGGAGGTCGAGTTGGGCAAATCACTTGAGCTCAGAAGTTTGAGACCAGCCTAAGAAACATGGTAAAATCACATCTCTATAAAATATACAACAATTAGCTTGATGTGGTGATGCATGCCTGTAGTCTCAGATATTTGGGGCAGAAGGATCGCTTGAGCCCAGGCGGTACAGGTTGTAGTGAGTGGTGATTGTGCCACAGCACTCCAGCCTGGGTGTCAGAGTAAGACCCTGTCTCAATATATAAATAAATAAATAAATAAATAAATAAATAAACAAACAAACAAACAAACAATTGTAAATATGTATGCTTCCAACATTGGAGCACTCAGATATATAAATCATATATTATTACAGCTAAAGAGATACCTCAGTACAAAAATAACTGGAAACTTCAACACTCCACTTTCAGCATTGGACAAATCTCAACAAACACTGTACTTAATCTGCACTATAGACCAAATGGACCTAAAATTTATTTACAGAACATTTAACTCAATAGCTACAGAATACAAATTCTTTTCCCCAGCACATGGATCATTCTCGAGGATAGACAATATGACCACATGTTAGGTCATAAAACTAGTCTTAAAACATTCAAAATATTGAAATAATATAGAGCATCATCTCTGACCACAATGGAGTAAAACTAGAAATCAATTAAAAGAGGAATTTTGGGAACTATACAATCACATGGAAATTAATATGCTCCTAAATGACCAGTGGGTCAATGAAGAAACTAAGAGGAAAACGGAAAAATTTCTTAAAACCAATGATAATGAAAAAAAAAAAAAAAAAAAAAACATACCAAAACCTATGGGATACAGTGAAAGCAGTGCTAACAGGGAAGTTTATAGCTCTAAGTGCTCGTATCAAGAAAGAAAAACTTCAAATAAACAATCTGATGATATATCTTAAAGAACAAGGAAAACAAAAGCAAATGCAACACAAAAGTAGTAGAAAAAATGGAATAATAAAGATCAGAGCAGAAATAAATAAATAAATCTGAAATGAAGAAAACAATACAAAACAAAATTTTGTTTTTTCCAAAAGATAAACAAAATCTACAAACCTTAAGGCAAACTTCGAACAAAAGAAAGAAGGCCCAAATAAATAAAATCAGAGATGCAAAAAGGAAACATTACAACAATATCACAGAAATTCATGTGATCATTAGTGGATACTATGAGCAACCCCTTGGAAAATCGAGAATAAATGGATAAATTCCTAGATGTATACAATCTATGAAGATTGGACCCTGAAACATTTAAAGAACAACTAATACAATCATACTCAAATTGTTCTGAAAAACAGGAGGAGATAATACTTTCAAACTCATTCTGTGATGGCTAGTATTACTGTGATACTGAAACCAGGCACACACACATCTAAAACAGAGACCTATAGACCAATATAACTGATGAGTATTGATGCAAAACTCTCTACAAAACACAAGAAGATCAAGTTCAACAATACATTAAATGATCATTCATCATGACCAAGTGGGATTTATTCGAGGCATTCAAGGATAGTTGAACATATGCAAATCAATTAATGTGATACACCATATCAACAGAATGAAGAACAAAAATCATATGAAAATTTCAATTGATGCTGAAAACGCATTTGATAAAATTCAACATCCTTTCATGATAAAAACCCTCAAAACATGAATATAGAAGGAACATATCTCAACATAATAAAAGCCATACATGACAGACCCATGGCTATTATCATACTGAATGGAGAAAAACTTAAAGCCTTTTCTCTAAGATGGTGAACGCTATGAGGATACCTACTTTCACCACTTTTATTCAGCGTAGTACTGGAAGTGCTAGCTAGAGCAATCAGATACAAAACAGATATAAAGGCCAAAATCGGAAAGAAATGAGTCATATTATCTTTGTTTGCAGATGATATGAACTTATATTTGGAAAAGCCTAAAGACTCCATTAAAAAACTGCTAGAACTGATTAAAAAATTAAAATCCATAGCATATCTTTATGCCAACAGCAAGCAATCTGAAAAGGAAATTAAGAACATAATTTCACTTACAATGGCTGCAAATAAAATAAAATGCCTAGGAATTAAACAAAGAAGTGAAAGATCTCTACCACGAAAACTATAAAAAATGATGTAAAAAAATTAAAGACACAAAAAATCGAAAGATATTTTATGTTCATGGTTTCGAAGAATCAATATTGGTAAATTGTTTCTGCTACCCAAAGCAATCTACTGATTTAATGCAATCTCTATAAAAATACTGATGCCATTCTTAACAGAAATAGGAAAAAAAAAAAAACTATCATAAAATATATATGGAACCATAAATACCCAGAATAGTCAAAGCTATTAAAAGCAAAAAGAACAAAACTGGAGAAATCACATCATCTGACTTCCAATTATAGTACTGAATGATAGTAACCAAAACAGCATGGTGCTGGCATAGAAACTGATGCATGGTTAGTAGAACAGAATAGAGAACACAGAGATATATCTATACATCTACAGGACACTCATTTTTTACCAAAGTCCCAAGAATAAACATTGGGGAAATGACTGTCTCTTCAATAAATGGTGCTGGGAAAACTTGATATCTATATGCAAAATAATGAAACTCCACCCTTATCTCGCATCATATACAAAAGCCAAATAGAAATGGAATAAATACTGCAATCTAAGAACTCAAAATATGAAACTACTAAAAGAAAACCTTGAGGAAATTTTTCAGCACATTGGACTTGGTAAAGATATTTTGAGAAACACCCTACAAGCACAGGCAATCAAAGCAAACATGGAAAAACGGGATCACATCAAGTTATAAACTTCTGCACAGCAAAGGAAACAATCAACAAAGTGAAGAGACACCCACAGAATGGGAGAAAATATTTCCAAACCACCCATCAGACAAGAGATTAATTAACAGAATACATAAGTAGCTCAAACAACACTATAGGAAAAAATCAATAATCTAATTTAAAAATGGGTGAAAGACCTGACTAGACATTTCTCAAAAGAAGACATACAAATGGCCAATAGGTATATGAAAATATGCTTTATATTACTAATCATCATAGAAATGCAAATCAAAACTACAATGATATATCATTTCACCCCAGTTAAAATGGCTTTTATCCAAAGGTGGGGCAATAACAAATGCTGGAGAGGATGTGGAAAAAAGGGAACCCATGTACATTGTTGGTAGGAATGTAAATTAGCCATTATGGAGAACAGTTTGGAGGTTCCTCAAAAAACTGAAAATAGAACTACCATACAATGCAGCAATCTCACTCCTAGGTACACATGCAAAAAAAAAAAAAAAAGGAAATCAGTATAGCAAAGAGATATCTGCACTTACTTGTTTGTTGCTGCACAGCGGTTAAGATTTGGAAGCAACCTAAGTGTCCATCAACAGATAAATGGATAAAGAAATGTGGTACATATACACAATGGTATATTATTAAGCCATAAAAGGAATGAGATCCTGTCATTTGCAACAACATAGACGGAACTGAAGGTCATTATGTTAAGTGAAATAAGCCAAGCACAGAAAGACAGACTTGGCATGTTCTCACTTATTTGTGGATGCTAAAAATTAAAATAATTGAACTCATGGAGATACAGAGTAGAAGGATGGTTACCAGAGGCTGCAAAGTGTAGTGGGGGTTTTGGGGAAATTGAGAATAGTTAATAGTTACAAAAGGTATTTAGAAAGAACGAACAAGACTGAGTATTTGCCAGCACAACAGAGTGACTACAGTCAAAAATAATTTAATTGCACATTTAAAAATAACTGAGAGTAATTGGATTGTTTGTAACACTAAGGATAAATGCTTGAGATGATGGATATCTCATTTATTCTGATGTGATTATTACACATTCCATATTCATATCAAAATAGCTCATGCAACCCATAAATGTATACACCTACTATGCACCCACAAAAATGTTTAAAGTGCAATATATGGCAAAATTCTAATTGTTAATAGTATTAAGCTAATATTATCAATGCTAATCCATGAACGCACCCACTATCAAAGCACAATATGTTCTAATATATAAAATTTCACTGTTGGGATTTATGTAACAAGGTCTTACATACACTGTGTTACATTTAGTATTTCAGATATCACAGGTACTGCCCTACAAGTTACATGTTCATTTATAAATAATTATAAAGATCTCAGCATGATAATTTTATCAATAATTTTATTAATTATTAGTTTTCAATAGAAGAGAAAGGCACCAATTAGTTTCGGATAGGACAGATAAAATTAAGATTTTCCTAAGATTTTCATAATTAAGCTGCCATTTATTCTAATATTGTAATAGGTCTGAACAAGGAGAACCAAAGACATTTAGGCAAAGGTGGGTCTTTGGAATTCAAGAGAAGTGGCAAGAAGGCATAGCAGAGAGTACAGTAAGGAAGGAACTTTTATCAAAAGAAAAGTTAATGAAAACATACTATAATAATTTTCAGTATTTTTGCATATCTTTAGAGCTATAAATGAGACTTCTGTAACTCTGAGTTTTGTAGGTTGTTCAGGCCTTGTGCTTTGGTACTTAACTTATATCTAGAATTGCTCTCTGGTGAGCATGTGGAACCAAACACATGAGTAAATTCAAGAATATCTAAGCAATTTTGACTTACATTCTGGTCCAAAACAATGTCCATGTATTTTGGAAGTTTGCCAGAACAGAGTGACATCTCCGGACAATGTAGACTGTGGTAGCTATGTGGTAGCCACCATTCAAGAGAAATTAGTTATGTAAACCAAGTTCACTATCATTAGGGATATCACAACTACTACAAGATTATTTTATGTATAGCAAAAAAGATATTCAAATAGTCTTTGCTTTATTTAAACTCTATGGACTAAATAAGTGAAGGGCCAAAATACCCAAAACCATATCCATCTTTCCACTTAGTACAAGAAAAAATGTCATATTGCCATGAAAATTTACAAATGAAGACACTTATCTAGGAAAAATAAAAAACATATCTCCTGTCCACCAGAAGCTAGTTAATTTTTTATCTCACTAAATACAATCTGATTTTTTTCTGTTTGTTTTCTATGACTATTGCAAGATAGAACATTTCTTCACATGCCGTCGTCTTCCTCACACTAAATTCTCCTTAATATTTTTTCTCTTTCTCCACTCTTTATATATATATATATATATCGCCAAAGGAAACAAGCATAAATTAAGCCAGAAATCTCTTTAGGACTGCTCTCCAGAGACAAACTTTTTTTCTGCCTAAAGTCTTTAGTAAAATGATATACTTTAATTTTCAACATAGTCTTACTCCCAATCTCATAGTTATGTCCTACGTTTTTATTTATCCCTGGGCTTGGATTCTGGCCCATCTCCTTGTTAGTAATTTCACTGAGAGAAAAGTATTTAGATACCTGAATATAATTTAACACACATAATGGAATAGGGATAAAAGCCTAAAACCTCCTTCTTACAATAAATTATAAAAATAAGAATAAATTATTAAAAATGAAAATACCTAAATCAGTGCCTAATAAAGGAGGTGCTAAGTGAATGGTGGCTTTCTCTGTTTTAGTTCAAGGGGAAAATAGCATGTGCTTTGAAAAATCAAGGTGATGAGACAGACAGTGCTTTAAGTTTAAAATGAGAATAATAATATTTAAATACCTGCTCTATCATTTAATAGCTATTGACCTCAAGTCATTTAAAATCCCTGGATCTCAGTATTTTTCCATGTAAAACAAGGATAATACCTTTTTTTGCTTCCATTATGAAATTATTGTAAGAAAAAATTAAATGAGAGTATTTTAAAATATACAGCTTTATTATTGTTGCCTTATCTATTAATTAATCTACTAGGCATTTCTGAGGCTGCAAACAGATAAAATAATAGAGCATCGGTCTCTGTTTTCAAGGCTCTTAAAAGAAAGCATCAAAAAAAGATTTATTTGTGAGAAAAATGAGATAATCCAATGAGGTGAAACTGAGACCGTTAAAAAATTTATAAACTCTTCATCTCAGAGTAACAGTCAGCTAGGGTCATCTTTTCTGGCATTAAAATCTATTATAAAAGTGTATTAATAGCACAAAATCACAAATTCTCTCTAGCCTTTGTAAACGACTTTCTCAAAAAAGAAATGCTCTGCTTAAATACATCTGTACTTCCTGTGGAAAGGCTGTTTTTCTCTCAGTTACATAAAAATCTAGAAGTTATCTTTTTCACTTTGATATCTGCCTGTCAGTTTCTGGGACTTACTGTGCTGGAACACTATCTCAGACCATCAACAAATACTACATTTCCAGATCTTTAGCATTTATTGTTCCTGACATCTCTTGAGGCCACTGCCGGTACTTGCTTTCAGCCTCTCTGAATTAAACTGCCCAAACTTTCATTAGGAGTCAAACCAGAGGAAGTGGCATTCTGTAGATATCATGAGGTCCCCATCTATCTAAACATCTGTGCTGAAATTTTTTGCCACAGGGTCTTGCATTGATCATTAGCTAGGATAAATCCCAAAATACTGTGTTTTCTAATGAGAACCAGAACACGGCTTTGAACCCAGAGTAGATGAGATAACAGAAATGTTGCATAATTACAACGTATCTGCAGAATAAATTCATCTATGTTCATTTTTGGAAAGAAGACTATTCTTGTTTCTTTTATCATTTTCTTGTGCAGTGTGCAGCTTTATGAAGGATAAAGCCAAAGATCATTTATTTCTATAATATAAATACATCATCTTATTTCAACAAAGATATCTTCTGGCTTACATATATACCATTGAAATTATATTACAATATATACACAAATCATGATTTGTTATATTATTACATACTTGCTTTAGGTTTACTGGCAAATTTTCTTTAAGTATTTTTGTAATATATTTATCTATTCAAATTACATGGTAGGATTCTTAGCATCATACACTTAGAAATCATGTGGACTATTCCCTATTATTTTACAGAAGAAAGTGAAGCTTATAATGAAGTGAATTACCCAAGATTACTCTTCTAGTTAGTAAAAACTTATTTTCTCATATTCAGTCAATAGATTTTTACTGCAAAATGCTGCCTGTCTCGGGGAGGGATCATTTTTTATTATTTCCTGAGGTTATTTTTTCTATTCCCTATATTCTTCACCCTCTATCATGTCAGTAAGAAAAATAAGCATATTTTTGTTGTATATATTCAAGCTGTGGTTAAAAGAATGGTTTAAATAATGGAAGGACATTAAAATGTGAGATTAATAGGCAAAATTCACATATAATTTTAATAAAAATCTGTTGAAGACAGATATGGGAAACCACATTTTGTATCAATGTTTATTCATAAATAGTAATCTATTTGAAACCTTCAATAACAATGTTTACTAAGCAAGTACCCTTATAAATGCTTTGATAATTTCACCTAGTATCAAGATAATTCTATTGCTTAGGTTTTATTTCTATCATTCCTTTAAAATTTTTATTTTTAATTATTGTCATACATAATAATTGTATATACTTATGGGGTACATGTGATGTTTTGATACAGAGATACAATGTATTATGATCAAATCAGGGTAATTGGGGTATCTGTCACCTCAATCATTTTTCATTTCTTTGTGTTAGGAACATTCCAATCCCACTCTTTCAGTTATTTTAAGATGTACAATAAATTATTGTTAACTATAGTCATCCTATTGTGCTACTGAATACGAAATCTTAATCATTCTATCTAACTGTATTTTTAAGCCCATTAACCATCCCCACTTTATCCTTCTCTCCCCACTACCCTTCCCGGTATGTGGTAACCATCACTGCATTCTATAGCTGTATGAGCTCAATTTATTTTTTTTTTTAGCTCTCACATATAAGTGAGAACATCCAGTATTTGTCTTTTTGTGACTGGCTTATTATACTTAACATAATGACCTCCAGTTTCATCCATGTTGTTGCAAATGACAAGTTCTGAGTCATTTTATGGCTGAATGATATTCCATTGTATTTACGTACCATATTTTCTTTGTTCATTCATCTGTTGATGGACACAGGTTGCTTCCATATATTGGCTTTATGAATAGTGCTGGAATAAACATGGGAGCTCAGATATCTCTTGGATATACCGTTTCCTTTCTTTTGAAATTATATCCAGCACTGGGATTACTGGATCATATGTAGTTTTATCTTTAGTTTTTGAAGAATCTCCTTACTGTTCCCCATAGTGGCTGTACTAATTTACCTTCTCACCAATAGTGTATGAAGGTTTCCCTTTCTGCACATCCTCACCAGCATTCAATATTGCCATCTTTTGGTTAAAAGCCTAGCAAGGGTAAGATGGTATCTCATTATAGGTTTGATTTGCATTCATCTGATAATTAGTAGTGTTGAACATTTTTTCATATAACTTTTGGCCATTTGTATGTCTTCTTTTCAGAAATGTCTATTCAGATCTTTTTCCCATTTTAAATTTTTTTTTTATTTTAATTGTGGTAGTTGCGTAGTAGTTACATATATAGGGCACAGGAGATATTTTGATACAGTCTTGCAATATGAAATAAGCACATCATGGAGAATGGGGTATCTATCTCCTCAAGCCTTTATCCTTTGAGTTATGAACAGTCAAATTATACTCTAAGTCACTTAAAAATGTACAATTAAGTTATTGTACACTGTTGATGTGAATGTAAATTAGTAAAACCACTATATAGAACAGTTTGGAGGTTCTTTGAAAAATTAAAAATTGAGCTACCATATGATGCAGCAATTCCACTACTGGGTAGATGCCGAAAACAAACAAACAAAAAAAAGGAAATATGTATATCCAAAAGTTGTCTACACTCCTACGTTTGTTGCAATACTGTTTATGATAGATGAGACTTGGAAGCAATCTAAGTGTCCATCAACAGATGAATGAATAAGTAAATTGTGGTAAATTATTTTTTAGTTTTAATTTTTATAGAGTTAGGGATACAAATGTAACTTTGTTACATGGATATATTGATTAGCGGCTTTTAGTTTACCCATCACCTCAATAGTGTCCATTATACGCAATAGCTAATTTTTCATCCCTCATCTCCCCTTCCATTATCCTGTGTTTTGGAGTTTCCAATGTCTATTATTCCATTCTGTATGTCCATATGTACCCATTGTTAAGCTTTCACTTATAAGTGAGGACATGTAGTATTTGACTTTCTGTTTCTGCATGATTTCATTTAGGATAATGGCCTCCAGTTCCACCAATGTCAGTGCAAAAGACATAATTGCATTTTTTATAACTGAGTAGTATTCTAGTGTTCTGTGGTATCTAAGTGTGTGTATATATATATATATATATATACACACACACACACACACATACACACATACATGTGTATACATACGGGTGTGTGTGTGTGTGTATATATATATATATGCAATTATTGCCATTACTTTTAATGGCAAAAGCTGCAATTTATTGCTATTATGCTCCAATTACGTTTGTACCAGCCTATACTAACTTACATTCCAATCAGCAGTTTCTGAGGGTTCCCCTTTCTCCATATCTTTATCAGGATTTGTTTTTACCTTTCTTTTGAATAAAAACATTTTAACTGGGGTAAGATAACATCTCATTGTAGTTTTGATTTGCATTTCTCTTCTTATTAGTGATATTAAACATTTTTTTCATGTCCCTGTTGGCCATATATGTGTCTTCTTTTTTATTTGATTTTTATGATTTGATTTTATTTATTTTTTATGAAAGATAGGGGCCCAGTTTCATTCCTCCACATACAGATACACAGTTTCTTCAGCAGTATTTATTTAAAACAAAAAACAAAAAACTGTCCTTTCCCTGATGTACATTTTGGCACCTTTGTGAAAAATGAATTTCCTGTAAATGTAAGGATTTTTTTCTGGGTTCTCTTCTCTGTTTCACTGGTTTATGTGCCTGTTTCTACATCAGTACATGCTGTTTTTGTTACTATAGTTTAATAGTATAGTTTGAAGTCAGGTAATGTGATTCCTCCAGCTTTCTTCTTATTGCCCACGATGGCTTTGACTATATTCTGGGTCTTTTGGGGTTCCGTATACATTTTTAAAATTATTTTTAATTGAGAATTGACATTGGAATTTTAAGAGGTATTGCTTTGAATTTGTAGATTGCTTTATTTAACATGCACAGTTTAACAATATTGATTCATCTAGGACTATCTTTTCATTTTTTTGTGTGTCTTCTTCCATTTCTTGCATCAATGTTTCCATTTTTATTATAGGGATCTTTCACTTCTTTGGTTAATTTTTAGGTTTTTTATTTTATTTGTAGCTGTTATAAATGAACTTACTTGCTGGGTTTCTTTTTCAGATTGTTTGCTGTTGCCATACAGAAATGGTACTGATTTTTGTATGCTGATCTTGTTTACCGCATACAATTTTACCAAATTTATCAGTTCTAATGGTTTTTTTGGCGGAATCTAGGTTTTTCCAAATAAAAGATTATATTGTCTACAAAGATAATTTTATTTCTTCCTTTTTAATTTGTTTTTTTTTTTATTTCTTTCTCTTGTCTGATTATGATGGCTATGACTTCCAGAACTATGTTATTGATAAATGAAAGTGGCAAAAGTGTGATATCCTCATCTTTTTCCATACTTACAGGATCTTCAGATTATTCCCCTGTTTATTATGACACTAGCTGTGGGTTTGTCATATATAGTTTTTATTGTGCTGAGATGTGTTTTTTCTATATCCAGTTTTTTTGAGAGTATTTTTTATCATGAAGCGTTGTTGAATTTTAGTATGCTTTTTGGCAGAAATTGAAATGATCACATTGTTTTTGTCTTTCATTCTGTTGATGTAACATATCACATTTACTGATTGTGTATGTTGAACCATCCCTGCATCCTTGGGATGAATACTACTTGGTCATGATGAAGGATCTATTTGATGTGTTGCTGAATTCAAACTGTTAGTGTTTCATTGAGAATTTTAGCATCAATATTCATCAGATATATTAATCTTTAGTTTTCTCCTGTGTTGTGTCTTTTTCTGGTTTTAGTATCAGGGTAATATTAGTCTCACAGAATACATTCGGAAGTATTGCCTCCTCCTCAATGTTTTTGAATAGTTTGTGTAGGATTAGCGTTAGTTCTTCTTTAAATGTTTGGCAGAATTCAGCAGTGAAGCCATCAAGTCTTGGGTTTTTCTTCAAGGGGAGACTTTTTAAGTATTATTATTGCTTCAATCTCATTACCTGTTTTTGTTCTATTTCAATTTTGAATTTCTCTGTGGTTTAATCTTGGTAGGTTGTATGTGTTTAGTAACTTATATATTTTCTTGAGGCTTTCCAGTTTATTGACATATAGTTGCTCATAGTAGTGTCTAATGATCCCTTGAATTTCTGTGTTATCAAATGAAATGTCCCCTTACTCACCACAGGTTTGAGTTATTTGGATCTTTTTTTTTTCTTAGTCTGGTAAAAGTTTCTCAATAATTTTGTTTATCTTTCCAAAAAGCAACTTTTCATTTCATTGACTTTTTTGTATTTTTAGTCTTCATTTTGTTTATTTCTGCTCTGATGTTTATTATTTCTTTTCTTCTTCAACTAATTTTGGATTTAGGTTCTCTTTCTTTCTGAGTTCTTTAAGATGCATCATTAGGTTATCTGAAACTTTTTTTTTTTTTTTTTACTTTTCTGATGCATAATAGATGTTTATCACTATGAACTTCCCTGTTAGTACTGCTTCTGCATTTCCATTTTCATTTGATTTAAAAGTTTTTTGAATTTTCTTCTTAATTTTTCATTGACCTTGTTGTTGTTCAGGACCATATTGTTTAATTTCCATGTGTTTTATACTTTTCAAAGTATCTCTTGCTATTAATTTCTAGTTTTATTCTATTGTGGTCAAAAATATATTTGATATAATTTTCTTTATTTTAATTTTTGAGACTTGTTCTGTGGCCTAACATATAGTCTATCCTTGAAAATGTTCCCTGTGCTGAGGAGAAAAATGTATATTCTACAACTGTTACTTCTTTTTGCAGAAGAGGAAAATGAGTTGCTATATAACTTCACAATTAAAATGTATATGGCATTTTAATAGTATAAATGTTTATTTTAATGAATTTTACATGTTTAAATATCTAAGATATGCAGCACATGTATATCATATGTCCCATAATTACACATTTGTCTTAATATAACTCTGTGTTCATGTGATCCCTATTTTTCTATATTCTATGATCTTTGATGGAAATACGGAGGTATCTCAGAGGATACCTAAGTAAAAGTTAGTCACATAATTAGCCTGCAATAAATATTAAAACAAATAATAAATAATTAAATAACAAGCATTTGCTATAAATGGGGTAAAGAACAGTATTGCAATGGCTGTTCAGTTTTCCTCCTTATAGAACTATTGTTCTCCCTAAAAACTTCCAGCTCCAAGACAACAGTTAATTTTTTTATTTACCTGTAACTCATCTTTAGTAAGCTTGGAAACAATCGGTTTATAGAATTTTCATTTCAACTCCCCACAAAAGATGATTTATTTTGTGTTTCTCTTACTGCTTGTATTTTACCTCATTAAGAAATTGAAGACAGTCTGATTAGCTTTTATCTAAATTTACTGTCACCTAACTACCTCAGAGACTAATGGTTTAAATTAGATTGGAAAATATAATTAATGAAATTATCAGAAAATATTTCCAATAAATTACCATATCTCATTTACCTTCACAATTCCATAATCTGTCACAAACTTGGCTTACTTATCCACAAAAGCAGACTGATAATCTGTCATCCATATTAAGAAAGACTATTTTCTTTAACTTTCTTACTGAAGTAATTACTTAGAAAATAATATTCTCCATCTCATCTTATGAAGGCACAAATATGAGAGCTTAACTGAGGCAGAACCTAAGGACTTGAAAGCGTGTCTCTCTCATAACAGAAGGAACATGTAGTATTGATGGTACCACCAAAATCTTAAGATATATAAATTAGGGAAAAAGTGTGGAATGAGAAGCATTATTCATTTCTTATCTCAAAATGAAGAATATTATCTTGCTTATATTGTTAGTCTTTTATCTCCATAGAAAGCATCTGCTTTAACTCGCATTAGCACAGCAGGATGTAAGCAGAACTGGTAAGTTCTAGAGACTTGAATTCAAATTATTTCTTTATCTGGGGTACAAAATTAATTTTTCAGATCTCTAACGTGGGCACACATAAAACATTTCAATACTATATTCTGTTAATAGAGTTGTCAACATTTGAAGAAAAATTGAGAACTCAAGGAATTATTATCGTTTTCTAGAGTTAATGAAATACAGTTTCTGCTAACATTCATTTCCAGTTCCCACCAACCCTGAGTCTATGATTAGCAGAGATATGTCAGAGCAGAATTGTATTCCTAACTCATATAGTGAAGGAACCACCAGTCTCCACTACAATACTATATTGTTTCTATTCTCAGGTAAGACCATCTTAACTTCCATTTCCTTGGCAATGGTTTTACTTTCTGCTTTGCTGACACTGCTGGATAAGAAAAAGCCACAGACATTAACAGCAGTGCAAACAATTGTCTGTATAATTTGGTTATTAAAATTGCTATGTTAAAGTAAAGATACTATAAAATAAATTTTCTCTTTTACAAAACAAAATTCTTATTACAAAAATATAAAATCACTGTGTTTTAATCCTCTTAAAACATCTTTCTTTAATAACGGTGCTTATGTTAAATTCACTGAAATAAAGCACATTTCATTAAAATTATATTGAGGCATTCTTGAAAGACACAGCACCACAGGCAATCCTAGGATGCCCTACTGTCAGATTCTGTGAGTCAGTCTGCCACATATTTAACACTATAGAAATATGAAGTTGGTAAATGGAACTTTCATGAGTCAATAGCATAACCTTCCAATTATGTTCAAAAATACACGGAAATACATATGTAAAAGCAAAATTCTTCAAATTGCATTAATTTTAAAGGTTTTTTTTTTAAGTGTGCAGAAACAATTTCTCTTTTACAGAGTGATTCAAAGGTACAGAAGACTGTAATATAAGCCAGCTGCCCTACCCTTGCTTCCATCTGTCAACTCCTTTCATAACTCAAAGTTCTGATGTAAACTGAAAGCAAGCATCAGATACAAATAAATGAACCGTTTTTCCTATGTATTTTCTGTCATGTCACATCGTGGTGTTTTGACTGTCACACAGATTGATGTAGCAGGTAAAATAATAAGGTACTGAGAGATAACAGTACAACAGAACTGAACACAATTGAAGCATATATGGTAGCAACACTTGCCTCTAGCAGAGCTACTCCAATGTTGTATTTTCTGTTTGCATAATACAAATATAATGGTTCTTGTAACTTTTTGTTTTCTTTTTGGAGTGCTATAATACTTCATGTTATGTTGCTTCTCTCCATGTTCTATTGTATATTCCATATAAATAATAGTACTTACATTTAGTGTAGACTTTTATAAAGTCTTCTTTATGTATTCCTCATTACAGTTTTCCTAACTCTGTGGAGGCTACATCCAATAAATATCCAAAACTATCCCTAATTGTGAATTTTTAAAACTTGTGGGATTCTAAAACAATCCCAACTGTAAAAATATGTGCTATTAACTATGATTATTGTATAATACATTTGAATTATGGATTCTGATATATCCAAATAAACATGTACAACTTCATTAATGCCATATTAGAGGATACATTCTAGAATTTCATTAATTGAATAGAATCACCTAGAGAAACTTAAGATTTTTCTAGTCTTCAGTTAAGAAATGAACTAATACTTATATGATATTTACCTATTAACCAAAATTAAAATTCCCTAGAATAAAAAAATCACGTGAGAATGCATATATTTATTCTGAAACATACATATGTGAAAGCAGAATTTAATCAATACCCTGGAGTATTGAGTTTAGTTCTCAAATTTAAATTGGTGAACTATGAGCTTTGCAGATATTTCCTAGGGAACAATTTACAATTACCTTGGGTTACAATGGATATGTGAATGGAAACCTGGTGATTTTCCAGATTTCTTTGTTGTTTAGTTTTGAATTCACCCAGGGAATTGCTTAAGCCAACAATATAACCTTCAAGGGACAAAATAGGTAGCATATGTCCAGTGTCTGTAGATTGAGGCAAGTTTCAAAGGAAGATGATGATGACGCTTTAATTTAAATATGGTGCTGAAGTATTATACACAAACTTACATCTATAATGCCATCCAAGTAAACAATAATAGATAAGTTAATGTTTAAAAATGAATAACTGCATGGGGATATCCATCCATCTATCTACTCTAGCAGATCAGATATCAGTTTGTGCAGGGAATGGCTTTCTTCTACCTATTCTAAAAATTGCATACTCAAAAATATTATTAGTATATAGGTTTCTGATTTCAGGCCCTGTTTTTATTAATCTTTACAATCTACCTGAGAAACCAATTAATCTACATTCACTTTGGATTAATGAACTTAGATTTTTTTTTTCTTTCTGAGACAGAGTTTCGCTCTATTGCCCAGGCTGGAGTACAGTGGTGCGATCTCGGCTCACTGCAACTTCTGCCTCCTGGCTTCAAGCAATTCTCCTGCCTCACCCTCCTGAGTAGCTGGGATTACAATCCCGTGCCTACATGCTTGGCTAATTTTTGTATTTTTGGTAGAGATGGAGTCTCACCATGTTGACCAGGCTTGTCTCAAACCACTGACCTCAAGTAATCCACCCGCCTTTGCCTCCCAAAGTACTGGGATTACAGGCATGAGACACCATGCTCAGCCCACGAACTTAGATTTTACTTTTTTTAAATATGGTATATAATAGTTGTAAAAAAATGTATGAAATAATGTGGTATTTTGATAAAAGCATACCATATGTAATTATCAAATCTGGGTAATTGTGATATCCTACATTTCAAGCATTTATTACTGCTTTGTGTTAAAGGCATTTCAGCTATATTCTTTTTGTTATTTTGAAATACACAATAAATTATTGTTGACTCTATGGTTCTATTGTGCTACCAAACACTAGATCTTATTCCTTCCATCTAGTTGTAATTTGTATCCATTAACCATTCCCTTTTTATTCCCCCAAACCCCCAGATACCAATTATGGAAGACTATATTAGCAGCAGTTATTTCTGTGGAAACAAAAGCATTGGTGAGCTAATATCCCTCTACTGGGACATTCACTAAATTCTTGAGTCAGTCAGTGTTTTTACCAAAAAAATGTATAACACTCCAAAACCAGTAGGTTATTTCAAGCCATTTCTGCATTCCTGTTTGCTTGGTTGTACTCGCCCTATGCTTGCTGTAAGATTTTTGTTTTCACAATTTATTGTGTAATTTGGTTTGAATATTCTAGACCATTGTTTCCAAAAGTGTTCTTCCAAGATATCTAGGAAATTTTACTACCTGATTTTACGAGGGATTGGCTTCTCAAGATAATTATTCATTTAACAAAAGGTTGATGAGAATCAACAAATAAACCAGGCTTACAAAGATAAAGTAGTTGCCAGTGAAAATTTACCAATAATTTCTCAGACCAGTGGAGGAAGATTGGCATATAAGCAAATGAACTACAATATGGATGATACTTACTGTGACCAAGGTAGTTAAGGCTTCAGAATATCCATCTCTGCCTGTGAGTTAGAAAAAGCCTCCCAGGAGATATGGGATTTAAGAAAAGGCTCAAAAGTTGACTTTTCATAGTAAAGAAGGGGGAAGCAACTCTGAAAAGAAAAAATAAAAAAATAAAAAAATAAGCATGGCAAAAGGCAAAGAAAGTCCAAGAAAAAAAGTATTGTGTTTCCAAATTGCTGAAAAATATGTTAATAATTGACATTTATAGGAGACAAGACAAAGGGTAAGACAGAATACAATAACTGGAGAGAAGTAAAAATCAAACATACTGGATAGAGGCCTATTTGTCAGGTTAATGAATTCTGATTGCTCTTGAAGGCAAAGGTAAGCTAATGGGGAGTGTCAATTACCATTTTAAAAAGCAATAGAGAAGAAGACCAATAAGGGGAGCTAACTACAAACAGGAAGACTAGGTACACCAAAGGGTAAGCAGTTAGAAAAGCTGCAGTGAGAGATTATGAGTTTAACTCTGGCAGTGGCACTGCAGGTGGAGAGAAGCCAGGCCCAAATGACTGTCTCAGGGTGACAGCTCAGTCAAGAACAGGGTAAGCACATTATCGGCTTTTGTGTGTGGGCTCCTGTGTCCAAAAATCTTTCAAGATCCACCTGGTATGCGCAACATGTTTATAAAGCACTATTATTCAGACAATATAAAATTTCCGTTTGCCTATACTCTCCTGCAAACATTATTCTAATTTCTGCATTTTCTTCTGGGTATGCTGTAGAACTAGCAGCTCTTACAGCTGACAACTTCAATCTACCATGTTTAGAAAAACCTCAGTTAATCATGAGATTTTTTTTCTTAGCTATATTACCTTGGACATCTGTAGGAGATATTCTTCCTTCTTTCAAATGAGTTCTAGACTAGGTTCCTTTATCATATTGCTTTTCAGTATAAATTTCAATGAGGATGAAACAGTTAGGGTTCCCTAATTTAGTTCCTAACTTGTTAGGAGTCCTTAAGTTCCTAAGGAGAGAAGGTAGCAGAAATCCAGATTTGTATGCAAATTTTCCCAAATACAAAATCTGAGTGCCAAATGGTTTATAGGCAACTAGTTTTCAGCAGTACCAGACTCACAGCTGTTAGTAATGTTACATATTTAGGGAAGTAATTGACCTAGTATATAAATATTCAGGGTTTTTGAGGGTAATTGTCATTGCAAACACCCTGTGAAGTTGATGGCCAGTGTGAGTTCATGGTAAGTTTGATGCACAGACCGGACCAAACAGATGTTATCAGAATAGAAAAAAAAAATTAAGTAATCACTTTCCTTTTATTGGTGAGATGCAAAAGAACCCATGCAGAAGCTTATTTATCCTGTCAACACATGTTAACTGAGAGCCTCATCTTTACATTTACCAAGCTAAAATTTTGAACAAGATAGACATGGCCCATAACTCACTTGGGTATTACTTTATGATAGGAGTAACAGAGACAAAATAAACAAACCACTAATTAAAATTATTGCAACTTGTGAAATGGCTGTAAAGTGAAAGAGAAAGATCTATTAGATCACATTCCAACATAGATAACAGTGAGTTGAGGGAGGCAGACAGCAACATCTCAGGTGAACCTACTCTCTGCCTGTCAGACACTTCATTTCCCACATGATATTAAGCTCATTCAGAAGAAAGCTAATCTTATTCATTCATTCTAAAAATATTTATTGAATTATTATTTATCATTAAATTCTGAAAATTGGGAAAGTTGACACCAATTGCTCTCAAATACTAAGTAGGTCCTCTAATATTTATGCTAATTCCACTAATTTCCCCTTTTTGATGCAGTACATTTATGGAAGTGGAACAATTACACTTTCTTAACCCCTTTTCCATTTGCCCCAAGAATACTCACTATTTACCCCAAGATAACTTTGTCACACAATATCTCACTTTTATTATTATTTGTGCAGCATTCTAGTATATCGACTTTGGAAACAAAAGACATCATTCTATTTATAGCATTCTGGTTTTGGTAGCGGGATTTACATTTGCAAAATATAGTAATTCTCAATCGCTCTAAATGTCATATCCTAGAAAATGTAGCATTCCTATGCATGATGTTAATATCATTCTGTAGCAGTTGTTGGTTGGAGATTCACTTGATGAATCCGATTTTTCCAAAATAGACAATTGTGATGATTTAGATGATTCTGATGTTAGTTTTGTTTAGAAGTAACTCCAAGAACAGTTTGTGTATTTTATTTTCAAACTGAAAACCAGTGAGATTTGCTTCAGCCTCAAAGAGCGTGTTTATGTAAAGTTAAATGAGCACTGGCAGTGAGCTGCACATTTTCTTACTAACCAGGGAAAGGGGTAACAGTTTCTTTTGTTGTTGTTGTAATGGTTGTAAAAGGAAAACAAAGAAAGAATACAAACACTCACTGTGATGGTTAATTTTATGCATCAACTTGACTGAGCTAAAGGATGCCCAGATAGCTGGTAAAACATTACTTCTGAGTATATCTTCAAGAGTGTTTCTGGAAGAGATTAGCATTTGAATCAGTAGGCAGAGTAAAGATTGCCTTCACCAACATGGATGAACATCATACAATCTATTAAGGGTCCAAACAGAAGAAAAGGGAGAAAGTCAAATTTGCTTACTGTTTGCATTGAGCTATCCATCTTCACCTGCCCTTGAACATTATTCTTCCTGGTTTATGGGTCTTTGGATTCAGGCAAGGACTTACACCATTACTTATGCACCCTTATGCTTTCACGCCTTTGACTCAGACCAGAATTTACACCATCAGTTCCCCTCTGGTTATCAGGCTTTTAGACTTGCATTTGAGACTGAATTGCACCCCCAGCATTCCCGATTTTCCAACTTGCAGGTACCATATCATGAGATTTCTCAGTCTTCATAATCACATGAGTCAACTCCCATAATCTCTCTCTCTCTCTCTCTCTCTCTCTCTCCCCCCCCCCATTCTGGAAAACTTTGACAAAAACACTGACTTAAGTGCAACATCACCAGTAAATACATAATTTGAGAGCAGATTGAACAACAAAATAAAACATAAAACATTGCTTACACCTTACTTAAAAAGAAGTAACAAATTCATTGTTGTGAGAGACTAACTTAATGCATCCAAAATTAAACAATCTCCTTATTTAAACGTACTCCAGTTTTAGTAAAGCTAAAAATAAAATCAAATTTCAAGGTAAAACTAAGTTAAGTAAAAGTATTTTTCAAAAGTACTGAGTTGATTTTAAGATGTGGTTATAAGAATAACATTTTGCAGCATTATGTAAAGTAGATGCATGTGATTACTGTCAAGAACCAAAGAGGAAGAACAATCTACCAGAATAAAGAAAGTACAATATTACTGAGTCCATTCATATTGATAACTTTTTTGTATGCAGAAATTTATTAATTCACTGAAACAACAGAGTCAACATCTTCTTTTTGATATGTATTAGTTAATAAAAGTAATACCACTGTTTATCCTCTTGTTCTTACAAATACAAGTTTTCTGAAGTAAATCAATGTTCTATTTTCCTCTACTAAGATTAAGAAAATGGAGTGTAAAATTATGGTTAAACACTTCCTTTTCAGTTTACATAGTTTCCCACCTACTCTGAAGTCCTTCAAGTATCTAAGTGGATAACTCTGTACAAACAATTACCAAAGTGAAAATTAGAAAGCCAGAAATTAAATTGAATGTACTAAGATATGTTTCATAAATATTTCAAAAGAATAATTCATGAAAATAAAACAATGAATCCTAAGAAAGGTAACGAATACATGTTTTAACATTCACTCAAAAGACAGGGAATAAAAGAGTTGGACTGAAAAAATCTCTGAGCCTACTTGGTCAAAATATTGGGAAAATAAAATAAATAAGAAATAAGAAATAAATAAATAAGAAGTAAGACAGTCTTTGTTAACGGATTTAGCTTCTGTGACAATGAAGCAACAAGAAATGAAGAAACAAGGAAAATACAAAATAAAAATTTTAATGTTAAAAAATGATTATCAGTGCCCCGTATCTTGGTTTAATTAAACAATGAGAAATATAACTTTATTACTTGAAAATTGTAACATTTATATGACATAAGTATTTTATAACCAAGAATAAAAAGGATATTGTAGAGTAACTTTCTATAAAGAAATAAATTCTAAACCATTTTGTGATAAGTGATTAGTTTGTTATGAACCCAGAGTCTTACAACCACTAAGAACAAAATATGGAGAGCTAGAAAACGTCACAGAGTGGCTAGAAGTGTGACTATCTGAACTTCACTGAAGGAAAGATAGATATCATTGAAGGAAAGATAAATACCTATACTTCCTTCAGAAAGATGTCGGCCACGGGATAGATTTTGATTCTAACTGCCATGCTATAAAGGAGGTAGCAATAACAGTTAGTTTAGGGAGGTGATGCTCTGATACTTTCTGTCAGAGAGGCCTTGATTTAAATTTCAAACCCTCACGCTCAAAGCTTCGTAACTGCCTGAGTCATCTGAATTCTGTCCTTAGTTTCATCATCTGTAAACAAAGCTATTAATACACATTGTATAGGTTTTATGAAGATTAAATGTAATAATATAGGTAAAGACAAAGGTCTTAGTACAGTATCATATGTCAGTTGGCATTCAACGAATATTAGTTATTATTCTTGCAAGGGTTTTAGTATGGTGTCAGTCCTGCATAATCAGTGTTCAGATACAGTACTTTAGTCTAACAGCACATTAATAATTTATACTAAGAAAAACAATGGGACTACGAGTTCTAACAAGAATGTGTTGCTTAAAGCAAATGGCTAGATAAGAAGGCCAAGAAAAAATTCAATGTCAACAGCAATAAAAGCTGTTTATATGTTAATCACAGGCTTCAAATTGGGCCTGGGGGTATGCCAAAGGGCGATAGGTGAGTGTCAGGTCAGCAACATTAACATCAAGTGCCTAGATCCCTGCTCTTTTAGGTAAGACTCTGCTAAAATAAGGAATAGTAGACTGCATGTCGTAAGTATATGCTTTATGAGAATATATTCTATAGTCAATAATAATTTACTTGTACATTTTAAAATAACTTAAAAGAGTGTAATCGGATTGTTTGTAACTCAAAGAATAAATGCTTGAGTTGATGGATTCCCCATTCTCCATGTTGTGCTTATTTCACATTGCAAGACTGTATCAAAACATCTCATGTACTCCATACATATATATACCCAAAAAAATTAAAAATAAGAAAAAATTGTTAATAAAGAATATATTCTGGAAATGCAATTGATTCCAGAGTTTTAGGTAAAACAGAAACACAAAGAGTGCAGTAATGTAAATAAAGATGAGATCTCAAAAATTGTGTAGCTTTTCCTGTGTGTTTCAGGACATGCAGGTTATGCCCTCCTAAAAAGCAAACAGAAGCTCACTTAGATTTCCTGAAAAATCCTTCAATCTCTGACTCCTCAATGTCTCTATCTATAAGGCTGTTAATACCTAGATAAGGATTACCAAAACTGATATACTAGCATCAGGCTGTACTGGAGTCACAAATTTTCCCAAACGTGGCCTTCAGAAACTGTCAGATGAATGTCAAAATACTGGCTTGAGAATCAGTATCTAGAAGGCCTTGTGGAAAGTAACCCTGGTTCCTAGTGTAATATCTTCAAGAAGCTCCTGGATAAATCAGTATTTTGGACTTGGGTAAAATAACTTTATGACCCACTATTCATTGGCTAAATGTGCGGGTTATATTTCGGATTTTTGTGTGGAGTACACAGGTCCACTAAGAAAGAAATCTCAACTGGAGTGCAGACGGAAAGATGGACAGAAATTATACACTTTTATTGTTAATTTAATAGAGATTCAAATTTACAATTAAAGTTGTAAATGCTATGAATTTTCTATGACTCACAAGAAAAGATGAATAATGTTGGTAGACTGATTCATTGAAGGGCTTTGTATTTTAAGGATCCCAATCACCTATCTATTGTAAGTTTTAAAAAACATTTTCTAATTTCTGTGCTTTTTCTCTTCATGTTTGTGGAAGTTATGGTTTTCTTTGGCAATCATAAGCTTTAAATTTCATTAAATTTAAATTTAAATTCTTATCTTTTAGAGTTCTAACACTGCTATTTTATTTTTTGGAAGGATTTATTTTTTTGAAATTCTTCTATATTTTATAGTAGCTTTAAATTCCTACATCTTTTTTAGTTTCCTTCCTTCCTTCCTTCCTTCCTTCCTTCCTTCCTTCCTT